>NW_027436785.1:0-311342 GCF_047716275.1 Strix uralensis | reverse complement strand
TCTCCCTCCTCTCTCCTCTTCCTCTCTCTTCCTCCTCTCTCTTCCTCCTCTCTCTTCCTCCTCTCTTTTCCTCCTATTTTTCCTCTCTCTTCCTCCTTTCTCCTCTTCCTCACTCTTCCTCCTCTCTCTTCCTCCTCTCTCCTCTTCCTCTCTCTTCCTCCTCTCTCTTCCTCCTCTCTCTTCCTCCTCTCTCCTCCTCCTCTCTCCTCTTCCTCTCATTTCCTCCTCTCTCTTCCTCCTCTCTCTTCCTCCTCTCTCTTCCTCCTCTCATTTCTTCCTCTCTCTTCCTCCTCTCTCTTCCTCCTCTCTCTTCCTCCTCTCTCTTCCTCCTCTCTCCTCTTCCTCTCTGTTACTCCTCCCTTTTTCTCCTCTGTCTTCCTCCTCTTTCATCTTCCTCTCTCTTCCTCCTCTCTCTTCCTCCTCTCTCTTCCTCCTCTCTTTTCCTCCTCTCTCATCCTCCTCTCTTCCTCCGCTCTCTTCCTCCTCTCTGTTCCTCCACTCTCATCTTCCTCTCTCTTCCTCCTCTCTCCTCCTCCTCTCTCCTCTTCCTCTCTCTTCCTCCTCTCTCTTCCTCCTCTCTCTTCCTCCTCTCTTTTCCTCCTCTCTCATCCTCCTTTCTCTTTCTCGTCTCTCTTCCTCATATCTCCTCCTGCTCTCTGTATTTCTCCTCTCTCTTTCTCCTCTCTCTTCCTACTCTCTTTTTCTCCTCTCTCATCTTCCTCTCTCTTCCTCCTCTCTCTTCCCCTCTCTATTCCTCCTCTCTCATCTTCCTCTCCCTTCCTCCTCTCTCCTCCTCCTCTCTCCTCTTCCTCTCTCTTCCTCCTCTCTACTCCTACTCTCTCTATTCCTCCTCTCTCTTCTTCTCTCTTTTCCTCCTCTCTCTTCCTCCTCTCTTTCCTCCTCTCTCCTCTTCGTCTCTCTTCCTCCTCTCTCTTCCTCCTCTCTCCTCCTACACTCTTTCTCCCTCCTCTCTCCTCCTCCTCTCTCCTCTTTTCTCTCTTCCTCCTCTCTCTTCCTCCTCTCTCTGCCTCCTCTCTCTTCCTCCTCTCTCCTCCTCTACTCTCTCTCCCTCCTCTCTCCTCTCGTCGTCCTCTTCCTCCTCTCTCCTCCTCCTCTATTTTCCTCCTCTATCCCATTCCTCTCTCTTCCTCCACTCTCCTCCTCCTCTCTTCTTTTCCTATTTCTTCCACATCTCTCTTCCTCCTCTCTCCTCTTCCTCTCTTTCTCGTCTCTCCTTCTCTTCTCTCCTCTTCCTCTCTCTTCCTCCTCTCTCTTCCTCCTCTCTCTTCCTCCTCTCTTTTTCTCTTCTCTCTTCCTCCTCTCTCCTCCTACTCTCTCAATTCCTCCTCTCTCTTCCTCTTCTCTTTCCTCCTCTCTCTTCCTTCTCTCTATTTCTCCACTCTCTTCCTCCTCTCTCTTCCTCCTCTCTCTTCCTCCTCTCTCCTCTTCCTCTCTCTTCCTCCTCGCTCTTCCTCCTCTCTCTTCCTCCTCTCTCTTCCTCCTCTCTCTTCCTCTAATATTTTCCTCCTCTCTCTTTCTCCTCTCTTTTCCTCCTCTCTACTTTTCCTCTCTCTTCCTCCTCTCTCTTCCTCCTCTCTCCTCTTCCTCTCTCTTCCTCCTCTCTCCTCCTCCTCTCTCCTCTTCCTCTCTCTTCCTCCTCTCTCCTCCTCCTCTCTGCTCTTCCTCTCTCTTCCTCCTCTCTCCTCCTACTCTCTCTTCCTCCTCTCTTTTCCTCCTCTCTCTTCCTCCTCTCTCTTCCCTCTCTCTATCCTCCTCTCTCATCTTCCTCTCTCTTCCTCCTCTCTCCTCCTCCTCTCTCCTCTTCCTCTCTCTTCCTCCTCTCTCCTCCTACTCTCTCTATTCCTCCTCTCATTCTTCCTCTCTTTTCCTCCTCTCTCTTCCTCCTCTCTCTTCTTCCTCTCTCCTCTTCCTCTCTCTTCCTCCTCTCTCCTCCTCCTCTCTCCTCTTCCTCTCTCTTCCTCCTCTCTCTTCCTCCTCTCTGCTCTTCCTCTCTCTTCCTCCTCTCTCCTCCTCCTCTCTCTTCCTCCTCTCTCATCCTCCTCTCTCTTCCTCCGCTCTCTTCCTCCTCTCTGTTCCTCCACTCTCCTCTTCCTCTCTCTTCCTCCTCTCTCTTTCTCCTCTCTCTTCCTACTCTCTTTTTCTCCTCTCTCATCCTCCTCTCTCTTCCTCCTCTCTCTTCCCCCTCTCTATTCCTCCTCTCTCATCTTCCTCTCCCTTCCTCCTCTCTCCTCCTCCTCTCTACTCCTACTCTCTCTATTCCTCCTCTCTCTTCTTCCTCTCTTTTCCTCCTCTCTCTTTCTCCTCTCTTTTCCTCCTCTCTCCTCTTCCTCTCTCTTCCTCCTCTCTCTTCCTCCTCTCTCTTCCTCCACTCTCGTCTTCTTCTCTCATACTATTCTCTCTTCCTCCTCTCTCCTCTTCCTCCTCTCTTCCTCCTCTCTCTTCCTCCGCTCTCTTGCATTTCTCTCCTCCTCCTCTCTCCTCGTCCTCTCTCTTCCTCCTGTCTCTTCCTGCTCTCTATTCCTCCTCTCTCCTCTTCCTCTCTGTTCCTCCTCTCTCTTCTTCCTCTCTTCCTCCTCTTTCTTCCTCCTCTATTCCTCCTCTCTCTTCCTCCTCTCTCTTCCTCCTCTATCCTCATCTTCTCTCCTCCTCCTCTCCCTTCCTCCTCTCTCTTCCTCCTCTCTCGTTCTCCTCTCTCCTCCTCCTCTCTCCACCTCCTCTCTCCTCCACCTCTCTCTTATCCTCTCTCTTCCTCCTCTCTCCACCTCTCTCTCCTCTTCCTCTCTCGTCCTCCTCTCACTTCCTCCTCTCTCTTGTTCCTCTCTCTTCTTCTTCTCTCTTACTATTCTCTCCTCCTCCTCTCTCCTCTTCCTCCTCTCTTCCTCCTGTCTCTTCCTCCTCTCTCCTCCTTCTCTCTTCTCTTCTTCTCTCTTCATCCTCTCTCTTCCTCCTCTCTTGTTCTCCTCTCTTCTCCTCCTCTCTCCTCTTTCTCTCTCTTCCTCCTCTCCCTTCCTCCTCTCTCCTCTTACTCTCTCTTCCTCCTCTCTCCTCCTCCTCTCTCCTCTTCCTCCCTCTTCGTCCACTCTCTTCCTCCTCTCTCTTCTTCCTCTCTCTTCCTCTTCTCTCTTCCTCCTCTCTCTTCCTCCTCTCTCCTCCTCCTCTCTCTTCCTCCTCTCTTTTCCTCCTATTTTTCCTCTCTCTTCCTCCTTTCTCCTCTTCCTCACTCTTCCTCCTCTCTCTTCCTCCTCTCTCCTCTTCCTCTCTCTTCCTCCTCTCTCTTCCTCCTCTCTCTTCCTCCTCTCTCCTCCTCCTCTCTCCTCTTCCTCTCTTTTCCTCCTCTCTCTTCCTCCTCTCTCTTCCTCCTCTCTCTTCCTCCTCTCATTTCTTCCTCTCTCTTCCTCCTCTCTCTTCCTCCTCTCTCTTCCTCCTCTCTCTTCCTCCTCTCTCCTCTTCCTCTCTGTTACTCCTCCCTTTTTCTCCTCTGTCTTCCTCCTCTTTCATCTTCCTCTCTCTTCCTCCTCTCTCTTCCTCCTCTCTCTTCCTCCTCTCTTTTCCTCCTCTCTCATCCTCCTCTCTCTTCCTCCGCTCTCTTCCTCCTCTCTGTTCCTCCACTCTCATCTTCCTCTCTCTTCCTCCTCTCTCCTCCTCCTCTCTCCTCTTCCTCTCTCTTCCTCCTCTCTCTTCCTCCTCTCTCTTCCTCCTCTCTTTTCCTCCTCTCTCATCCTCCTTTCTCTTTCTCGTCTCTCTTCCTCATATCTCCTCCTGCTCTCTGTATTTCTCCTCTCTCTTTCTCCTCTCTCTTCCTACTCTCTTTTTCTCCTCTCTCATCTTCCTCTCTCTTCCTCCTCTCTCTTCCCCCTCTCTATTCCTCCTCTCTCATCTTCCTCTCCCTTCCTCCTCTCTCCTCCTCCTCTCTCCTCTTCCTCTCTCTTCCTCCTCTCTACTCCTACTCTCTCTATCCCCTCCTCTCTTCTTCCTCTCTTTCCTCCTCTCTCTTCCTCCTCTCTTTTCCTCCCTCTCCTCTTCGTCTCTCTTCCTCCTCTCTCTTCCTCCTCTCTCCTCCTACACACTTTCTCCTCCTCTCTCCTCCTCCTCTCTCCTCTTTTCTCTCTTCCTCCTCTCTCTTCCTCCTCTCTCTGCCTCCTCTCTCTTCCTCTCTCTCCTCCTCTACTCTCTCTCCCTCCTCTCTCCTCTTCGTCTCTCTTCCTCCTCTCTCCTCCTCCTCTATTTTCCTCCTCTATCCCATTCCTCTCTCTTCCTCCACTCTCCTCCTCACTCTTCTTTTCCTATTTCTTCCACATCTCTCTTCCTCCTCTCTCCTCTTCCTCTCTTTCTCGTCTCTCCTTCTCTTCTCTCCTCTTCCTCTCTCTTCCTCCTCTCTCTTCCTCCTCTCTCTTCCTCCTCTCTTTTTCTCTTCTCTCTTCCTCCTCTCTCCTCCTACTCTCTCAATTCCTCCTCTCTCTTCCTCTTCTCTTTTCCTCCTCTCTCTTCCTTCTCTCTATTTCTCCACTCTCTTCCTCCTCTCTCTTCCTCCTCTCTCTTCCTCCTCTCTCCTCTTCCTCTCTCTTCCTCCTCGCTCTTCCTCCTCTCTCTTCCTCCTCTCTCTTCCTCCTCTCTCTTCCTCTAATATTTCCTCCTCTCTCTTTCTCCTCTCTTTTCCTCCTCTCTACTTTTCCTCTCTCTTCCTCCTCTCTCTTCCTCCTCTCTCCTCTTCCTCTCTCTTCCTCCTCTCTCCTCCTCCTCTCTCCTCTTCCTCTCTCTCCACCTCTCTCCTCCTCCTCTCTGCTCTTCCTCTCTCTTCCTCCTCTCTCCTCCTACTCTCTCTTCCTCCTCTCTTTCCTCCTCTCTCTTCCTCCTCTCTCTTCCACCTCTCTATTCCTCCTCTCTCATCTTCCTCTCTCTTCCTCCTCTCTCCTCCTCCTCTCTCCTCTTCCTCTCTCTTCCTCCTCTCTCCTCTACTCTCTCTATTCCTCCTCTCATTCTTCCTCTCTTTTCCTCCTCTCTCTTCCTCCTCTCTCTTCTTCCTCTCTCCTCTTCCTCTCTCTTCCTCCTCTCTCCTCCTCCTCTCTCCTCTTCCTCTCTCTTCCTCCTCTCTCTTCCTCCTCTCTGCTCTTCCTCTCTCTTCCTCCTCTCTCCTCCTCCTCTCTCTTCCTCCTCTCTCATCCTCCTCTCTCTTCCTCCGCTCTCTTCCTCCTCTCTGTTCCTCCACTCTCCTCTTCCTCTCTCTTCCTCCTCTCTCTTTCTCCTCTCTCTTCCTACTCTCTTTTTCTCCTCTCTCATCCTCCTCTCTCTTCCTCCTCTCTCTTCCCCCTCTCTATTCCTCCTCTCTCATCTTCCTCTCCCTTCCTCCTCTCTCCTCCTCCTCTCTACTCCTACTCTCTCTATTCCTCCTCTCTCTTCTTCCTCTCTTTTCCTCCTCTCTCTTTCTCCTCTCTTTTCCTCCTCTCTCCTCTTCCTCTCTCTTCCTCTCTCTTCCTCCTCTCTCTTCCTCCACTCTCGTCTTCTTCTCTCATACTATTCTCTCTTCCTCCTCTCTCCTCTTCCTCCTCTCTTCCTCCTCTCTCTTCCTCCGCTCTCTTGCATTTCTCTCCTCCTCCTCTCTCCTCGTCCTCTCTCTTCCTCCTGTCTCTTCCTGCTCTCTATTCCTCCTCTCTCCTCTTCCTCTCTGTTCCTCCTCTCTCTTCTTCCTCTCTTCCTCCTCTTTCTTCCTCCTCTATTCCTCCTCTCTCTTCCTCCTCTCTCTTCCTCCTCTATCCTCATCTTCTCTCCTCCTCCTCTCCCTTCCTCCTCTCTCTTCCTCCTCTCTCGTTCTCCTCTCTCCTCCTCCTCTCTCCACCTCCTCTCTCCTCCACCTCTCTCTTATCCTCTCTCTTCCTCCTCTCTCCACCTCTCTCTCCTCTTCCTCTCTCGTCCTCCTCTCACTTCCTCCTCTCTCTTGTTCCTCTCTCTTCTTCTTCTCTCTTACTATTCTCTCCTCCTCCTCTCTCCTCTTCCTCCTCTCTTCCTCCTGTCTCTTCCTCCTCTCTCCTCCTTCTCTCTTCTCTTCTTCTCTCTTCATCCTCTCTCTTCCTCCTCTCTTGTTCTCCTCTCTTCTCCTCCTCTCTCCTCTTTCTCTCTCTTCCTCCTCTCCCTTCCTCCTCTCTCCTCTTACTCTCTCTTCCTCCTCTCTCCTCCTCCTCTCTCCTCTTCCTCCCTCTTCGTCCACTCTCTTCCTCCTCTCTCTTCTTCCTCTCTCTTCCTCTTCTCTCTTCCTCCTCTCTCTTCCTCCTCTCTCCTCCTCCTCTCTCCTCCTCCTCTGTCCTCCACCTCTCTCTTATCCTCTCTCTTCCTCCTCTCTCCACCTCCTCTCTCCTCTTCCTCTCCATTCCTCCTCTGTCTTCCTCCTCTCTCTTTCACTTCTCTCCTACTCCTTTCTCCTCCACCAGTCTCCTCCTCCTCTCTCTTCCTCCTCTCTTCCTCCTCTCTCTTCCTCCTCTCTCTTGCATTTCTCTCCTCTTCCTCTCTCCTCCTCCTCTCTCTTCCTCCTCTCTCTTCCTCTTCTCTCTTCCTCCTCTCTCCTCCTCCTCTCTCCTCTTCTTCTCTCTTCCTCCTCTCTCTTCCTCCTCGCTCTTCCTCCTATCTCTTCCTCTTCTCTCCTCCTCCTCTCTCCTCCTCCTCTCTCTTCCTCCTCCCTTTTCCTCCTCTGTCCTCGTCCTCTCTCCTCTTCCTCTCTCTTCCTCCTCTCTCTTCCTCCTCTCTTCCTCTTCTCTCTTCCTCCTCTCTCTTCCTCCTCTCTTCCTCCTCTCTCTTCCTCCTCTCTCTTCCTCCTCTATCCTCTTCCTATCTCTTCCTCCTCCCTCTTCCTCCTCTCTCCTCCTCTCTCTTCCTCCTCTCTCTTCCTCCTCTCTCCTCCTCCACACTCCTCTTCCTCTCTCTTCCTCCTCTCTCTTCCTCCTCTCTCCTCTTCCTCTCTCTTCCTCCTCTCTCCTCTTCCTCTCTCCTCCTCCTCTCTCCTCTTCCTCCCTCTTCGTCCAATCTCTTCCTCCTCTCTCCTCATCTTCTCTCTTCCTCCTCTCTCTTCCTCGTCTCTCCTCCACCACTCTCCTCCTCCTCTCTCTTCCTCCTCTCTCTTCCTCCCCTCTCCTCCTCCTCTCTCCTCTTCCTCTCCTCCTGTCTCCACTTCCTGTCTTCCCCCCTCCTCCTCTCTCTTCCTCTCCCTTCCTGTCTCTCCCCTTTCCCCCTCTGCTTCTCTCTGCATATCCCCTTCTCCCTTACTCTCTCTTGCTCTGTCTTGCTCTCTTATACGCTCTCTTCCTAGTTCTTCCTGTTTCTTCCTCTCTCTTCCTCTCCCTTGCACTCTCTTCCTCTCTCTTCCTCTCTCTCCCCTTTCCTCCTTCTGCTTCTCGCTCCCTATTCCCCTCTCTCTCTCTCTCTTCCTCTCTCTTGCTCTCTCTTGTTCTCTTCCTCCTGTCTATGTCACAGTGTGCTCCATGTCACTGTGCGCAGTGGGTCAGTGGTGGCCAAGTCAGTGTGGGGGTCATGTCACCGTTGGCAGCGAGTCAGTGGTGGCCATGTCACTGTGGGAGCCATGTCACAGTGGGCAGCGGGTCAGTGGTGGCCATGTCACTCTCTGGGCTATGTCACAGTGGGCAGCAGTTTAGTGGTAGCCATGTCACTGTGTGGACCATGTCACAGTGGAGAGTGAGTCAGTGGTGGCCATGTCACGGTGTGGGCCATGTCACAGTGGGCAGCGTGTCACAGGTGACCATGTCACGGTGTGGGCCATGTCACAGTGGGCAGCGTGTCAGAGGTGACCATGTCATTGTGGGGGCCATGTCACAGTGGTGACGTGCGGAGTCACGATTTTACAACCAGTAAGGTTATAAAGAAGGTATGTTTATTCAGCGCTGGTTGCACGGGGGATCGCTCCTCCACAAACGTGCACATTTTGGAGCGAAAACAGCTCCTTTCTATAGCGTAAGTGTTTACATATTCATGATAATCCCGAGAATAGGGAGAGATATTACAATTAGTTTTGAGAAATCATTATCATAAATCCCGCCCCAAGTCCCTCCCCGTTGCGCCTGCGCAATGTCTCCTGTTGGTCTTGGGCAGGGGTCTTCAGGATGAAGATTGATGATTCCTCTTCTTCCTCTTATGACTTTTCACCCAATTAGGTCTCTTCAGCATGTCAATTTAGCATTCTTTGAATTCCCCTTCCTTATCTTGGGACTCAGTAGTTGCAGCTCCTCCCTTATCTCAAGAGCCCATCCTGCTGAGAGCCCACCCTGCTGAGAGGCCTGCATCTATTTCGTTAAGGTTTCTCACTTCAGTGGGCAGCATGTCGCCATGTCACAGTGGGCAGCGAGTCAGAGGTGGCCATGTCACTGTGGGGGCCATATCACAGTGGGCAGCAGGTCAGTGGTGGCCATGTCACTATGGGGGCCATATCAGAGTGTGCACCAGGTCAGTGGTGGCCCTGTCAGTGTGGGGGCCATGTCACAGTGGGCAGCGGGTCAGTGGTGGCCATGTCACTGTGGGGGCCATGTCACAGTTGGCAGTGGATCAGTGGTGGCCGTGTCACTGTGGGGCCATGTCACAGTGAGCAGGAGGTCAGTGGTGGCCATGTCACTGTGGGGGCCATGTCACAGTGGGCAGCAGGTCAGTGGTGGCCATGTCACTATGGGGGCCATGTCACAGTGCTCAGCATTTCAGTGGTGGCCATGTCACTGTGGTTGCCATGTCACAGTCGTCAGCATGTCAGTGGTGGCCATTTCACTGTGGGGGCCATGTCACAGTGGGCAGTGGTTCAGTGGTGGCCATGTCACTGTGAGGTCATGTCACGGTGGGCAGCATGTCAGTGGTTGCCTTGTCACAGTGAGCAGCAGGCCACTGGTAGCCATGTCAGTGTGGGGGACATGCCACAGTGAGTAGCGAGTCAGTGCTGGCCAGGTCACGGTGGGGGCCATGTCACAGTGGGCAGCATGTCACAGTGGGAATGTCACAGTTTGGGCCATGTCACAGTGGGCAACAGGTCAGTGGTGGCCATGTCACTGTGGGTGCTACATCACAGTGGGCAGCAGGTCAGTTGTGGCCATGTCAGAGTTAGCAGCAGGCCACTGGTGGCCATGTCAGTGTGGGGGCCATATCACAGTGAGCAATGGGTCAGTGGTGGCCATGTCACTGTTAAGGCCAGGTCACAGTGGGCAGTGTCTAGTGGATGCCATGTCACTGTGAGGCCACGTCACAGTGGGCAGCGCGTCAGTAGTGGTCATGTCACTGTGTGTGCCATCTCAGAGTGGGCAGAGTGTTAGTGGTGGCCAAGTCACTGTGGGGGTCATGTCACAGTGGGCAGCGGCTCAGTGGTGGCCATGTCACAGTGGGTGCTAGGTCACAGTGGGCAGCGGGTCAGTGGTGACCATGTCAGTGTGGGGGACATGTCACAGTGGGCAGCTAGTAAGTGGTGGCCGTGTCATTAAGGGGGCCATGTCACAGTGGGCAGAATGTAACTGGTGGCCATGTCACTGTGGGGGCCATGTCACAGTGGGCAGCAGGTCGGTGGTGGCCATTTCACTGAGGGGGCCATGTCATAGTGGGCAGCGGGTCTCTGGTGGCCATGTCAGTGTGTGGGCCATGTCACAGTGGGCAGCGGGTCAGTGGTGGCCATGTCACTGTGAGGCCATCTCACAGTGGGCAGCAGGTCAGTGGTGGACATGTCCGGTGGTGGCCATGTCACAGTGGGCAGCAGGTCAGTGCTGGCCATGTCAGTGTGGGGGCCATGTCTCTGTGGGCAGCGCGTCAGAGGTGGCCATATCACTGTGGGGGCTATGTCACAGTGGGCAGCGCGTCAGAGGTGGCCATGTCACTGTGGGGGCCATGACACAGTGGGCAACAGATCAGTTGTGGCCATGTCACTGTGGGTGCTACATCACCGTGGGCAGCAAGTCAGTGGTGGCCATGTCACTTTGAGGCCATATCACAGTGTGCAGCAGGTCAATGGTGGACACGTCGCGGTCGGGGCCATGTCATATTGGGCAGCATGTCACTGGTGGCCATGTCACTGTGGGGGCCATGTCACAGTGGGCATCATGTCAGTGGTGGCCATGTGTAAGAGTCGGTCAGAAGATCAGCGTTGTCTCAACATTGTCATCAGGGACATGGACAGTGACGGACCCGACAACGGCCTGTTTGGAACACAGTTGTCGATCCCTGGAGTGGAATGTGGTGCAAAGGCTTCTGAATGCAGAACTGTGTGGCACAGCCAGTGCTGTGCTGTTCTCCTGAGCACTGACCCGTGTGGTGCAGGCAGTGCAGTGCTGTTCTTTGGTGCCTGAGCCGTGTAATACAAAGAGCGTTGTGCTATTGTTTGGTACCTGGGCCTATCCGGAGCTGTTAGAGATAATTGCACAGCCATTGTCAAAAAAGATGGATCGCGACTGTTGCCATAACATCGATGAAGAAATCATGAACCTTAGACGAACTTTGTTTCATTATAATACCAAAACACACCTGCTGGTTGAAGGTTACCCACCTCCAAGACTGACCACGCCTCAGACACTCCTGCCCGTGCATGCGTGGTAGCCTCGCTCGAGAAGGACGGAGACCCCTGAGGCAGAGGTGGAGCAAGGTGTGTTCCTGAGCATAAAAGATGTCTTCTGGACAACGAAAATGGGAAGATTCCCCACCAAGGACCACAACGATCGACGACACAGCGTCAGCTGGACCCAGGACCGTTAGGACGTCGTGAGATCAGCGGTGGTAGCTATAACCTCCCTCTCCCCTCACTCTAAACTTAACTTTACTTTTCTCCTTTCTTTCACCCATCTCGAACTATCGCGAGCCGCTTCACAGGCAACACAATAAAGTTTCACTGTTTGATTACTGCTATCCCCTTTGGTGTTGGTCACCTTAATTTTGCACTTTCGAGATAGTAACAAACGAACCATCACGAGTCCAACGAGTGCACCATGACAGCCATGTCAATGTGGGGCCAGGTCACAGTGGGCAGCAGGTCACTGGTGGCCATGTCACTGTGGGGGCCATGTCACAGTGGGCAGCGGGTCAGTGGTGGCCATGTCACTGTGGGTGCTAGGTCACAGTGGGCAGCAGGTCAGTGGTGGCCATGTCAGTGTGGGGGCCATGTCACAGTGGGCAGAGTATCAGTTGTGGCCATGTCACTGTGGGGGCCATGACACAGTGGGCAATAGGTCAGTGGTGGCCATGTCACTGTGAGCTCATGTCACAGTGGGCAGCAGGTCACTGGTGGCCATGTCACTGTGGGGGCCATGTCACAGTGAGCAGCTGGCCACTGGTGGTCATGTCACTGTGGGGCTATGTCACAGTGGGCAGAGGGTCAGTTGTGGCCATGTCACTGTGGGGCCCATGTCACAGTGGGCAGCAGGTCAGTGGTGGCCATGTCACTGTGGGGTCCATGTCACAGTGGTCAGCGTGTCAGTGGTGGCCATTTCACTGTGGGGGCCATGTCACAGTGGGCAGTGTTTCAGTGGTGGCCATGTCACTGTGGGGCCATGTCACAGTGACCAGCAGGTCAGTGGTGGCCATGTCACTGTGAGGTCATGTCACAGTGGGCAGCAGGTCAGCTGTGGCCATGTCACTGTGGGGGCTATGTCTCTGTGGGGGCTGTCACAGTGGGTATCAGGTCCGTTGTAGTATGTCCCTCTGGGTGCTAGGTAACAGTGGGCAGCAGGTCAGTGGTGGTCATGTCACTGTGGGGGCATGTCACAGTTGGCAGCGGGTCAGTGGTGGCCATGTCACTGTGGTGGCCATGTCACAGTGGTCAGCGGGTCAGTGGTGGCCATGCACTGTGGGGCCATGTCACATTGGGCAGCAGGTCAGTGTTGATCATGTTACTGTGGGAGCCATGTCACAGTGAGCAGCAGGTCAGTGGTGGCCATTTCAAAGTGTGGTCATGTTACAGTGGGCAGCATGTCAGTTGTGGCCATGTCACAGTGAGCAGCAGTTCAGTTGTGCCCATGTCACTGTGGGGGCTATGTCACAGTGGGGAGGAGGTCAGTGGTGGCCATGTCACTGTGGGGGCCAGTCACAGTGGGCAGCGGATCAGTGGTGCCCATGTCACTGTGGGGGCTATGTCACAGTGGGGAGGAGGTCAGTGGTGGCCATGTCACTGTGGGGGCCAGTCATAGTGGGCAGCGGATCAGTGGTGGCCATGTCACTATGGGGCCATGTCACAGTGAGCAGCAGGTCAGTGGTGGCCATGTCACTGTGGGGGCCATGTCACAGTGGGCAGCAGGTCAGTGCTGGCCATGTCACTGTGGCGGCTATGTCACAGTGGGCAGCAGGTCAGTGGTGGTATGTCACTGTGGGGCCCATGTCACAGAGGGAAGCAGGTCAGTGGTGGCCATGTCACTTTGGGGGCCATGTCACATTGGGCAGCAGGTTAGTGCTGGCCATGTCACTGTGGGGGCCATGTCACAGTGGGCAGTGGGTCATTGGTGGCCTCGTCACTGTGGGTGCTACATCATCGTGGGCTGTGCAATGGCTGGAAAATAACGGACATATTATGAGCGATCTAAACCGAGGGGCCTCATTGTAACAACAAGCTGCAGCTGTGTTCAAGGACAAAAACAAGGCCGAGACGGCCTGAGAAACTACACTCCTTCCCAAGAGATAAAGATGTTGGAATGTCGAAAACAGGGGGTCTACCTGGGGGGAGAGCATCGCGTGGACACCACACCGGGACCAATCATAGGGGGCAAAAGGGCGCGGGAACAAGTAGCTTTAGCCTATTACAATAAGAGAGCGGCGCATGAAGTTTGAGATAGAGTATAAATTGCTGTGTAACCTTTAATAAAGTGGCATCAACTTGATCACATTGGTCGTCTAAGTTGTGTCCGAGACTTCCACGTCGGCAACTGGTGCCCGAGCAGGGACCCGAGGGAGCCTCATCGAATACGCAGGACTCAAGCCCTGGGGAATCGGGACCCTCCCGTCTGTGCTCGCCCGAGCAAGAGAAGACGGTCCGGAGGGGGCGTAAGCCAGCCGTAGCAGGCGCTGCCCCGGCGCCTGGGAAGATGCGCGCGCGCAATCGTCGAGAATCTCGCCCTGATCAGGTGAGCGGCTGGGGAGCAGATGGGGTCCACGCTGAGTAAAGAAGAAACAGCAGTGGTTAAGCTCCTCCAACACATACTTTCTAAGAGAGGAGTTTCTTATGATGAGGGGAACCTGAGGAGGTTGCTGTTGTGGGCTCGGCAGCACGAACTAATTGCTTCAGAGACCGCAGCCTTCGAGTTAACTACTTGGGAAAAGATAGGCGCGGCACTGTGGGATGACATTAGTTCAGATTCCAAAGACAGTAGGAAACTTTCCACCGTGTGGAGAGTGGTCCTAGACACTCTGAAAGAAATGAAAGCGGAACGGCAGACCACCGCCTCCGCTTTCGCTGCCTTGTCAGCAGAGGCAGAAAGTGCTGGTGCCAAGGATTCCGCTACCGCTATGACGTTCACGGGATCCCTGTTCCCTAAGGTGGCTCCAAAAAGGAGGAACGGGGACGCTGCACGTGCGGCACCCGTACGGCACAAGCAAAAATTAGCCGATTTGCTCCAGCTCGACTCCCCTCCCTGAAGCCCAGAAGATCAATCACCGGAGCTCACGGGCCGGCCCCGCTCTCGCCTGCCCCCGCCCGACCCCCCTGCCGCCGCTGTCGCCGCCGCAGCCGCCGCCGCCGCCTCTGCTTCCTCTTTAGAGGACGGCGCCTACCCACCCCTGCCCACGTCCTCGCCCCCGACACCTCAGTCACCGCAAGAACAATCTCGTTACGGTTTACAAGATCAGCACTTGCAAGAGTTAACGAGAAAGTTAGAGCAACTTGAAATCCGAATGCAGCAAGCGGCTCAGCCCACCCCCACAGCACCGCTGCCTCTTCCTTTTAACCCCTTCTTCCGCGACACGGGGGGGGGGCGTTGGTCAGAGGGAAACGGTGGCTATCGGGTCGCCGCCACCGTCGGCCAAAATGGGAGGGGGGGCACTGGCCCAAATGGGAGGGGGGGCACTGGGACGCGCGAGAGGTAATAATAATCCGGCAAACCGTTGGCGGGGAGTTATTCGGGATGCTATAATAGAGGGGCAGTTTAACGAACTTGGCCCAGTGACGTTCCCAGTAATAGTGACCCCACAGGGCAATGAGTGGGAAGCCTTAGATTGGAAAATGATTAAAGAAGCAAAATTAGCCGTAACACAATATGGGTTGAAATCACCATATATAAATTCGGTAATTCAGCATATCTTTACAGCACATTTATTGACTCCGTATGATGTGCGCATAATTGTACAAACCTTACTAACAGCTTCACAACAATTGCAGTTTTTCCAACATTGGCAAGTGGCCTGCGACGCTGCCGCAGCCACACCCCGTCAGCAAGGAGACCCTCTATGTGGGGTGCAAGCTCAGATGCTGATGGGGGCAGGTCCTTTTGCTAGCCCAGATTGACAAGTGGGATTTCAACCAGAAGTGTTACGGTTAACCCAGGAATTGGCTCTCAAAATCATTCTAGCCGTACATGATGAAAAAGAGGTGCCAGCATTTACAGGAGTGAGACAGGGGCCCACGGAGCCCTACCCAAAATTCATCGACAGATTGCATGCCGCCATTAATAGCAATCCTGATTTAAGTGATGAAGTGAAAGTTAAATTCCTTGATATGCTTGCTTATGACAATGCTAACAACAAAACTAAGAAAGCTTTAAGCCTTCTCCCATGACAATCTACTGCAGGTCAGCTGCTGGAGGCAGCAGAGCGAATGCTTGATCAGGAGAAAGCCGCCTTTATGGCTGCTGCGGTAGGAGCTGCAGTAACACCAATTGTCAGAGGCAAACACATCAAAGGCAAGCGAGATAAGAAGTGCTTTAACTGTGGACAAATGGGTCATTTTAAATCAGAATGTCGTGCTCACGTGTCTCGTAAGAGGGGAAACGGGAGGCAGAGCATGGCCCGCCCTCGCGTGACGACACAAGTCCAGGGTGCTTGGACCGCTGCTCCGCTGCCACCTCAGGAAGCGCAGGAGTGGATTTGGCAACAGCAGTAGCTATTACACTTACAGACACTACAATACATCTGGTTGATTCTAATCTGGTGGGACCTCTGGGACATGGTTTAAGTGCCTTATTAATTGGACGTTCCTCAGCATTTAAAAAAGGTATTTTTGTCATCCCAGGACTTATTGATGCTGACTTTGAGGGAACAATTAAAATCATGGTATACACACTTACTCCTCCTTTGACTATCATGGAGGGATCGAAAATTGCTCAGCTAATTCCATTTGAATCAAAAGTGCCTAATGCAGAACAAAAGAAGAGAGGTGAAAAAGGCTTTGGGTCCACTGGACAACCAGATGTTTTGTTAGCCCTGGACATTAGTCGGGGGAAGCCAGAGAAGCAGATGGAGATGAGACACCCTAATGGACAGACGAGTAAATTACGAATGCTCATTGACACTGGAGCAGATGTCACAATTGTACCACTTTATCTATGGCCTAGTCAGTGGCCTTTACTGCCTGCTAATACAGGAATTCTAGGGGTTGGAGGAACTCAAGTCACATCCATCAGCAGAGACACAATAGCATTTATGTTTCCGGATGGCAAGCTAGTAACCACACGTCCCTATGTGATGCACTCACCTGTGGCACTGGTGGGCAGATATCTGCTCAGTCAAATGGGAGCTCGATTGATTACTTCGCCTTTTTAGGCGCGGCCACGGTAGAGCAGCCAATCCTAAAATTAACCTGGAAAACTGATGATCCCATATGGATCGACCAGTGGCCGCTAAAACTGGACCGGCTGCAAATTATTAATGATTTGGTACAGGAACAGCTAGATGCCGGACATATCCTGCCTTCAACTAGCCCATGGAACACACCAATTTTTACAATTCAGAAAAAGTCTGGGAAGTGGCGTCTGTTACATGATTTGAGAGCGATTAATGCGGTTATCTGTGACATGGGCACCTTACAACCTGGTTTGCCTTCCCCAGTAATGTTACCTGAAGGCTGGGATCTGGTAGTTATCGATCTAAAAGATTGCTTCTTTACAATCCCCTTACATCCAGAGGATGCTGAAAGGTTTGCCTTTACAGTGCCATCGATTAATAAGGCCGAACCAGCAAAGAGGTATCACTGGGTGGTGCTACCACAAGGGATGAAAAATTCACCCATGATCTGTCAGTCTTTCGTCGCGTGGGCTCTGGAACCCATCCGAAAACAGTATCCTCATTTACTCATTTATCATTACATGGATGATATCTTAGTGGCAGGAAAACAACTGGACTGCGAGACAATATTGGGCCAGCTAACATGCAGTCTCAAGGAGAGGGGATTAGAGATAGCACCAGAGAAAATTCAGAAACAGGGGCCATGGCTGTATCTGGGCTGGATTATTACAAATGCAATGATTCGCCCTCAAAAGGTTAAAATCAACACAAAAATAGAAACATTGTCTGATGCACAGAGATTAATTGGGGATATCCAGTGGGTTCGTAATATCTGTGGAATTACGAACGATGATCTGAAACCTTTGATGCCACTCCTGGGCACGTCTGTACAAGCTCAGGAGCGCTGTCAACTGGATGAGGATCAACAGCAAGCTTTACAAGTAATTAGCAATAAAATCATGACAACTTATACTCACAGGCGACTGGATGATAAAGCTCTTTCTTTTATGTTAGTTAACTCCGGGGGTAAACGTGAACACCCATTGGGGCTTATTATTCAGTTGAGTGAAAAAACCAAATTTACGACTTTTGGAATGGATTTTTCTCCCTTTTCAGCCCAGAAACACAGTAGTTACACGTCCTGACTTATTTTCACAGCTTGTCATAAAAGGGAGGCAGCGAATTTTAGATATTTCAGGCATCGAACCAGAAGTCATCTACATACCTGTATCTCAGTTTTATTTAGATTGGTTATTATCTGCTTCAACTGTCTTTCAAATAGCAATTGCTGATTTCTTAGGTACTATCACCAATAGTTATCCATCGGATAAGCTTTTGTCATTATTATGCCATCAGCGGTTTGTACATTTACCCTTGCGATCAGAGGTTCCAGTAGAAGGGATAACTGTCTTCACTGATGTTGGACGAAAATCTCGAAGGGCTGCAGTCACCTGGAAGGAAGGGGACACCTGGGAACATCAATTACTCCCTGGAGTGCCTGGTGACTCTTTACAGACTTTAGAACTTCGAGCTGTTATCTGGACATTTCAACGCTGGTCTCAAGAACCTCTTAATATAGTATCAGACTCATTGTATGTAGTAGGTACAGTACAACGTCTGGAAAACAGCATGGTGAAACCTGTGCGAAATCCTGTATTACATACTTTGTTGTTACAATTGCTGACACTTTTGAACCAACGTCAGGATGAATATTTTATTATGCACATCCGCAGTCATCAACAATGTGGAGGCCTTGTGTTGGGAAACGCTCGAGCTGATCAACTTGTCGCTCCAGCCTGGACGGGCCCTGCCGTTAACACCTTTGAACAGGCCAGGCTGTCACACCAGTTTTTTCACCAGTCAGCAAAAATGTTAGCCAGACAATTTCACATTCCTGTGGCTGATGCTAGAGGAATTGTGCAATCCTGTCCCGATTGCCAGAAGGTGGGAGTAGGCCTCGGTTTGGGAGTAAACCCCCGAGGACTCCAACCTTTACAACTCTGGCAAATGGATGTGACCCATATCCCAGAATTTGGCAGGCTTAAATATGTGCATGTTTCTATTGATACCTTTTCTCTAGCACTCTGGGCAACAGCGCAAACAGGTGAAACAGCACGGCATGTCATCAAACATATGCATGCTGCAATTATGGCACTGGGCGTGCCTGCAGAGATCAAAACTGACAATGGTCCGGCCTACACTTCCCAGAAATTTACTCATTTTTGCCAACTCTGGGGTATACGTCACATCACAGGAATACCGCATTCCCCCACGGGACAAGCCATCGTGGAGAGAGCACATCAAACCTTGAAAGCGCTTTTCAAAAACAAAAAGGGGGAGAAGTCTTGGCTGCTGCAGAGCGACTTGCAAAAGCGGTGTATGTATTAAATTTTTTGCGGTTCACAGGTGATAGAAATGAACCACCAGTAATAATACATAGTTTGGGTTTGAAATCTGGTACATACCAATGTGACAGTAATGTTTTTGTTCAATACAGGGATGTCGTTACAGGAGAATGGAGAGGACCTGCAGAACTAAGAATGACCGGTCGGGGATATGCTTGTGTTGTTACAGATACTGGCGTCAGATGGGTACCGAGTTGATGGGTGCGGCCCTGGAAAGGGGAAGTCAGGAAGAACGACGCAGAGCACTAGGCTCACTCACAGGTCCTAGGCAGGGGTTCCTGCTTGTGTTTTTACAGGTAACAATTCATCTACGTAGGCCTCTGCAAACTGGACGGAGAACCCTGTGTTTTGAGGCACTTCAGAGACATCAACATCGACTGAACCTGATTCTGACCTCGTTACTAACAGCACTACATCCAGCAAACAGAGAAGCCTTTTGTCTTTTCCTGGGCTTGCAGTCGTTTTGCACGGCTGTTCGAATACAGCCACTTATCACAGTTCAGAAGTTTATACTGAAGCAAGTTGGTTGTCTGAATTTGCCAACGAGCCAACATATCAGCAATCCACTTTTAGTTACAGAAAGGCAGGCTTAATTTTTTAGAAAACAGCAGTAGTTTGTTAAAGTTATAGGCTTAATTGAAAACCTTAGATAAAGGATTCTAGCAGAAATTGATTTTGAAGCTTTGTAGACGTTTGGCTTTGCAGTGTGTTAATTAGAACAATAAGATAGTACATAAGAGTTGTGGTGTTGGGAAAGAATGGCTCTCGAAGCTGGCAGGTGTACCAGGACACCTGAGAAAAGAAGGTGGAATGATGACTACACGTCAAATGTGGGCCACATTTGTTCTGGTTTGGCTCATATTAAGCCATGAAGGGATTCTTGACATCGAACCCAGAGCAACCATTTGGGTAACCTGGGCAAACGCATCTGGGATAAAGGATTTCTGTTTGAGTCTACAACAAGCAGATGATCCTTTTAGGACCTGTTTAATTGGCATTCCGTTGCAGGAAAATGAAACTGATTTCGAAGGATATTGGAAACAACAGAGAGTGGACCTGATTGGCAGACCAGATGATGATAGTTGTTTCATTTTAAATTGGCCCTCCATGCGTAATGCAGCTTGGCAAAAGACAGTCATTGAGAATCTAAACCAGTTAACTTCTTTACCCTTGCAAGAATTGGATTTGTTGGCCAGTGTTACACCTGTTAAGTATGTTGATGTTACGGAGATGCCAAACTGCCATAATGTGGTTCCTCAGCTGCAGCCAGTGAATGGCACAGGAGTGGTTTGGTTTGGTGACCCATGACATATTTGGTTAGCTCAGAATGGTCACCGAGATTTATTTGTAGGTTGTCAAAATGTGACAGGGCATTCTTCTTGGAATAATTTGAAAACAGGAGGATTCTCCGTAGAAACCACCAGAGGCTTTAAACTTCCACCTGGAGTGTTTCTGATTTGTGGGGATAGAGCATGGCCTGGTATTCCTGTACGACCTGTCGGTGGTCCTTGTTATCTTGGACGACTAGACTCGGGATGAGGGGCTGGTTGCAGACCTTGGTCAAAGGAGTGTTGATAGTGCTAGTAGGTTTACTAATCTTGATGTTGCTTCTTCCCTGTCTGTTTCAGTGTTTGTGACGGATGTTGAATAGTCTGGGTGAACAAATGTTTAAGAAAAGAGAAGTCCCGATTGCTCAAAAACAAAAAGGGGGATTTGTGGAATGGCTGGAAAGTAATGGACATATTATGAGCGATCCAAACCGAGGGGCCTCACTGTAACAACAAGCTGCAGCTGTGTTCAAGGACAAAAACAAGGCCGAGACGGCCTGAGAAACTACACTCCTTCCCAAGAGATAAAGATGTTGGAATGTCGAAAACAGGGGGTCTACCTAAGGGGGAGAGCATCGCGTGGACACCACACCGGGACCAATCATAGGGGGCAAAAGGGCGCGTGAACAAGTAGCTTTAGCATATTAGCAATAAGATAGCGGCACGTGAAGCTTGAGATAGAGTATAAATTGCTGTGTAACCTTTAATAAAGTGGCATCAACTTGATCATATTGGTCGTTTAAGTTGTGTCCGAGACTTCTGCGTTGGCAGTGGGCAGCGGTTCAGTGGTGGCAATGTCAATGTGGGAGCTATATCACAGTGGGCAGCAGGACAGTGACGGCCATGGCACAGTGAGCAACAGGTCACTGATGGCCATGTCACTGTGGGGGCCATGTCACAGTGGGCAGCAGGTCAGTGCTGGCCATGTCACTGTGGGGGCCATGTCACAGTGGGAAACAGGTCAGTAGTGGCCATGTCACTATGGGGGCTATGTCACAGTGGGTAGCAGGTCAGTGGTGGCCATGTCACTATGTGGGCTATGTCACAGTGGGCTGCAAGTCAGTGATGGCCATGTCACGATGAGGTCATGTCACAGTGGGCAGAAGGTCAGTTGTGGCCATGTCACAGTGGGCAGCAGGGCAATGGTGGTCATGTCACTGTGGGGGATATGACACAGTGGGCAGCAGGTCAGTGATGGCCATCGCACTGTGCGGCCCATGTAACAGTGGGCAGCAGGTCAGTGGTGGCCATGTCACTGTGGGGGCCATGTCACAGGGGGCAGCGGGTCAGTGGTGGCCATGTCACTGTGGGGGCCATGCCACAGGGGGCAGCGGGTCAGTGGTGGCCATGTCACTTGGGGCCATGTCACAGTGAGCAGCAGGTCAGTTGTGGCCATGTCACTGTAGGGGACATGTCTCAGTGGGCAGCAGGTCAGTGGTGGCCATGTCACTGTGGGTGCCATGTCACATTGGGCAGCAGGTCAGTGGTGGCCATGTCACTGTGGGGGCCATGTCACAGTGGGCAGCATGTCAGTGGTGATCATGTTACTGTTTGGGATATGTCACAGTGGGGAGCAGGTCAGTGCAGGCCATGTCACTCTGGGTGCTACATCACAGTGGGCAGCGGTTCAGTGGTGGCCATGCCACTGTGCGGTCATGTCACAGTGTACAGCAGATCAGTGATGGCCATGTCACAGTGAATAACAGGCCACTGGTTGCCATGTCACTGTGGGGGCTATGTCACAGTGGGGAGCAGGTCAGTTGTGGCCATGTCACTATGGGGGCCATGTCACAGTGGGCAGCAGGTCAGTGGTGGCCATGTCACTGTGGGGCCATGTCACTGTTGGCAGGATATCAGTGGTGATCATGTTACTATTTGGGACATGTCACAGTTGGCAGCGTGTCAGTGGTGGCCACGTCACTGTGGGGGCCATGTCACAGTGGGCAGCGGTTCTGTGGTGGCCATGTCACTATGGGGGCCATGTCACAGTGGGCAGCGGATAAGTGGTGGCCATGTCACTGTGGGGCCATGTTACAGTGGGCAGCAGGTCAGTGGTGGTCATGTCACTGTGGGGGCCATGTCACAGTCGGCAGCGGTTCTGTGGTGGCCATGTCACTTGGGGCCATGTCACAGTGAGCAGCAGGTCAGTTGTGGCCATGTCACTGCGGGGGCTATGTCACAGTGGATAGCAGGTCACTGGTGGCCATGTCACTGTGGGGCCATGTCACAGTGCGCAGCAGGTTATTGGTAGCCATGTCACTGTGGGGGCCATTTCACAGTGGGCAGCAGGTCAGTGGTGGCCATGTCACTGTGGGGGCCATGTCACAGTGGGCAGCAGGTCAGTGCTGGCCATGTCACTCTGGGGGCCACGTCACAGTGGGCAGCAGGTCAGTGGTGGCCATGTCACTGTGAGGTCATGTCACAGTGTGCAGCAGGTCAGTGGTGGCCATGTTACAGTGAGAAACAGGCCACTGGTTGCCATGTCACTGTGGGGGCTTTTTCACAGTGGGCAGCAGGTCAGTTGTGGCCATGTCACTGTGGGGGACATGTCACAGTGGTCAGCGTGTCAGTTGTGGCCATATCACTATGGTGGTCATGTCACATTGGGCAGCAGGTCAGTGGTGGCCATGTCACTGTGGGGGCCATGTCACAGTGGTCAGCGTGTCAGTGGTGACCATGTCACTGTGGGGGCCATGTCACAGTGGGCAGGATGTCAGTGGTGATCATATTACTGTTTGGGACATGTCACAGTGGGCAGCGGGTCAGTGGTGGCCATGTCACTCTGGGGGGTACATCACAGTGTGCAGCAGGTCAGTGCTGGCCATGTTAGAGTGAGCAACAGGCCCGTGGTTGCCATGTCACCGTGTGGGCTATGTCACAGTGGGCAGCAGGTCAGTTGTGGCCATGTCTCTATGCGGGCCATGTCACAGTGGGCAGCAGGTCAGTGGTGGCCATGTCACTGTGGGGCCATGTCACTGTTGGCAGGATATCAGTGGTGATCATGTTACTATTTGGGACATGTCACAGTTGGCAGCGTGTCAGTGGTGGCCACGTCACTGTGGGGCCATGACACAGTGGGCAGCGGGCAGTGGTGGGCATGTCACTGTGGGTGCTACATCACAGTGTGCAGCAGGTCAGTGATGGCCATGTCACAGTGAGTAACAGGCCACTGGTTGCCATGTCACTGTGGGTCAGTGTTACACTGGGAAGCAGGTCAGTTGTGGCCATGTCACTATGGGTCCATGTCACAGAGGGCAGCATGTCAGTGGTGATCATGTTACTATTTGGGACATGTCACAGTGGGGAGCAGGTCAGTGGTGATCATGTTAGTGTTTGGGACATGTCACAGTGGGGAGAAGGTCAGTGGTGGCCATGTCACTGTGGTGGACAGTCACAGTGGGCAGCAGGTCAGTGGTGGCCACGTCACTGTGGGGCCATGTGAATTGGGCAGCGTGTCAGTAGTGATCATGTTGCTGTATGGGACATGTCACAGTGGGGAGCAGGTCAGTGGTGGCCATGTCACTGTGAGGTCATGTCACAGTGTGCAGCAGGTCAGTGGTGGCCATGTCACAGTGAGAAACAGGCCACTGGTTGCCATGTCACTATGGGGTCCATGTCAGAGTGGGCAGCAGGGCAGTGGTGGCCATGTCATATGGGGGCCATGTCACAGTGGGCAGCAGGTCAGTGGTGGCCATGTCACTGTGGGCGCCATGTCACAGTGGTCAGCAGGTCAGTGGTGGCCATGTCACTGTGGGGGCCATGTCACAGGTGTCAGCGGGTCAGTGGTGGCCATGTCACTGTGACGTCATGTCACAGTGGTCAGCAGATCAGTTGTGGCCATGTCACAGTGAGCAACAGTCCACTGGTGGCCATGTCACTGTGGTGGCCAATCACAGTGGGCAGCAGGTCAGTGGTGGCCACGTCACAGTGAGGCCATGTGACAGTGGGCAGCATGTCAGTAGTGATCATGTTACTATATGGGACATGTCACAGTGGGGAGCAGGTCAGTGGTGGCCAAGTCACTGTGAGGTCATGTCACAGTGTGCAGAAGGCCAGTGGTGGCCATGTCATAGTGAGCAACAGGCCACTGGTTACCATGTCACTGTGGGGGCTATGTCACAGTGGGTAGCAGGTCAGTGGTGGACATGTCACAGTGAGCAACAGGCCACTGGTTGCCATGTCACTGTGGGGGCTATGTCACAGTGGGCAGCAGGTCACTGCTGGCCATGTCACTATGGGGGTCATGTCACAGTGGGCAGCAGGTCGGTGGTGGCTATGTCACTATGGGGGCCATGTCACAGTGGGAAGCAGGTCAGTAGTGGCCACGTCACTGTGGGGCCATGTCACAGTGTGCAGAAGGTCAGTGATGGCCATGTCACACTGAATAACAGGCCACTGGTTGCCATGTCACTGTGGGGTCTATATCACAGTGGGCAGCAGGTCAGTGGTGCTCATGTCACTATGGGGGTCATGTCATATTGTGCAGCAGGTCAGTGATGGCCATGTCACAGTGAGCAACAGGCCACTCGTTGCCAAGTCACTGTGGGGGCTATGTCACAGTGGGCAGCAGGTCAGTGGTTACCATGTCACTATGGGGGCCATGTCACAGTGGGTAGCATGTCAGTGGTGCCCATGTCACTATGGGGGCCATGTCACAGTGGGCAGCAGGTCAGTGGTGGCCAGGTCACTGTGGGGCTATGTCACAGTGGTGAGCAGATCAGTGGTGGCCCTGTCAGTGTGGGGACCATGTCACAGTGGGCAGCAGGTCAGTGGTGGCCATGTCACTTTGAGGACATATCACAGTGTGCAGCAGGTCAGTGGTCGCCATGTCACAGTCAGCAACAGGCAACTGGTTGCCATGTCACTGTGGGCCTATGTCACAGTGGGAAGCAGGTCAGTGGTTACCATGTCACTATGGGGGCTATATCACAGTGGGCAGCTGGTCAGTGGTGGCCATGTCACTGTGAGGTCATGTCACAGTGTGCAGCAGGTCAGTGGTGGCCATGTCACAGTGAGCAAGAGGCCACTGGTTGTCATGTCACTGTGGGCGCTATATCACAGTGGGCAGCAGGTCAGTGCTGGTCATGTCACAATGGGGGCCATGTCACAGTGGGCAGCAGATCAGTGGTGGCCATGTCACTGTGAGGTCATGTCACAGTGTGCAGCAGGTCAGTGGTGGCCATGTCACAGTGAGCAAAAGGCCACTGGTTGCCATGTCACTGTGGGGGCTATGTCACGGTCGGTAGCAGGTCAGTGGTGGCCATGTCACTGTGGGTCTATATCACAGTGGTCAGCGGATCAGTGGTGGCCATGTCACTGTGGGGGCCATGTCACAGTGTGCAGCAGGTCACTAGTGGCCACGTCACTGTGGAGGCCATGTCACAGTGGGCAGCAGGTCGGTGGTGGCCATGTCACTATGGGGGCCATGTCACAGTGGGCAGCAGGCCAGTAGTGGCCACGTCACTGTGGGGTCATGTCACAGTGTGCAGCAGGTCAGTGATGACCATGTCACAGTGAGTAACAGGCCACTGGTTGCCATGTCACTGTGGGGGCTATGTCACAGTGGGCAGCACGTCAGTGGTGGCCATGTCACTGTGGGGCTATATCACAGTTGTCAGAGAATCAGTGGTGGCCATGTCACTGTGGCGCCATGTTACATTGTGCAGCAGGTCAGTGATGGCCATGTCACTGTGCGGTCATGTCACAGTGTGCAGAAGGTCAGTGGTGGCCATGTCACAGTGAAAAACAGGCCACTGGTTGCCATGTCACTATGGGGGCTATGTCACAGTGGGCAGCAGGTCAGTTGTGGCCAAGTCTCTATGGGGGCCATGTCACAGTGGGCAGCATGTCAGTTGTGCCCATGTCACTATGGGGGCCATTTCACAGTGGGTAGCAGGTCAGTGGTGGCCATGTCACTATGGGGGCCATGTCACAGTGGGCAGCAGTTCAGTAGTGGCCACATCACTGTGGGGCCATGTCACAGTGTGCAGCAGGTCAGTGACTGCCATGTCACAGTGAGCAACAGGCCACTGGTTGCCATGTCAATGTGGCGGATGTGTCACAGTGGGTAGCATGTCAGTGGTGGCCATGTCACTGTGGTGCTATATCACAGTTGTCAGCGGATCAGTGGCGGCCATGTCACTGTGGAGTCATGTCACAGTGGGCAGCAGGTCGGTAGTGGCCACGTCACTGTGGGGCCATGTCACATTGTGCAGCAGGTCAGTGATGGCCATGTCACAGTGAGCAACAGGCCACTCGTTGCCATGTCACTGTGGGGGCTATGTCACAGTGGGCAGCAGGTCAGTGGTGGCCATGTCACTATGGGGGCTATGTCACAGTGGGCAGCAGGTCAGTGGTGGCCATGTCAATATGGGGGCCATGTCACAGTGAGCAGCAGTTCAGTGGTGGCCATGTCACTATGGGGGCTATGTCACAGTGGGCAGCAGGTCAGTGGTGGCCATGTCATTATGGGGGCCATGTCACAGTGGTCAGCGGGTCAGTGGTAGCCATGTCACTGTGGGGGCCATGTCACAGAGGGCAGCATGTCAGTGGTGATCATGTTACTATTTGGGACATGTCACAGTGGGCAGCAGGTCAGTAGTGGCCACATCACTGTGGGGCCATGTCACAGTGTGCAGCAGGTCAGTGATGGCCATGTCACAGTGAGTAAGAGGCCACTGGTTGCCATGTCACTGTGGGGGCAATGTCACACTGGGAAGCAGGTCAGTTCTGGCCATGTCAATATGGGTCCATGTCACAGTGGGCAGCAGGTCAGTGGTGGCCATGTCACTATGGGGGCTATGTCACATTGGGCAGCTGGTCAGTGGTGGCCATGAACCTGTGAGGTCATTTCACAGTGTGCAGCAGGTCATTGGTGGCCATGTCACAGTGAGCAACAGGCCACTGCTTGCCATGTCACTGTGGGGGCTATTTCACAGTGGGCAGCAGGTCAGTTGTGGCCATGTCACCATGGGGCCATGTCACAGTGGGAAGCAGGTCAGTGGTGGCCATGTCACTATGGGGGCCATGTCACAGTGGGCAGCAGGTCAGTGGTGATCATGTTACAATTTGGGACATGTCACAGTGGGCAATAGGTCAGTAGTGGCCACGTCACTGTGGGGCCATGTCACAGTGGGCAGCAGGTCAGTGATGGCCATGTAACAGTGAACAAGAGGCCACTGGTTGCCATGTCACTGTGGCGGCTATGTCACAGTTGGCAGCAGGTGAGTACTGGCCATGTCACTATGGGGGTCATGTCACAGTGGGCAGCAGCTCAGTGGTGGCCATGTCACTGTGGGGTCATGTCACAGTGTGCAGCGGGTCAGTGTTGGTCATGTCACAGTGAGTAAAAGGCCAATGGTTGCCATGTCTCTGTGGGGGCAATGTCACAGTGGGCAGCAGGTCAGTTGTGGCCAAGTCTCTATGGGTCCATGTCACAGTGGGCAGTAGTTCAGTGGTGGCTATGTCACTATGGGGGCTATGTCCCATTGGGCAGCTGGTCAGTGGTGGCCATGACACTGTTAGGTCATGTCACAGTGTGCAGCAGGTCAGTTGTGCCCACGTCTCTATGGGGCCATGTCACAGTGGGCAGCAGGTCAGTGGTGATCATGTTAGTGTTTGGGACATGTCACAGTGGGGAGAAGGTCAGTGGTGGCCATGTCACTGTGGTGGACAGTCACAGTGGGCAGCAGGTCAGTGGTGGCCACGTCACTGTGAGCTCATGTCACAGTGTGCAGCAGGTCAGTGGTGGCCATGTCACAGTGAGAAACAGGCCACTGTTTGCCATGTCACTATGGGGTCCATGTCACAGTGGGCAGCAGGGCAGTTGTGGCCATGTCACTATGGGGGCCATGTCACAGTGGGCAGCAGGTCAGTGGTGGCCATGTCACTGTGGGCGCCATGTCACAGTGGTCAGCAGGTCAGTGGTGGCCATGTCACTGTGGGGGCCATGTCACAGGTGTCAGCGGGTCAGTGGTGGCCATGTCACTGTGAGGTCATGTCACAGTGGTCAGCAGATCAGTTGTGGCCATGTCACAATGAGCAACAGTCCACTGGTGGCCATGTCACTGTGGTGGCCAATCAGAGTGGGCAGCAGGTCAGTGGTGGCCACGTTACAGTGAGGCCATGTGACAGTGGGCAGCATGTCAGTAGTGATCATATTGCTGTATGGGACATGTCACAGTGGGGAGAAGGTCAGTGGTGGCCAAGTCACTGTGAGGTCATGTCACAGTGTGCAGAAGGTCAGTGGTGGCCATGTCATAGTGAGCAACAGGACACTGGTTGCCATGTCACTGTGGGGGCTATGTCACAGTGGGCAGCATGTCAGTGCTGGCCATGTCACAGTGAGCAACAGGCCACAGGTTGCCATGTTACTGTGGGGGCTATGTCACAGTGGGTAGCAGGTCAGTGGTGGCCATGTCACAGTGAGCAACAGGCCACAGGTTGCCATGTCAGTGCGGGGGCTATCTCACAGTGGGTAGCAGGTCAGTGGTGGCCATGTTACAGTGAGCAACAGGCCACTGGTTGCCATGTCACTGTGGGGGCTATGTCACAGTGGGCAGCAGGTCACTGCTGGCCATGTCACTATGGGGGTCATGTCGCAGTGGGCAGCAGGTCGGTGGTGTCCATGTCACTATGGGGGCCATGTCACAGTGGGTAGCAGGTCAGTAGTGGCCACGTCACTGTGGGGCCATGTCACAGTGTGCAGCAGGTCAGTGATGGCCATGTCACTCTGAGCAACAGGCCACTGGTTGCCATGTCACTGTGGGGCCTATGTCACAGTGGGCAGCAGGTCAGTTGTGGCCATGTCACTATGGGTCCATGTCACAGTGGGCAGCAGGTCAGTGGTGGCCATGTGTACTATGGGGGCTATGTCACAGTGGGCAGCTGTTCAGTGGTGGCCATGTCACTGTGAGGTCATGTCACAGTGTGCAGCATGTCAGTGCTGGCCATGTCACAGTGAGCAACAGGCCACAGGTTGCCATGTTACTGTGGGGGCTATGTCACAGTGGGTAGCAGGTCAGTGGTGGCCATGTCACAGTGAGCAACAGGCCACTGGTTGCCATGTCACTACGGGGGCTATCTCACAGTGGGTAGCAGGTCAGTGGTGGCCATGTTACAGTGAGCAACAGGCCACTGGTTGCCATGTCACTGTGGGGGTTATGTCACAGTGGGCAGCAGGTCAGTGGTAGCCATGTCACTATGGGGGCTATGTCACATTGGGCAGCAGGTCAGTGGTGGCCATGTCACTGTGAGGTCATGTCACAGTGTGCAGCAGGTCAGTGGTGGCCATGTCACAGTGAGAAACAGGCCACTCTTTCCCATGTCACTGTGGGGGCTATGTGACAGTGGGCAGCAGGTCAGTTGTGGCCAAGTCTCTATGGGGGCCATGTCACAGTGTTCAGCGGATCAGTGGTGGCCATGTCACTGTGGGGACCATGTCACAGTGGGCAGCAGGTCAGTTGTGGCCATGTGACTATGGGTCCATGTCACAGTGGGCAGCAGGTCAGTGGTGGCCATGTCACTATGGGGGCTATGTCACATTGGGCAGCAGGTCAGTAGTGGCCATGTCACTGTGAGTTCATGTCACAGTGTGCAGCAGGTCAGTGGTGGCCATGTCACAGTGGGCAACAGGCCACTGGTTGCCATGTCACTGTGGGGTCTAAGTCACAGTGGGCAACAGGTCAGTGGTGGCCATGTCACTATGGGGGCCATGTCACAGTGGGCAGCAGGTCAGTGGTGGCCATGTCACTGTGAGGTCATATCACAGTGTGCAGAAGGTCAGTGGTGGCCATGTCAGAGTGAGAAACAGGCCACTCGTTGCCATGTCACTGTGGGGTCTATGTCACAGTGGGCAGCAGGTCAGTTGTGGCCAAGTCACTATGGGGGCCATGTCACAGTGGGCAGCATGTCAGTGGTGCCCATGTCACTATGGGGGCCATGTCACAGTGGGTAGCAGGTCAGTGGTGGCCATGTCACTGTGGGGGCCATGTCACAGTGGGCAGCAGGTCAGTAGTGGCCATGTCACTGTGAGGTTATGTCACAGTGGGCAGCAGGTCAGTGGTGGCCATGTCACAGTGAGCAACAGGCCACTGGTTGCCATGTCACTGTGGGGTCTATGTTACAGTGGGCAGTGGTCGGTGGTGGCCATGTCACTATGGGGGCCATGTCACAGTGGGCAGCAGGTCAGTAGTGGCCACGTCACTGTGGGGCCATGTCACAGTGGGCAGCAGGTCAGTGATGGCCTTGTCACAGTGAGTAACAGGCCACTGGTTGCCATGTCACTGTGGGGGCTATGTCACAGTGTGCAGCAGGTCAGTGGTGCTCATGTCACTATGGGGGCCATGTCACAGTGTGCAGCAGGTCAGTGATGGCCATGTCACAGTGAGCAACAGGCCACTGGTTGCCATGTCACTGTGGGGGATATGTCACAGTGGGTAGCAGGTCAGTGGTGGCCATGTCACTGTGAGGTCATGTCACAGTGTGCAGGTCAGTGGTGGCCATGTCAGAGTGAGAAACAGGCCACTCGTTGCCATGTCACTGTGGGGGCTATGTCACATTGGGCAGCAGGTCAGTTGTGGCCAAGTCTCTATGGTGGCCATGTCACAGTGGGTAGCATGTCAGTGGTGCCCATGTCACTATGGGGGCCATGTCACAGTGGGTAGCAGGTCAGTGGTGGCCAGGTCACTGTGGGGCTATGTCACAGTGGTGAGCAGATCAGTGGTGGCCCTGTCAGTGTGGGGACCATGTCACAGTGGGCAGCAGGTCAGTTGTGGCCATGTCACTATGGGTCCATGTCACAGTGGGCAGCAGGTCAGTGGTGCCATGTCACTATGGGTGCTATGTCACATTGGCCAGAAGGTCAGTGGTGGTCATGTCACTGTGAGGTCATGTCACAGTGTGCAGCAGGTCAGTGGTCGCCATGTCACAGTGAGCAACAGGCAACTGGTTGCCATGTCACTGTGGGCCTATGTCACAGTGGGCAGCAGGTCAGTGGTGACCATGTCACTATGGGGGCCATGTCACAGTGGGCAGCAGGTCAGTAGTGGCCATGTCACTATGGGGGCTATGTCACAGTGGGCAGCAGGTCAGTGCTGGCCATGTCACTGTGGGGGCCATGTCACAGTGGTCAGCGGGTCAGTGGTGGCCATTTCACTGTGGGTGCCATGTCACAGTGGGCAGCAGGTCAGGTGTGGCCATGTCACTATGGGGGCCATGTCACAGTGGGCAGTAGGTCAGTGCTGGCCATGTCACTATGGGGGCTATGTCACAGTGGGCAGCAGGTCAGTGGTGGCCATGTCATTATGGGGGCCATGTCACAGTGGTCAGCGGGTCAGTGGTAGCCATGTCACTGTGGCGGCCATGTCACAGAGGGCAGCATGTCAGTGGTGATCATGTTACTATTTGTGACATGTCACAGTGGGCAGCAGGTCAGTAGTGGCCACGTCACTGTGGGGCCATGTCACAGTGTGCAGCAGGTCAGTGATGGCCATGTCACAGTGAGTAACAGGCCACTGGTTGCCATGTCACTGTGGGTCAGTGTTACACTGGGATGCAGGTCAGTTGTGGCCATGTCACTATGGGTCCATGTCACAGAGGGCAGCATGTCAGTGGTGATCATGTTACTATTTGGGACATGTCACAGTGGGGAACAGGTCAGTGATGGCCATGTCACAGTGAGCAACAGGCCACTGGTTGCCATGTCACTGTGGGCGCTATGTCACAGTTGGCAGCAGGTGAGTGCTGGCCATGTCACTATGGGGGCCATGTCACAGCGGGCAGCAGGTCAGTGGTGGCCATGTCACTGTGAGGTCATGTCACAGTGTGCAGCAGGTCAGTGGTCGCCATGTCACAGTGAGCAACAGGCAACTGGTTGCCATGTCACTGTGGGCCTATGTCACAGTGGGCAGCAGGTCAGTGGTTACCATGTCACTATGGGGGCCATATCACAGTGGGCAGCAGGTCAGTGATGGCCATGTCACAGTGAGCAAGAGGCCACTGGTTGTCATGTCACTGTGGGCGCTATATCACAGTGGGCAGCAGGCCAGTGCCGGTCATGTCACAAAGGGGGCCATGTCACAGTGGGCAGCAGATCAGTGGTGGCCATGTCACTGTGAGGTCATGTCACAGTGTGCAGCAGGTCAGTGGTGGCCATGTCACAGTGAGCAACAGGCCACTGGTTGCCATGTCACTGTGGGGGCTATGTCACAGTGGGTAGCAGGTCAGTGGTGGCCATGTCACTGTGGGGGCCATGTCACAGTGGGCAGCAGGTCAGTAGTGGCCACGTCACTATGGGGGCCATGTCACAGTGTGCAGCAGGTCAGTGCTGGCCATGTCAGTGAGCAACAGGCCACTGGTTGCCATGTCACTGTGGGGCCTATGTCACAGTGGGCAGCAGGTCAGTTGTGGCCATGTCACTATGGGTCCATGTCACAGTGGGCAGCAGGTCAGTGGTGGCCATGTGTACTATGGGGGCTATGTCACAGTGGGCAGCTGATCAGTGGTGGCCATGTCACTGTGAGGTCATGTCACAGTGTGCAGCAGGTCAGTGGTGGCCATGTCACAGTGAGCAACAGGCCACTGGTTGCCATGTCACTGTGGGGGTTATGTCAGAGTGGGAAGCCGGTCATTGGTGGCCATGTCACTATGGGGGCCATGTCACAGTGGGCAGCAGGTCAGTGGTGACCATGTCACTATGGGGGCCATGTCACAGTGGGCAGCAGGTCAGTAGTGGCCACGTCACTGTGGGGTCATGTCACAGTGTGCATCAGGCAGTGATGGCCATGTCACAGTGAGCAACAGGCCACTGGTTGCCATGTCACTGTGGGGGCTATGTCACAGTGGGCAGCAGGTCAGTGCTGGCCATGTCACTATGGGGGCCATGTCACAGTGGGCAGCAGGTCAGTGGTGGCCATGTCACTATGGGGGCTATGTCACATTGGGCAGCAGGTCAGTGGTGGCCATGTCACTGTGAGGTCATGTCACAGTGTGCAGCAGGTCAGTGGTGGCCATGTCACAGTGAGAAACAGGCCACTCGTTCCCATGTCACTGTGGGGTCTATGTCAGAGTGGGCAGCAGATCAGTTGTGGTCAAGTCTCTATGGGGGCCATGTCACAGTGGTCAGCGAATCAGTGGTGGCCATGTCACTGTGGGGACCATGTCACAGTGGGCAGCAGGTCAGTTGTGGCCATGTGACTATGGGTCCATGTCACAGTGGGCAGCAGGTCAGTTGTGGCCATGTTAATATGGGTCCATGTCACAGTGGGCAGCAGGTCAGTGGTGGCCATGTCACTATGGGGGCTATGTCACATTGGGCAGCAGGTCAGTAGTGGCCATGTCACTGTGAGTTCATGTCACAGTGTGCAGCATGTCAGTGGTGGCCATGTCACAGTGAGTAACAGGCCACTGGTTGCCATGTCACTGTGGGGGCTATGTCACAGTGTGCAGCAGGTCAGTGGTGCTCATGTCACTATGGGGGCCATGTCACAGTGTGTAGCAGGTCAGTGATGGCCATGTCACAGTGAGCAACAGGCCACTGGTTGCCATGTCACTGTGGGGGATATGTCACAGTGGGTAGCAGGGCAGTGGTGGCCATGTCACTGTGAGGTCATGTCACAGTGTGCAGAAGGTCAGTGGTGGCCATGTCAGAGTGAGAAACAGGCCACTCGTTGCCATGTCACTGTGGGGGCTATGTGACATTGGGCAGCAGGTCAGTTGTGGCCAAGTCTCTATGGTGGCCATTTCACAGTGGGTAGCATGTCAGTGGTGCCCATGTCACTATGGGGGCCATGTCACAGTGGGTAGCAGGTCAGTGGTGGCCAGGTCACTGTGGGGCTATGTCACAGTGGTGAGCAGATCAGTGGTGGCCCTGTCAGTGTGGGGACCATGTCACAGTGGGCAGCAGGTCAGTTGTGGCCATGTCACTATGGGTCCATGTCACAGTGGGCAGCAGGTCAGTGGTGCCATGTCACTATGGGGGCTATGTCACATTGGCCAGAAGGTCAGTGGTGGTCATGTCACTGTGAGGTCATGTCACAGTGTGCCGCAGGTCAGTGGTCGCCATGTCATAGTGAGCAACAGGCAACTGGTTGCCATGTCACTGTGGGCCTATGTCACAGTGGGCAGCAGGTCAGTGGTGGCCATGTCACTATGGGGGCCATGTCACAGTGGGCAGCAGGTCAGTGATGGCCATGTCACAGTGAGCAAGAGGCCACTGGTTGCCATGTCACTGTGGGCGCTATATCACAGTGGGCAGCAGGTCAGTGCTGGTCATGTCACAATGGGGGTCATGTCACATTGGGCAGCAGATCAGTGGTGGCCATGTCACTGTGAGGTCATGTCACAGTGTGCAGCAGGTCAGTGGTGGCCATGTCACAGTGAGCAACAGGCCACTGGTTACCATGTCACTGTGGGTGCTATGTCACAGTGGGTAGCAGGTCAGTGGTGGCCATGTCACTGTGGGGGCCATGTCACAGTGGGCAGCAGGTCAGTAGTGGCCACGTCACTATGGGGGCCATGTCACAGTGTGCAGCAGGTCAGTGCTGGCCATGTCAGTGGGCAACAGGCCACTGGTTGCCATGTCACTGTGGGGGCTATGTCAGAGTTGGCAGCAGGTCAGTGCTGGCCATGTCACTGTGGGGGCCATGTCACAGTGGGCAGCAGGTCAGTAGTGGCCACGTCACTGTGGGGCCATGTCACAGTGTGCAGCAGGTCACTGATGGCCTTGTCACAGGGAGTAACAGGCCACTGGTTGCCATGTCACTGTGGGGGCGATGTCCCACTGGGTAGCAGGTCAGTGGTGGCCATGTCACAGTGAGCAACAGGCCACTGGTTGCCATGTCACTGTGGGGGCTATGTCACAGTGCGTAAGGTCAGTGGTGGCCATGTCACAGTGAGCAACAGGCCACTGGTTGCCATGTCACTGTGGGGGCTATGTCACAGTGGGTAGCAGGTCAGTGGTGGCCATGTCACTGTGGGGCTATATCACAGTTGTCAGCGGATCAGTTGTGGCCATGTCACTGTGGGGTCATGTCACAGTGGGCAGCAGGTCGGTAGTGGCCACGTCACTATGGGGCCATGTCACATTGTGCAGCAGGTCAGTGATGGCCATGTCACAGTGAGCAACAGGCCACTGGTTGCCATGTCACTGTGGGGGCTATGTCAGAGTGGGCAGCATGTCAGTGGTGCCCATGTCACTATGGAGGCCATGTCACAGTGGGCAGCAGGTCAGTGGTGGCCATGTCACTATGGAGGCCATGTCACAGTGGGCAGCAGGTCAGTGCTGGCCATGTCACTATGAGTCCATGTCACAGTGGGCAGCAGGTCAGTGGTGGCCATGTCACTATAGGGTCTATGTCACATTGGGCAGCAGGTCAGTGGTGGCCATGTCACTGTGAGAAACAGGCCACTCGTTGCCATGTCACTGTGGGGTCTATGTCACAGTGGGCAGCAGATCAGTTGTGGTCAAGTCTCTATGGGGGCCATGTCACAGTGGGCAGCAGGTCCGTGGTGGCCAGGTCACTGTGGGGCTATGTCACAGTGGTCAGCGGATCAGTGGTGGCCATGTCACTGTGGGGACCATGTCACAGTGGGCAGCAGGTCAGTTGTGGCCATGTGACTATGGGTCCATGTCACAGTGGGCAGCAGGTCAGTTGTGGCCATGTTACTATGGGTCCATGTCACAGTGGGCAGCAGGTCAGTGGTGGCCATGTCACTATGGGGGCTATGTCACATTGGGCAGCACGTCAGTAGTGGCCATGTCACTGTGAGTTCATGTCACAGTGTGCAGCAGGTCAGTGGTGGCCATGTCACAGTGAGCAACAGGCCACTGGTTGCCATGTCACTGTGGGGTCTAAGTCACAGTGGGCAACAGGTCAGTGGTGGCCATGTCACTATGGGGGCCATGTCACAGTGGGCAGCAGGTCAGTGGTGGCCATGTCACTGTGAGGTCATGTCACAGTGTGCAGAAGGTCAGTGGTGGCCATGTCAGAGTGAGAAACAGTCCACTGGTTGCCATGTCACTGTGGGTGCTATGTCACAGTGGGCAGCAGGTCAGTTGTGGCCAAGTCTCTATGGGGGCCATGTCACAGTGGGCAGCATGTCAGTGGTGCCCATGTCACTATGGGGGCCATGTCACAGTGGGTAGCAGGTCAGTGGTGGCCATGTCACTGTGGGGGCCATGTCACAGTGGGCAGCAGTTCAGTAGTGGCCATGTCACTGTGAGGTTATGTCACAGTGCGCAGCAGGTCAGTGGTGGCCATGTCACTATGGGGGCCATGTCACACTGTGCAGCAGGTCAGTGATGGCCATGTCACAGTGAGCAACAGGCCACTGGTTGCCATGTCACTGTGGGGGCTATGTCAGAGTGGGCAGCAGATCAGTGGTGCTCATGTCACTATGGGGGCCATGTCACAGTGTGCAGCAGGTCAGTGATGGCCATGTCACAGTGAGCAACAGGCCACTGGTTGCCATGTCACTGTGGGGGTTATGTCACAGTGGGTAGCAGGTCAGTGGTGGCCATGTCACTGTGAGGTCATGTCACAGTGTGCAGAAGGTCAGTGGTGGCCATGTCAGAGTGAGAAACAGGCCACTCGTTGCCATGTCACTGTGGGGGCTATGTCACATTGGGCAGCAGGTCAGTTGTGGCCAAGTCTCTATGGTGGCCATGTCACAGTGGGTAGCATGTCAGTGGTACCCATGTCACTATGGGGGCCATGTCACAGTGGGTAGCAGGTCAGTGGTGGCCAGGTCACTGTGGGGCTATGTCACAGTGGTCAGCAGATCAGTGGTGGCCATGTCAGTGTGGTGACCATGTCACAGTGGGCAGCAGGTCAGTTGTGGCCATGTCACTATGGGTCCATGTCACAGTGGGCAGCAGGTCAGTGGTGGCCATGTCTACTACGGGGGCTATGTCACATTGTCCAGAAGGTCAGTGGTGGTCATGTCACTGTGAGGTCATGTCACAGTGTGCAGCAGGTCAGTGGTCGCCATGTCACAGTGAGCAACAGGCAACTGGTTGCCATGTCACAGTGGGCCTATGTCACAGTGGGCAGCAGGTCAGTGGTGGCCATGTCACTATGGGGGCCATATCACAGTGGGCAGCAGGTCAGTGGTGGCCATGTCACTGTGGGTCTATATCACAGTGGTCAGCGGATCAGTGGTGGCCATGTCACTGTGGGGGCCATGTCACAGTGGGCAGCAGGTCAGTAGTGGCCACGTCACTATGGGGGCCATGTCACAGTGTGCAGCAGGTCAGTGCTGGCCATGTCAGTGAGCAACAGGCCACTGGTTGCCATGTCACTGTGGGGGCTATGTCAGAGTGGGCAGCAGGTCAGTGGTGGCCATGTCACTGTGGGCGCCATGTCACAGTGGGCAGCAGGTCGGTGGTGGCCATGTCACTAAGGGGGCCATGTCACAGTGGGCAGCAGGTCAGTAGTGGCCACGTCACTGTGGGACCATGTCACAGTGTGCAGCAGGTCAGTGATGGCCTTGTCACAGTGAGTAACAGGCCACTGGTTGCCATGTCACTGTGGGGGAGATGTCCCACTGGGTAGCAGGTCAGTGGTGGCCATGTCACAGTGAGCAACAGGCCACTGGTTGCCATGTCACTGTGGGGGCTATGTCACAGTGGGTAACAGGTCAGTGGTGGCCATGTCACTGTGGGGCTATATCACAGTTGTCAGCGGATCAGTTGTGGCCATGTCACTGTGGGGTCATGTCACAGTGGGCAGCAGGTCGGTAGTGGCCACGTCACTATGGGTTCATGTCACATTGTGCAGCAGGTCAGTGATGGCCATGTCACAGTGAGCAACAGGCCACTGGTTGCCATGTCACTGTGGGGGCTATGTCACAGTGGGCAACAGGTGAGTGGTGGCCATGTCACTATGGGGGCTGTGTCACAGTGGGCAGCAGGTCAGTGGTGGCCATGTCACTGTGCGGTCATGTCACAGTGTGCAGAAGGTCAGTGGTGGCCATGTCACAGTGAGAAACAGGCCACTCGTTGCCATGTCACTGTGGGGACTATGTCACAGTGGGCAGCAGGTCAGTTGTGGCCAAGTCTCTATGGGGGCCATGTCACAGTGGGCAGCATGTCAGTGGTGCCCATGTCACTATGGGGGCCATTTCACAGTGGGTAGCAGGTCAGTGGTGGCCATGTCACTGTTGGGGCCATGTCACAGTGGGCAGCAGCTCAGTAGTGGCCATGTCACTGTGAGGTCATGTCACAGTGTGCAGCAGGTCAGTGGTGGCCATGTCACAGTGAGCAACAGGCCACTGGTTGCCATGTCATTGTGGGGGCTGTGTCACAGTGGGCAGCAGGTCGGTGGTGGCCATGTCACTATGGGGGCCATGTCACAGTGTGCAGCAGGTCAGTGGTGGCCATGTCACTATGGGGGCCATGTCACAGTGGGCAGCAGGTCAGTAGTGGCCACATCACTGTGGGGCCATGTCACAGTGTGCAGCAGGTCAGTGACGGCCATGTCACAGTGAGCAACAGGCCACTCGTTGCCATGTCACTGTGGGGGCTATGTCACAGTGGGCAACAGGTCAGTGGTGGCCATGTCACTATGGGGGCCATGTCACAGTGGGCAGCAAGTCAGTGGTGCCCATGTCACTATGGGGGCCATGTCACAGTGGGCAGCAGGTCAGTAGTGGCCACATCACTGTGGGGCCATGTCACAGTGTGCAGCAGGTCAGTGACGGCCATTTCACAGTGAGCAACAGGCCACTGGTTGCCTTTTCAATGTGGGGGATATGTCACAGTGGGTAGCAGGTCAGTGGTGGCCATGTCACTGTGGTGCTATATCACAGTTGTCAGCGGATCAGTGGTGGCCATGTCACTGTGGGGTCATGTCACAGTGGGCAGCAAGTCAATAGTGGCCACGTCACTGTGGGGCCATGTCACATTGTGCAGCAGGTCACTGATGGCCATGTCACAGTGAGCAACAGGCCACTGGTTGCCATGTCACTGTGGGGGCTATGTCACAGTGGGCAGCAGGTCAGTGCTGGCCATGTCACTGTGGGGGCCATGTCACAGTGGGCAGCAGGTCAGTAGTGGCCATGTCACTGTGAGGTCATGTCACAGTGTGCAGCAGGTCAGTGGTGGCCATGTCACAGTGAGCAACAGGCCACTGGTTGCCATGTCACTGTGGGGGCTATGTCACAGTGGGCAGCAGCTCAGTGGTGGCCATGTCACTATGGGGGTCATGTCACAGTGGGCAGCAGGTCGGTGGTGGCCATGTCACTATGGGGGCCATATCACAGTGGGAAGCAGGTCAGTAGTGGCCACGTCACTGTGGGGCCATGTCACAGTGTGCAGCAGGTCAGTGATGGCCATGTCACAGTGAGCAACAGGCCACTGGTTGCCATGTCACTGTGGGGGCTATGTCACAGTGGGAAGCAGGTCAGTCGTGGCCATGTCACTATGGGGGCCATGTCACAGTGGGCAGCAGGTCAGTGGTGGCCATGTCACTATGGGGGCTACGTCACAGTGGGCAGCAGGTCAGTAGTGGCCACGTCACTGTGGGGCTATGTCACAGTGGGCAGCATGTCAGTGGTGGCCATGTCACTATGGAGGCCATGTCACAGTGGGCAGCAGGTTTAGTAGTGGCCATGTCACTGTGAGGTGTGGTAGGTAGGGTCCGGCGACCGGAAGATATCGCGTTGTACGGAAAGATAAGCTAGGGTCTGGCGACCGGAAGATATCGTGTTGTACGGAAAGGTAGAGCCTCCCTCCCTGCAACCAATCAATATGGATCTCTGACGTAAGCAGGCGGAAGTGACGAGGTAAACCCAGGTTATATAATGCAGTGTAACCTTTGAATAAATGCCATTTTGCCTCCACCACATTGGTGTCTGTGTGCTGATGGACCAAGCAACCTGGGATTGGTTGCTGTGCTGTTCCTGAACCAGGTCGCCACGCCTTGAGAAAGGCAGCAAGTGGTGCCGAAACCCGGGAATTTCGCCTGGATTTGGTGAACGGCGGCCGGAGCGGCAGGACCAGCCCGGCGGGGAGGACGCTCCCGGACCTTCAAGGAGAATGGAAGCCCTGGTAAATGTCGTATCTGAGCTGCATAAGCAGTGGGGGATTGATTGTAAGCCCAAAGACTTTACCCTTGCAGTCGCAAGGCTTTTACAGATCGGGGTCATTGATCAGCCGGTGGATATTCTCCACCCAGAAACGTGGGATAAATGCACTAAAGTGTTTGCCGAGGAGACCATGTGCTCAGGCACGGCGAAACACCTTAAGGCGTGGGGGAGGGTCGTGCAGGCTTTGAAAAAAGCCCTGCAGGAGCAGGAAGCATGGAGGGCGGCAAGGGACTGTTTATTAGCTGTCCCGAAACTTGGGGTTGGAGCAGCCACACAGACCTCACGCCCTCTAAATGATGATAATTCAGCGGACCCTGGGGACCGGCGGGAGGGTGATACCCCCCCCCCTCAATCCCCAAACCACCCTACTCCGCTCGTGAGGGATCAGGGGCGGGCGGAGTCCCTCTGGGGTGGGCTGGCCGGGGAGGCTGGGAATGCCGCGGAGAAAATAGAATCTGATAACATCTGGGTGAGACCACCGCCCTATGCGCCTCTGAATGTCACTGACCAGGAAGAGAAAGGGAGGGGCGATGATGTTCTTGGGGAAGATAAGGAAGTAATGCAAGGTTTAATGAATACACGTGGGCAGGAAGATAAGGACAACAAAGAAGAGAAAGGCGGTATGGACATTCAAAAGGGGAAAGCCAATCAGAGCATTTACCCAGTAATATGCCTGCATTCTCCACCAATGGAGAGTGAGGAGGAGGAGAATGGGAGGGATGGTCAGAAAGGGGAGGCGGAGGCGACTAAGGGGTGGGGGACCAGTCAGAATGTCCGCCTACAAACACGCCCCTATAGAGTAAACTCCTCCCCGGTCAGACGAGGGGGCGAGTCGAAGGGGAGGGAATTGCCCGATTACGGACAAAGTAGGAGGGGTCGAAGTCCCAAAAAGGAAAGTAGGCGGGACAGGAGCCCAAAGGAAAAACACCAGAGCCTGGAAGTGACTAGTGAGTCGAGTTCCGATCTTGAGTCGGATGCAGATGGAGACGACTGGCTCACGGCTGATTTAAACTCAGATGAAGATGAGACAAAAATTGGAACTCGATATAATACTGCTCATAGCAAAAAAGGAATACGAGAGGATAAAATTCCTCTTACGGATTGGAGGAAAATAAAAATTGCATGTGCAGATTGGGCCCCCTCAGCCGCGCTAGCATTCCCGGTTAGAGTAATGGGAGATGGTGATGGGGCACGAAGAGTGTACTCTCCTATAAATCCTAAAGATATACAGGCGATCATTAAGGCGATCGCTGATAAGGGGCTCAATTCTGCCATGGTCTCTACTTTAGTAGATGGCATCTTCGGAGGAGATGACATGCTCCCATTTGATATAAAACAAACCTGCAGGCTGGTTTTTGATGGCGCAGGGATGATAGTTTTCAAACAAGATTGGGAGGACAACTGCGTGAGACAATTAGCTCAGGTAACAGGGGCGGACCACCCATTGTATGGTTCTAGTTTACAACGATTGATGGGAACGGATCCAACAATGATCACACCTCAAGCGCAGGCTCTGGGTCTGCGAGCCCATGAGGTGATGACAACCACCCGTGCAGGTAGGGAAGCTATTCGCACAGCTTCTAAGGTTATTGCCAAGCCGTCCCCATGGTCAACTATAAAACAAAATGAGAGTGAGAGTTTCGCGCAGTTTGTGGATCGCCTTCAAGCAGCGATTGACTCTTCCTCCCTGCCTGCAGAGGCAAAGGGTCCGGTAGTCACAGACTGTTTACGCCAACAATGCAATGCCAGCACTAAAGAAATTTTACGATCACTGCCGGTGGGGTCGAGTTTGGCAGACATGATTAGACATGTCGCGAAAGAGGAACATTTAGTCCCGATTCAAGCGGCCGTCCATACCGCAATAGCTAACATAATGGCATGTTTTAAATGTGGCCAAGCAGGCCATATCATGGCAAATTGCCCTCAATTAATGAATCCACCCACGATACCTACCTCACGTCAGATATCACCTAAAGGTCCATGTTGGCGCTGCGGTAAGAACGGACATCATGCAAAGGAATGTAAATTGAAGAGTCAGGGAAACGGGAGGGGGAGGAGGCGCCTGAGCCGCGCACAGCTTCCTCCCGTACGAGATATGAGGCGGCAACAAACCCAAATATTAGGAGACATGGACAAACATATGGGGAAATATATTGGTGCCCAGGTTCAAATCCAGGGAAAAGTTATTGTAACTACCCTGGATATTGGTTTTGTGGATATTGGGGTTGTGAAACCATAGTGATGGGTAGTAGATGGACACCAGAAAGAAAGGATGAATTTTTACGAGTGAGCTGGGGATCTAACTGTTTCCAGTTGGTTTTGGAAATTTTAAATCCGGGTGATTCAGGATGGCTTTTAGGTAAGATGTGGTCTCCGTTTCTTCAGAGAAGTTACAAAGATATGGGAGTACTTGTGCAGATCATTAAGACTGTACCCCAGGCACCTCAAGCTGTTGGGCCAAATCTAGTCCTTAATCCACAGACGCCTAAACCTGTGAGATATGACACTACGACTGCTGTTAGAAAAGCGACTCCTACTGATGTTGAAATTTTGACAACGTTTGATCCTAAACTACCCCCTTTATGGAAATTACTAAATTCGACATACCAAATATTAAATTCAACAAATCCAAAGATGACGACACATTGTTGGCTTTGTTATGATGTACAACCCCCTCTTTATGAGGCAGTGGGTATACCTTCTGAACCAAAATGGGTGAGTGGGCCTAACCCGATACAGTGTTTGTGGAGCGATTCTCAAAACAAACAGGGAGTAACAATGCAGCAAGTGTCAGGGCAAGGTGCATGTGTTGGTGTAATACCTCTTGAAAAAAGAAGTCTGTGTAAGTTTGAGATTATACAAGACAGACAACAACTTAATAAAAACAACGGAGAAATAGCTGATTGGTTAGTCCCGGCTACTAATACAAAATGGATATGTTCAAAGGCCGGAATTACTCCATGTATATCTATTAGGAAACTTAAGATAAAAGCCGAATTTTGTATACAAGTATTAATTATTCCGAGAATTATATATCACCCGGAGGAATATGTTTATGATCATTTGACTTCTTCAACCTTGCACCATGTACAAAAGCGAGAACCTTTTACCGCTCTGACCATAGCTACCCTGTTGACCATAGGAGCCGCGGGAGCAGGAACAGGAATAGCTTCATTAGTTGAGCAGAATCAAAAATTTCATTCCCTTAGAATGGCAGTGGATGAGGATCTTACTCGAATTGAGAAATCAATCAGCGCTTTAGAACAATCGCTGAGTTCACTGTCGGAAGTAGTTCTCCAAAATCGTAGAGGATTAGATCTCTTGTTTTTACAACAAGGAGGACTATGTGCTGCTTTGGGGGAAGAATGCTGTATATATGCAGACAACACTGGTGTCGTTCGTGATACTATGGCCAAACTCCGGGAGGGTTTAGAAAAAAGAAAGAGGGATAGGGAAGCCCAGCAAGGATGGTTTGAGTCGTGGTTTAACCATACGTCGTGGCTAACCACCCTCATTTCTACGCTAATGGGACCAATTATACTGTTCATGCTAGTGTTGATTTTTGGACCATGTATATTGAACAGGCTTGTGCTGTTTGTTAAGAGTCGACTAGAAAAAGTTAACATAATGTTAGTAGAACGTCGACAGTTGCTTTGAGAACGCAACATTAGTATATAATCTTAGTTTGATAATTTTTATATAGAAAGGAATGTTCTACAACTAATGAATTTCTTCTATTTTCTATTTGTTCGATATGTCCTATGTTTTATATAAGCTTTTTATTGTAACTTTTTAGTTCGTTATGCTTTATCAACTTAATCACACGCAATAAGGGATTTTTAGTCACTTTAGATGCTACTAACCTAATGTGCCTTGTATTTTATATTTTTAAACTTTTATACTTCTGCCCATTTACTTTAAGCATAGGGAGGGGGGAAATGTGGTAGGTAGGGTCCGGCGACCGGAAGATATCGCGTTGTACGGAAAGATAAGCTAGGGTCCGGCGACCGGAAGATATCGTGTTGTACGGAAAGGTAGAGCCTCCCTCCCTGCAACCAATCAATATGGATCTCTGACGTAAGCAGGCGGAAGTGACGAGGTAAACCCAGGTTATATAAGGCAGTGTAACCTTTGAATAAATGTCATTTTGCCTCCACCACATTGGTGTCTGTGTGCTGATGGACCAAGCAACCTGGGATTGGTTGCTGTGCTGTTCCTGAACCAGGTCGCCACGCCTTGAGAAAGGCAGCAGTGAGGTCATGTCACAGTGTGCAGCAGGTCAGTGGTGGCCATGTCACAGTGAGCAACAGGCCACTGGTTGCCATGTCACTGTGGGGGCTATGTCACAGTGGGCAGCAGGTCAGTGGTGGCCATATCACAGTGAGCAACAGGCCACTGGTTACAATGTCACTGTGGGCGCTATGTCATAGTGGGCAGCAGGTCACTGGTGGCCATGTCACTATGGGGGCCATGTCACAGTGGGCAGCAGGTCAGTGGTGGCCATGTCACTATGGGGGCTATATCACATTGGGTACAGGTCAGTGGTGGCCATGTCAATGTGGGGCCATGTCACAGTTTGCAGCAGGTCAGTGGTGGCCATGTCACAGTGAGTAACAGGCCACTGGTTGCCATGTCACTGTGGGGGCTATGTCTCAGTGGGCAGGAGGTCAGTTGTGGCCATGTCACTATGGGTCCATGTCACAGTGGGCAGCAGTTCAGTGGTAGCCATGTCACTATGGGGGCTATGTCACAGTGGGCAGCTAGTCAGTGGTGGCCATGTCACTGTGAGGTCATGTCACAGTGTGCAGCAGGTCAGTGGTGGCCATGTCACAGTGATCAACAGGCCACTGGTTGCTATGTCACTGTGGGGTCTATGTCACAGTGGGCAGGAGGTCCGTGGTGGCCATGTCACTATGGGGGCCATGTCACAGTGGGCAGCATGTCAGTGGTGGCCATGTCACTATGGGGGCCATGTCACAGTGGGCAGCAGGTCAGTAGTGGCCACGTCACTGTGGGGCCATGTCACAGTGTGCAGCAGGTCAGTGGTGGCCATGTCACAGTGAGCAACAGGCCACTGGTTGCCATGTCACTGTGGGGTCTATGTCACAGTGGGCAGCAGGTCAGTAGTGGACATGTCACTGTGAGGTAATGTCACAGTGTGCAGCAGATGAGTGGTGGCCATGTCACAGTGAGCAAAAGGCCACTGGTTGCCATGTCACTGTGGGGGCTATGTCACAGTGGGCAGCAGGTCAGTTGTGGCCATGTCACTATGGGGGCCATGTCACAGTGGGCAGCAGGTCAGTGGTGGACATGTCACTATGGGGGCCATCTCAAAGTGGGCAGCTGGTCAGTGGTGGCCATGTCACTATGTGGGCTATGTCACAGTGGGCAGCTGGTCAGTGGTGGCCATGTCACTGTGAGGTCATGTCACAGTGTGCAGCAGGTCAGTTGTGGCCATATCACAGTGAGCAACAGGCCACTGGTTACAATGTCACTGTTGGGGCTATGTCAAAGTGGGCAGCATGTCAGTGGTGGCCATGTCACTGTGGGGACCATGTCATAGTGGGCAGCAGGTCAGTTGTGGCCATGTCACTATAGGTCCATGTCACAGTGGGCAGCATGTCAGTGGTGGCCAAGTCACTATGGGGCCTATGTCACATTGCGTAACAGCTCAGTGGTGGCCATGTCACTGTGGGGCCATGTCGCAGCTTGCAGCAGATCAGTGGTGGCCATGTCACAGTGAGCAACAGGCCACTGGTTGCCATGTCACTGTGGGGGCTATGTCACAGTGGGCAGCAGGTCAGTAGTGGCCACGTCACTGTGGGGACATGTCACAGTGTGCAGCAGGTCAGTGATGGGCATGTCACAGTGAGCAACAGGCCACAGGTGGCCATGTCACTGTGGGGGCTATGTCACAGTGGGCAGCAGTTCAGTGGTAGCCAAGTCACTATGGGGGCCATGTCACAGTGGGCAGCAGGTCAGTAGTGGCCACGTCACTGTGGGGCCATGTCACAGTGTGCAGCAGGTCAGTGATGGCCATGTCACAGTGAGTAACAGGCCACTGGTTGCCATGTCACTGTGGGGGCTATGTCACAGTGTGCAGCAGGTCAGTGGTGGCCATGTCACTATGGGTCCATGTCACAGTGGGCAGCAGGTCAGGGTGGCCATGTCACTATGGGGGCTATGTCACATTGGGCAGCTGGTCAGCGGTGGCCATGTCACTGTGCGGTCATGTCACAGTGTGCAGAAGGTCAGTGGTGGCCATGTCACAGTGAGCAACAGGCCACTGCTTGCCATGTCACTGTGGGGGCTATGTCACAGTGGGAAGCAGGTCAGTGCTGGCCATGTCACTATGGGGGCAATGTCACAGTTGCCAGCAGGTCAGAGGTGGCCATGTCACTATGGGGGCCATGTCACAGTGGGCAGCAGGTCAGTGGTGGCCATGTCACTATGGGGGCTATGTCACATTGGGCAGCAGGTCAGTGGTGGTCATGTCACTGTGAGGTCTATGTCACAGTGGGCAGCAGGTCAGTGGGGGCCATGTCACTATGGGGGCCATGTCACAGTGGGCAGCAGGTCAGTTGTGGCCATGTCACTATGGGTCCATGTCACAGTGGGCAGCATGTCAGTGGTGGCCATGTCACTATGGGAGCTATGTCACATTGGGTAGCAGGTCAGTGGTGGCCATGTCACTATGTGGGCCATGTCACAGTGGGCAGCAGGTTAGTAGTGGCCACGTCACTGTGGGGCCATGTCACAGTGTGCAGCACGTCAGTGATGGCCATGTCACAGTGAGCAACAGGCCACTGGTTGCCATGTCACTGTGGGGGCTATGTCACAGTGGGACGCAGGTCATTGGTGGCCATGTCACTGTGGGGGCCATGTCACAGTGGGCAGCAGGTCAGTAGTGGCCATGTCACTGTGAGGTAATGTCACAGTGTGCAGCAGGTCAGTGGTGGCCATGTCACAGTGAGACAAAAGGCCACTGGTTGCCATGTCACTGTGGGGGCTATGTCACAGTGGGCAGCAGGTCAGGGCTGGCCATGTCACTATGGGGGCCATGTCACAGTGGGCAGCAGGTCAGTGGTGGACATGTCACTATGGGGGCCATCTCACAGTGGGCAGCAGGTCAGTGGTGGCCATGTCACTATGGGGGCTATGTCACAGTGGGCAGCTGGTCAGTGGTGGCCATGTCACTGTGAGGTCATGTCACAGTGTGCAGCAGGTCAGTGGTGGCCATATCACAGTGAGCAACAGGCCACTGGTTACAATGTCACTGTGGGGGCTATGTCACAGTGTGCAGCAGGTCAGTGGTGGCCTTGTCACAGTGAGTAAGAGGCCACTGGTTGCCATGTCACTGTGGGGGCTATGTCAAGGTGGGCAGCATGTCAGTGGTGCCCATGTCACTATGGGGGCCATGTCATAGTGGGCAGCATGTCAGTGGTGGCCAGGTCACTATGGGGGCCATGTCACAGTGGGTAGCAGGTCAGTGGTGGCCAGGTCACTGTGGGGACCATGTCACAGTGGGCAGCAGGTCAGTTGTGGCCATGTCACTATGGGTCCATGTCACAGTGGGCAGCATGTCAGTGCTGGCCATGTCACTATGGGGGCCATGTCACAGTGCGCAGCAGGTCAGTGGTGGCCATGTCACTCTGGGGGCCATGTCACATTGGGCAGCAGGTCAGTGGTGTCCATGTCACTATTGGGGCCATGTCACTGTGGGCAGCAGGTCAGTAGTTGCAACGTCACTGTGGGGCCATGTCACAGTGTGCAGCAGGTCAGTGCTGGCCATGTCGCTATGGGGGCTATGTCACAGTGGGCAGCAGGTCAGTGGTGGCCATGTCACTATGGGGGCCATGTCACAGTGTGCAGCAGGTCAGTGATGGCCATGTTACAGTGAACAACAGGCCACTGGTTGCCATGTCACTGTGGGGGCCATGTCACAGTGGGCAGCAGGTCAGTAGTGGCCATGTCACAGTGAGCAACAGGCCACTGGTTGCCATGTCACTGTGGTGGCTATGTCACAGTGGGAATCAGGTCACTGCTGGCCATGTCACTATGGGGGCCATGTCACAGTGGGCAGCAGGTCGGTGGTGGCCATGTCACTATGGGGGCCATGTCACAGTGGGCAGCAGGTCAGTGCTGGCCATGTCACTATGGGGGCCATGTTACAGTGGGCAGCAGGTCAGTGGTGGCCATGTCACTATGGGGGCTATGTCACATTGGGTAGCAGGTCAGTGGTGGCCATGTCACTGTGAGGTCATGTCACAGTGGGCAGCAGGTCATTGGTGGCCATGTCACAGTGAGCAACAGGCCACTGGTTGCCATGTCAGTGTGGGGGCTATGTCACAGTGGGCAGCAGGTCAGTGGTGGCCATGTCACTATGGGAGCCATGTCACAGTGGGCAGCAGGCCACTGGTTGCCATGTCAGTGTGAGGTCATGTCACAGTGTGCAGCAGGTCAGCGGTGGCCATGTCACAGTGAGAATCAGGCCACTGGTTGCCATGTCACTGTGGCGCTATGTCACAGTGGGCAGCAGGTCAGTGGTGGCCAGGTCACTATGGGGGCCGTGTCACAGTGGGCAGCAGGTCAGTGGTGGCCATGTCACTATGGGGGCCATGTAACTGTGGGCAGCAGGTCAGTAGTTGCCACGTCACTGAGGGGCCATGTCACAGTGTGCAGCAGGTCAGTGATGGCCATGTCACAGTAAGCAAGAGGCCACTCGTTGCCATGTCACTGTGGGGGATATGTCATAGTGGGCAGCAGGTCAGTGCTGGCCATGTCATTATGGTGGCCATGTCACAGTGTGCAGCAGGTCAGTGGTGGCCATGTCACTATGGGGGCCATGGCACAGTGGGCAGCAGGTCAGTGGTGGCCATGTCACTGTGGGAGCTATGTCACATTGGGTAGCAGGTCAGTGGTGGCCATGTCACTGTGGGGCCATGTCACAGTTTGCAGCAGGTCAGTGGTGGCCATGTCACAGTGAGCAACAGGCCACTGGTTGCCATGTCACTGTGGGGGCTATGTCACTGTGTGCAGCAGGTCAGTGGTGGCCATGTCACTATGGGGGCCATGTCACAGTGGGTAGCAGGTCAGTGGTGGCCAGGTCACTGTGGGGCTATGTCACAGTGGTCAGCGGATCAGTGGTGGCCATGTCACTGTGGGGACCATGTCACAGTGTGCAGCAGGTCAGTAGTGGCCACGTCACGGTGGGGCCATATCACAGTGTGCAGCAGGTCAGTGATGGGCATGTCACAGTGAGCAACAGGCCACAGGTGGCCATGTCACTGTGGGGGCTATGTCACAGTGGGCAGCAGGTCAGTGGTGGCCATGTCACTGTGGGGCCATGTCACAGTTTGCAGCAGGTCAGTGGTGGCCATGTCACAGTGAGCAACAGGCCACTGGTTGCCATGTCACTGTGGTGGCTATGTCACAGTGTGCAGCAGGTCAGTGGTGGCCATGTCACTATGGGGGCCATACCACGGTGTGCAGCAGGTCAGTAGTGGCCACGTCACTGTGGGGCCATGTCACAGTGTGCAGCAGGTCAGTGATGGGCATGTCACAGTGAGCAACAGGCCACAGGTGGCCATGTCACTGTGGGGGCTATGTCACAGTGGGCAGCAGGTCAGTGGTGGCCATGTCACTATGGGGGCCATGTCACAGTGGGCAGCAGGTCAGTAGTGGCCACGTCACTGTGGGGCCATGTCACAGTGTGCAGCAGGTCAGTGATGGCCATGTCACAGTGAGCAACAGGCCACTGGTTGCCATGTCACTGTGGTGGCTATGTTACAGTGGGAAGCAGGTCAGTGGTGGCCATGTCACTGTGGGGGCCATGTCACAGTGGGCAGCAGGTCAGTAGTGGCCATGTCACTGTGAGGTAATGTCACAGTGTGCAGCAGATGAGTGGTGGTCATGTCACAGTGAGCAAAAGGCCACTGGTTGCCATGTCACTGTGGGGGCTATGTCACAGTGGGCAGCAGGTCAGGGCTGCCCATGTCACTATGGGGGCCATGTCACAGTGGGCAGCAGGTCAGTGGTGGACATGTCACTATGGGGGCCATCTCACATGGGCAGCTGGTCAGTGGTGGCCATGTCACTATGTGGGCTATGTCACAGTGGGCAGCTGGTCAGTGGTGGCCATGTCACTGTGAGGTCATGTCACAGTGTGCAGCAGGTCAGTTGTGGCCATATCACAGTGAGCAACAGGCCACTGGTTACAATGTCACTGTTGGGGCTATGTCACAGTGGGCAGCAGGTCAGTGGTGCCCATGTCACTATGGGGGCCATGTCACAGTGGGCAGCATGTCAGTGGTGGCCATGTCACTGTGGGGGCCATGTCACAGTGGGCAGCAGGTCAGTTTTGGCCATGTCACTATAAGTCCATGTCACAGTGGGCAGCATGTCAGTGGTGGCCATGTCACTATGGGGCCTATGTCACATTGCGTAGCAGGTCAGTGGTGGCCATGTCACTGTGGGGCCATGTCACAGTTTGCAGCAGATCAGTGGTGGCCATGTCACAGTGAGCAACAGGCCACTGGTTGCCATGTCACTGTGGGGGCTATGTCACAGTGGGCAGCAGGTCAGTAGTGGCCATGTCACTGTGAGGTCATGTCACAGTGGGCAGCAGGTCATTGGTGGCCATGTCACAGTGAGCAAGAGGCCACTGGTTGCCATGTCAGTGTGGGGGCTATGTCACAGTGGGCAGCAGGTCAGTGGTGGCCAGGTCACTATGGGAGCCATGTCACAGTGGGCAGCAGGCCACTGGTTGCCATGTCAGTGTGAGGTCATGTCACAGTGTGCAGCAGGTCAGTGGTGGCCATGTCACAGTGAGAATCAGGCCACTGGTTGCCATGTCACTGTGGCGCTATGTCACAGTGGGCAGCAGGTCAGTGGTGGCCATGTCACTATGGGGGCCATGTCACTGTGGGCAGCAGGTCAGTAGTTGCCACGTCACTGAGGGGCCATGTCACAGTGTTCAGCAGGTCAGTGATGGCCATGTCACAGTAAGCAAGAGGCCACTCGTTGCCATGTCACTGTGGGGGATATGTTACAGTGGGCAGCAGGTCATTGCTGGCCATGTCATTATGGTGACCATGTCACAGTGTGCAGCAGGTCAGTGGTGGCCATGTCACTATGGGGGCCATGTCACAGTGGGTAGCAGGTCAGTGGTGGCCATGTCACTATGGGGGCCATGTCACAGTGGGCAGCATGTCAGTGGTGGCCATGTCACTATGGGGGCTATGTCACATTGGGCAGCAGGTCAGTGGTGGTCATGTCACTGTGAGGTCATGTCACAGTGGGCAGCAGGCCACTGGTTGCCATGTCACTGTGGGGTCTATGTCACAGTGGGCAGCAGGTCAGTGGTGGCCATGTCACTATGGGGGCCATGTCACAGTGGGCAGCAGGTCAGTTGTGGCCATGTCACTGTGAGGTCATGTCACAGTGTGCAGCAGGTCAGTGGTGGCCATGTCACAGTGAGCAACAGGCCACTGGTTGCCATGTCACTGTGGGGGCTATGTCACAGTGGGCAGCAGGTCAGTGGTGGCCATGTCACTATGGGGGCCATGTCACAGTGGGCAGCAGGTCAGTGGTGGCCATGTCACTGTGAGGTCATGTCACAGTGTGCAGCAGGTCAGTGGTGGCCATGTCACAGTGAGAATCAGGCCACTCGTTGCCATGTCACTGTGGGGGCTATGTCACAGTGGGCAGCAGGTCAGTGCTGGCCATGTCATTATGGTGGCCATGTCACAGTGTGCAGCAGGTCAGTGGTGGCCATGTCACTATGGGGGCCATGTCACAGTGGGCAGCATGTCAGTGGTGGCCATGTCACTATGGGTCCATGTCACAGTGGGCAGCATGTCAGTGGTGGCCATGTCACTATGGGAGCTATGTCACATTGGGTAGCAGGTCAGTGGTGGCCATGTCACTGTGGGGCCATGTCACAGTTTGCAGCAGGTCAGTGGTGGCCATGTCACAGTGAGCAACAGGCCACTGGTTGCCATGTCACTGTGGGGCCTATGTCACAGTGGGCAGCAGGTCAGTTGTGGCCATGTCACTATGGGTCCATGTCACAGTGGGCAGCAGGTCAGGGTGGCCATGTCACTATGGGGGCTATGTCACATTGGGCAGCTCGTCAGCGGTGGCCATGTCACTGTGAAGTCATGTCACAGTGAACAGAAGGTCAGTGGTGGCCATGTCACAGTGAGCAACAGGCCACTGGTTGCCATGTCACTGTGGGGGCTATGTCACAGTGGGAAGCAGGTCAGTGCTGGCCATGTCACTATGGGGGCCATGTCACAGTGGGCAGCAGGTCAGTGGTGGCCATGTCACTATAGGGGCCATGTCACAGTGGGCAGCAGGTCAGTGGTAGCCATGTCACTAGGGGGGCTATGAAACATTGGGCAGCAGGTCAGTGGTGGTCATGTCACTGTGAGGTCTATGTCACAGTGTGCAGCAGGCCACTGGTTGCCATGTCACTGTGGGGTCTATGTCACAGTGGGCAGCAGGTCAGTGGTGGCCATGTCACTATGGGGGCCATGTCACAGTGGGCAGCAGGTCAGTGGTGGCCATGTCACTGTGAGGTCATGTCACAGTGTGCAGCAGGTCAGTGGTGGCCATGTCACAGTGAGCAACAGGCCACTGGATGCCATGTCACTGTGGGGGCTATGTCACAGTGGGCAGCAGGTCAGTGGTGGCCATGTCACTATGGGGGCCATGGCACAGTGTGCAGCAGGTCAGTGGTGGCCATGTCACAGTGAGAAACAGGCCACTGGTTGCCATGTCACTGTGGGGGCTATGTCACAGTGGGCAGCATGTCAGTGGTGCCCATGTAACTGTGGGGGCCATGTCACAGTGGGCAGCATGTCAGTGCTGGCCAGGTCACTATGGGGGCCATGTCACAGTGGGTAGCAGGTCAGTGGTGACCAGGTCACTGTGGGGCTATGTCACAGTGGTCAGCGGATCAGTGGTGGCCATGTCACTGTGGGGACCATGTCACAGTGTGCAGCAGGTCAGTAGTGGCCACGTCACGGTGGGGCCATATCACAGTGTGCAGCAGGTCAGTGATGGGCATGTCACAGTGAGCAACAGGCCACAGGTGGCCATGTCACTGTGGGGGCTATGTCACAGTGGGCAGCAGGTCAGTGGTGGCCATGTCACTATGGGGGCCATGTCACAGTGGGCAGCAGGTCAGTAGTGGCCACGTCACTGTGGGGCCATGTCACAGTGTGCAGCAGGTCAGTGATGGCCATGTCACAGTGAGCAACAGGCCACTGGTTGCCATGTCACTGTGGGGTCTATGTCACAGTGGGCAGCAGGTCAGTGGTGGCCATGTCACTATGGGGGCCATGTCACAGTGGGCAGCAGGTCAGTGGTGGCCATGTCACTCTGAGGTCATGTCACAGTGTGCAGCAGGTCAGTGGTGGCCATGTCACAGTGAGCAACAGGCCACTGGATGCCATGTCACTGTGGGGGCTATGTCACAGTGGGCAGCAGGTCAGTGGTGGCCATGTCACTATGGGGGCCATGTCACAGTGTGCAGCAGGTCAGTGGTGGCCATGTCACAGTGAGAAACAGGCCACAGGTTGCCATGTCACTGTGGGGGCTATGTCACAGTGGGCAGCATGTCAGTGGTGCCCATGTAACTGTGGGGGCCATGTCACAGTGGGCAGCATGTCAGTGCTGGCCAGGTCACTATGGGGGCCATGTCACAGTGGGTAGCAGGTCAGTGGTGGCCAGGTCACTGTGGGGCTATGTCACAGTGGTCAGCGGATCAGTGGTGGCCATGTCACTGTGGGGACCATGTCACAGTGTGCAGCAGGTCAGTAGTGGCCACGTCACGGTGGGGCCATATCACAGTGTGCAGCAGGTCAGTGATGGGCATGTCACAGTGAGCAACAGGCCACAGGTGGCCATGTCACTGTGGGGGCTATGTCACAGTGGGCAGCAGGTCAGTGGTGGCCATGTCACTATGGGGGCCATGTCACAGTGGGCAGCAGGTCAGTAGTGGCCACGTCACTGTGGGGCCATGTCACAGTGTGCAGCAGGTCAGTGATGGCCATGTCACAGTGAGCAACAGGCCACTGGTTGCCATGTCACTGTGGTGGCTATGTTACAGTGGGAAGCAGGTCAGTGGTGGCCATGTCACTGTGGGGGCCATGTCACAGTGGGCAGCAGGTCAGTAGTGGCCATGTCACTGTGAGGTAATGTCACAGTGTGCAGCAGATGAGTGGTGGCCATGTCACAGTGAGCAAAAGGCCACTGGTTGCCATGTCACTGTGGGGGCTATGTCACAGTGGGCAGCAGGTCAGGGCTCCCCATGTCACTATGGGGGCCATGTCACAGTGGGCAGCAGGTCAGTGGTGGACATGTCACTATGGGGGCCATCTCACAGTGGGCAGCTGGTCAGTGGTGGCCATGTCACTATGTGGGCTATGTCACAGTGGGCAGCTGGTCAGTGGTGGCCATGTCACTGTGAGGTCATGTCACAGTGTGCAGCAGGTCAGTTGTGGCCATATCACAGTGAGCAACAGGCCACTGGTTACAATGTCACTGTTGGGGCTATGTCACAGTGGGCAGCAGGTCAGTGGTGCCCATGTCACTATGGGGGCCATGTCACAGTGGGCAGCAGGTCAGTTTTGGCCATGTCACTATAGGTCCATGTCACAGTGGGCAGCATGTCAGTGGTGGCCATGTCACTATGGGGCCTATGTCACATTGTGTAGCAGGTCAGTGGTGGCCATGTCACTGTGGGGCCATGTCACAGTTTGCAGCAGATCAGTGGTGGCCATGTCACAGTGAGCAACAGGCCACTGGTTGCCATGTCACTGTGGGGGCTATGTCACCGTGGGCAGCAGGTCAGTAGTGGCCATGTCACTGTGAGGTCATGTCACAGTGGGCAGCAGGTCATTGGTGGCCATGTCACAGTGAGCAACAGGCCACTGGTTGCCATTTCAGTGTGGGGGCTATGTCACAGTGGGCAGCAGGTCAGTGGTGGCCAGGTCACTATGGGAGCCATGTCACAGTGGGCAGCAGGCCACTGGTTGCCATGTCAGTGTGAGGTCATGTCACAGTGTGCAGCAGGTCAGTGGTGGCCATGTCACAGTGAGAATCAGGCCACTGGTTGCCATGTCACTGTGGCGCTATGTCACAGTGGGCAGCAGGTCAGTGGTGGCCATGTCACTATGGGGGCCGTGTCACAGTGGGCAGCAGGTCAGTAGTGGCCATGTCACAGAGGGGCCATGTCACAGTGTGCAGCAGGTCAGTGATGGCCATGTCACAGTAAGCAAGAGGCCACTCGTTGCCATGTCACTGTGGGGGATATGTCATAGTGGGCAGCAGGTCAGTGCTGGCCATGTCATTAAGGTGGCCATGTCACAGTGTGCAGCAGGTCAGTGGTGGCCATGTCACTATGGGGGCCATGTCACAGTGGGCAGCATGTCAGTGGTGGCCATGTCACTATGGGTCCATGTCACAGTGGGCAGCATGTCAGTGGTGGCCATGTCACTATGGGAGCTATGTCACATTGGGTAGCAGGTCAGTGGTGGCCATGTCACTGTGGGGCCATGTCACAGTTTGCAGCAGGTCAGTGGTGGCCATGTCACAGTGAGCAACAGGCCACTGGTTGCCATGTCACTGTGGGGGCTATGTCACAGTGTGCAGCAGGTCAGTGGTGGCCATGTCACTATGGGGGCCATACCACGGTGTGCAGCAGGTCAGTAGTGGCCACGTCACTGTGGGGCCATGTCACAGTGTGCAGCAGGTCAGTGATGGGCATGTCACAGTGAGCAACAGGCCACAGGTGGCCATGTCACTGTGGGGGCTATGTCACAGTGGGCAGCAGGTCAGTGGTAGCCATGTCACTATGGGGGCCATGTCACAGTGGGCAGCAGGTCAGTGGTGGCCATGTCACTATGGGGGCCATGTCACAGTGCGCAGAAGGTCAGTAGTGGCCACGTCACTGTGGGGCCATGTCACAGTGTGCAGCAGGTCAGTGATGGCCATGTCACAGTGAGTAACAGGCCACTGGTTGCCATGTCACTGTGGGGGCTATGTCACAGTGGGCAGCAGGTCAGTTGTGGCCATGTCACTATGGGTCCATGTCATAGTGGGCAGCAGGTCAGTGGTGGCCATGTCACTATGGGGGCTATGTCACATTGGGCAGCTCGTCAGCGGTGGCCATGTCACTGTGAGGTCATGTCACAGTGTGCAGAAGGTCAGTGGTGGCCAGGTCACAGTGAGCAACAGGCCACTGGTTGCCATGTCACTGTGGGGGCTATGTCACAGTGGGAAGCAGGTCAGTGCTGGCCATGTCACTATGGGGGCCATGTCACAGTGGGCAGCAGGTCAGTGGTGGCCATGTCACTATAGGGGCCATGTCACAGTGGGCAGCAGGTCAGTGGTAGCCATGTCACTAGGGGGGCTATGTCACATTGGGCAGCAGGTCAGTGGTGGTCATGTCACTGTGAGGTCTATGTCACAGTGTGCAGCAGGCCACTGGTTGCCATGTCACTGTGGGGTCTATGTCACAGTGGGCAGCAGGTCAGTGGTGGCCATGTCACTATGGGGGCCATGTCACAGTGGGCAGCAGGTCAGTGGTGGCCATGTCACTGTGAGGTCATGTCACAGTGTGCAGCAGGTCAGTGGTGGCCATGTCACAGTGAGCAACAGGCCACTGGATGCCATGTCACTGTGGGGGCTATGTCACAGTGGGCAGCAGGTCAGTGATGGCCATGTCACTATGGGGGCCATGTCACAGTGTGCAGCAGGTCAGTGGTGGCCATGTCACAGTGAGAAACAGGCCACTGGTTGCCATGTCACTGTGGGGGCTATGTCACAGTGGGCAGCATCTCAGTGGTGCCCATGTAACTGTGGGGGCCATGTCACAGTGGGCAGCATGTCAGTGCTGGCCAGGTCACTATGGTTGCCATGTCACAGTGGGTAGCAGGTCAGTGGTGGCCAGGTCACTGTGGGGCTATGTCACAGTGGTCAGCGGATCAGTGGTGGCCATGTCACTGTGGGGACCATATCACAGTGTGCAGCAGGTCAGTGATGGGCATGTCACAGTGAGCAACAGGCCACAGGTGGCCATGTCACTGTGGGGGCTATGTCACAGTGGGCAGCAGGTCAGTGGTGGCCATGTCACTATGGGGGCCATGTCACAGTGGGCAGCAGGTCAGTAGTGGCCATGTCACTGTGAGGTAATGTCACAGTGTGCAGCAGATGAGTGGTAGCCATGTCACAGTGAGCAAAAGGCCACTGGTTGCCATGTCACTGTGGGGGCTATGTCACAGTGGGCAGCAGGTCAGTTGTGGCCATGTCACTATGGGGGCCATGTCACAGTGGGCAGCAGGTCAGTGGTGGACATGTCACCATGGGGGCCATCTCACAGTGGGCAGCTGGTCAGTGGTGGCCATGTCACTATGTGGGCTATGTCACAGTGGGCAGCTGTTCAGTGGTGGCCATGTCACTGTTAGGTCATGTCACATTGTGCAGCAGGTCAGTTGTGGCCATATCACAGTGAGCAACAGGCCACTGGTTACAATGTCACTGTTGGGGCTATGTCACAGTGGGCAGCAGGTCAGTCCTGCCCATGTCACTATGGGGGCCATGTCACAGTGGGCAGCATGTCAGTGGTGGCCATGTCACTGTGGGGACCATGTCACAGTGGGCAGCAGGTCAGTTTTGGCCATGTCACTATAGGTCCATGTCACAGTGGGCAGCATGTCAGTGGTGGCCATGTCACTATGGGGCCTATGTCACATTGCGTAGCAGGTCAGTGGTGGCCATGTCACTGTGGGGCCATGTCACAGTTTGCAGCAGATCAGTGGTGGCCATGTCACAGTGAGCAACAGGCCACTGGTTGCCATGTCACTGTGGGGGCTATGTCACAGTGGGCAGCAGGTCAGTATTGGCCACGTCACTGTGGGGCCATGTCACAGTGTGCAGCAGGTCAGTGATGGGCACGTCACAGTGAGCAACAGGCCACAAGTGGCCATGTCACTGTGGGGGCTATGTCACAGTGGGCAGCAGTTCAGTGGTAGCCATGTCACTATGGGGGCCATGTCACAGTGGGCAGCAGGTCGGTGGTGGCCATGTCACTATGGGGGCCATGTCACAGTGGGCAGCAGGTCAGTGATGGCCATGTCACAGTGAGTAACAGGCCACTGGTTGCCATGTCACTATGGGTCCATGTCACAGTGTGCAGCAGGTCAGTGGTGGCCATGTCACTATGGGGGCTATGTCACATTGGGCAGCTGGTCAGCGGTGGCCATGTCACTGTGCGGTCATGTCACAGTGTGCAGAAGGTCAGTGGTGGCCATGTCACAGTGACCAACAGGCCACTGGTTGCCATGTCACTGTGGGGGCTATGTCACAGTGGGCAGCAGGTCAGTGCTGGCCATGTCACTATGGGGGCCATGTCACAGTGGGCAGCAGGTCAGTGGTGGCCATGTCACTATGGGGGCCATGTCACAGTGGGCAGCAGGTCAGTGGTGGCCATGTCACTATGGGGGCTATGTCACATTGGGCAGCAGGTCAGTGGTGGTCATGTCACTGTGAGGTCTATGTCACAGTGGGCAGCAGGTCAGTGGTGGCCATGTCACTATGGGGGCCATGTCACAGTGGGCAGCAGGTCAGTTGTGGCCATGTCACTATGGCTCCATGTCACAGTGGGCAGCATGTCAGTAGTGGCCATGTCACTATGGGAGCTATGTCACATTGGGTAGCAGGTCAGTGGTGGCCATGTCACTATGGGGGCCATGTCACAGTGGGCAGCAGGTCAGTAGTGGCCACGTCACTGTGGGGCCATGTCACAGTGTGCAGCACGTCAGTGATGGCCATGTCACAGTGAGCAACAGGCCACTGGTTGCCATGTCACTATGGGGGCTATGTCACAGTGGGACGCAGGTCATTGGTGGCCATGTCACTGTGGGGGCCATGTCACAGTGGGCAGCAGGTCAGTAGTGGCCATGTCACTGTGAGGTAATGTCACAGTGTGCAGCAGGTCAGTGGTGGCCATGTCACAGTGAGCAAAAGGCCACTGGTTGCCATGTCACTGTGGGGGCTATGTCACAGTGGGCAGCAGGTCAGGGCTGGCCATGTCACTATGGGGGCCATGTCACAGTGGGCAGCAGGTCAGTGGTGGACATGTCACTATGGGGGCCATCTCACAGTGGGCAGCAGGTCAGTGGTGGCCATGTCACTATGGGGGCTATTTCACAGTGGGCAGCTGGTCAGTGGTGGCCATGTCACTGTGAGGTCATGTCACAGTGTGCAGCAGGTCAGTGGTGGCCATATCACAGTGAGCAACAGGCCACTGGTTACAATGTCACTGTGGGGGCTATGTCACAGTGTGCAGCAGGTCAGTGGTGGCCTTGTCACAGTGAGTAAGAGGCCACTGGTTGCCATGTCACTGTGGGGGCTATGTCAAGGTGGGCAGCATGTCAGTGGTGCCCATGTCACTATGGGGGCCATGTCATAGTGGGCAGCATGTCAGTGGTGGCCAGGTCACTATGGGGGCCATGTCACAGTGGGTAGCAGGTCAGTGGTGGCCAGGTCACTGTGGGGACCATGTCACAGTGGGCAGCAGGTCAGTTGTGGCCATGTCACTATGGGTCCATGTCACAGTGCGCAGCAGGTCAGTTGTTGCCATGTCACTATGGGGGCCATGTCACATTGGGCAGCAGGTCAGTGGTGTCCATGTCACTATTGGGGCCATGTCACTGTGGGCAGCAGGTCAGTAGTTGCAACGTCACTGTGGGGCCATGTCACAGTGTGCAGCAGGTCAGCGCTGGCCATGTCGCTATGGGGGCCATGTCACAGTGGGCAGCAGGTCAGTGGTGGCCATGTCACTATGGGGGCCATGTCACAGTGGGCAGCAGGTCAGTAGTGGCCACGTCACTGTGGGGCCATGTCACAGTGTGTAGCAGGTCAGTGATGGCCATGTTACAGTGAACAACAGGCCACTGGTTGCCATGTCACTGTGGGGGCCATGTCACAGTGGGCAGCAGGTCAGTAGTGGCCATGTCACAGTGAGCAACAGGCCACTGGTTGCCATGTCACTGTGGTGGCTATGTCACAGTGGGAAGCAGGTCACTGCTGGCCATGTCACTATGGGGGCCATGTCACAGTGGGCAGCAGGTCGGTGGTGGCCATCTCACTATGGGGGCCATGTCACAGTGGGCAGCAGGTCAGTGCTGGCCATGTCACTATGGGGGCCATGTTACAGTGGGCAGCAGGTCAGTGGTGGCCATGTTCACTATGGGGGCTATGTCACATTGGGTAGCAGGTCAGTGGTGGCCATGTCACTGTGAGGTCATGTCACAGTGGGCAGCAGGTCATTGGTGGCCATGTCACAGTGAGCAACAGGCCACTGGTTGCCATGTCAGTGTGGGGGCTATGTCACAGTGGGCAGCAGGTCAGTGGTGGCCATGTCACTATGGGAGCCATGTCAGAGTGGGCAGGAGGTCAATGCTGGCCATGTCACTATGGGACCATGTCACAGTGGGCAGCAGGTCAGTGGTGGCCATGTCACTATGGGGGTTATGTCACAGTGGGCAGCTGGTCAGGGTGGCCATGTCACTGTGAGGTCATGTCACAGTGTGCAGCAGGTCAGTGGTGGCCATGTCACAGTGAGCAACAGGCCACTGGTTGCCATGTCACTGTGGGGACTAAGTCACAGTGTGCAACAGGACAGTTGTGGCCATGTCACTATGGGTCCATGTCACAGTGGGCAGCAGGTCAGTGGTGGCCATGTCACTATGGGGGCTATGTCACAGTGGGCAGCATGTCAGTGGTGGCCAGGTCACTATGGGGGCCATGTCACAGTGAGTAACAGGCCACTGGTTGCCATGTCAATGTGGGGGCTAAGTCACAGTGTGCAGCAGGACAGTTGTGGCCATGTCACTATGGGTCCAAGTCACAGTGGGCAGCAGGTCAGTGGTGGTCATGTCACTATGCGGGCTATGTCACAGTGGGCAGCTGCTCAGTGGTGGCCATCTCACTGTGCGGTCATGTAACAGTGTGCAGCAGGTCAGTGGTGGCCATGTCACAGTGAGCAACAGGCCACTGGTTGCCATGTCACTGTGGTGGCTATGTCACAGTGGGCAGCAGGTCAGTGGTGGCCATGTCACTATGGGGGCCATGTCACAGTGGGCAGCAGGTCAGTGGTAGCCATGTCACTATGGGGGCCATGTCACAGTGGGCAGCAGGTCACTAGCTGCCATGTCACTGTGAGGTCATGTCACAGTGGGCAGCAGGTCAGTGGTGGCCATGTCACAGTGAGAAACAGGCCACTGGTTGCCATGTCACTGTGGGGGCTATGTCACAGTGGGAAGCAGGTCACTGCTGGCCATGTCACTATGGGGGCCATGTCACAGTCGGCAGCAGGTCGGTGGTGGCCATGTCACTGTGGGGGCCATATCACAGTGGCAGCAGGTCAGTGGTGGCCAGGTCACTGTGGGGGCTATGTCAAGGTGGGCAGCATGTCAGTGGTGCCCATGTCACTATGGGGGCCATGTCATAGTGGGCAGCATGTCAGTGGTGGCCAGGTCACTATGGGGGCCATGTCACAGTGGGTAGCAGGTCAGTGGTGGCCAGGTCACTGTGGGGACCATGTCACAGTGGGCAGCAGGTCAGTTGTGGCCATGTCACTATGGGTCCATGTCACAGTGGGCAGCATGTCAGTGCTGGCCATGTCACTATGGGGGCCATGTCACAGTGCGCAGCAGGTCAGTTGTTGCCATGTCACTATGGGGGCCATGTCACATTGGGCAGCAGGTCAGTGGTGTCCATGTCACTATTGGGGCCATGTCACTGTGGGCAGCAGGTCAGTAGTTGCAACGTCACTGTGGGGCCATGTCACAGTGTGCAGCAGGTCAGTGCTGGCCATGTCGCTATGGGGGCCATGTCACAGTGGGCAGCAGGTCAGTGGTGGCCATGTCACTATGGGGGCCATGTCACAGTGGGCAGCAGGTCAGTAGTGGCCACGTCACTGTGGGGCCATGTCACAGTGTGCAGCAGGTCAGTGATGGCCATGTTACAGTGAACAACAGGCCACTGGTTGCCATGTCACTGTGGGGGCCATGTCACAGTGGGCAGCAGGTCAGTAGTGGCCATGTCACAGTGAGCAACAGGCCACTGGTTGCCATGTCACTGTGGTGGCTATGTCACAGTGGGAAGCAGGTCACTGCTGGCCATGTCACTATGGGGGCCATGTCACAGTGGGCAGCAGGTCGGTGGTGGCCATCTCACTATGGGGGCCATGTCAAGTGGGCAGCAGGTCAGTAGTGGCCATGTCACTGTGAGGTCATGTCACAGTGTGCAGCAGGTCAGTGATTGCCATGTCACAGTGAGCAACAGGCCACTGGTTGCCATGTCACTGCGGGGGCTATGTCACAGTGGGCAGCAGGTCAGTGGTGGCCATGTCACTATGAGGGCCATACCACAGTGTGCAGCAGGTCAGTAGTGGCCACGTCACTGTGGGGCCATGTCACAGTGTGCAGCAGGTCAGTGATGGGCATGTCACAGTGAGCAACAGGCCACAGGTGGCCATGTCACTGTGCGGGCTATGTCACAGTGGGCAGCAGGTCAGTGGTGGCCATGTCACTATGGGGGCCATGTCACAGTTGGCAGCAGGTCAGTGGTGCCCATGTCACTATGGGGGCCATGTCACAGCGGGCAGCAGGTCAGTGGTGGCCATGTCACTATGGGGGCCATGTCACAGTGTGCAGCAGGTCAGTGGTGTCCATGTCACAGTGAGCAACAGGCCACTGTTTGCCATGTCACTGTGGGGGCTATGTCACAGTGGGCAGCAGGTCAGTGGTGGCCATGTCACTATGGGGGCCATACCACAGTGTGCAGCAGGTCAGTAGTGGCCACCTCACTGTGGGGCCATGTCACAGTGTGCAGCAGGTCAGTGATGGGCATGTCACAGTGAGCAACAGGCCACAGGTGGCCATGTCACTGTGGGGGCTATGTCACAGTGGGCAGCAGGTCAGTGGTGGCCATGTCACTGTGGGGCCATGTCACAGTGTGCAGCAGGTCAGTGGTGGCCATGTCATTATGAGGGCCATACCACAGTGTGCAGCAGGTCAGTAGTGGCCACGTCACTGTGGGGCCATGTCACAGTGTGCAGCAGGTCAGTGGTGGCCATGTCACAGTGAGCAACAGGCCACTGGTTGCCATGTCACTTTGGGGGCTATGTCACAGTGGGCAGCAGGTTAGTGGTGGCCATGTCACTTTGAGGTCATGTCACAGTGTGCAGCAGGTCAGTGGTGGCCATGTCACAGTGAGAAACAGGCCACTGGTTGCCATGTCACTGTGGGGGCTAAATCAAAGTGGGCAGCATGTCAGTGGTGGCCAGGTCACTATGGGGGCGATGTCACAGTGGGTAGCAGGTCAGTGGTGGCCAGGTCACTGTGGGGCTATGAAACAGTGGTCAGCGGATCAGTGGTGGCCATGTCACTATGGGTCCATGTCACAGTGGGCAGCAGGTCAGTGGTGGCCATGTCACTATGGGGGCCATGTCACAGTGGGCAGCAGGTCAGTAGTGGCCACCTCACTGTGGGGCCATGTCACAGTGTGCAGCAGGTCAGTGATGGCCATGTCACAGTGAGCAACAGGCCACAGGTGGCCATGTCACTGTGGGGGCTATGTCACAGTGGGCAGCAGGTCAGTGGTGGCCATGTAACTATGGGGCCATGTCACAGTGTGCAGCAGGTCAGTGATGAGCATGTCACAGTGAGCAACAGGCCACAGGTGGCCATGTCACTGTGGGGGCTATGTCACAGTGTGCAGCAGGTCAGTGGTGGCCATGTCACAGTGAGCAACAGGCCACTGGTTGCCATGTCACTGTGGGGGCTATGTCACAGTGGGCAGCAAGTCAGTTGTGGCCATGTAACTATGGGGGCCATGTCACAGTGGGCAGCAGGTCAGTAGTGGCCACGTCACTGTGGGGCCATGTCACAGTGTGCAGCAGGTCAGTGGTGGCCATGTCACAGTGAGCAACAGGCCACTGGTTGCCATGTCACTTTGGGGGCTATGTCACAGTGGGCAGCAGGTTAGTGGTGGCCATGTCACTTTGAGGTCATGTCACAGTGTGCAGCAGGTCAGTGGTGGCAATGTCACAGTGAGCAACAGGCCACAGGTGGCCATGTCACTGTGGGGGCTATGTCACAGTGGGCAGCAGGTCAGTGGTGGCCATGTAACTATGGGGCCATGTCACAGTGTGCAGCAGGTCAGTGATGAGCATGTCACAGTGAGCAACAGGCCACAGGTGGCCATGTCACTGTGGGGGCTATGTCACAGTGTGCAGCAGGTCAGTGGTGGCCATGTCACAGTGAGCAACAGGCCACTGGTTGCCATGTCACTGTGGGGGCTATGTCACAGTGGGCAGCAAGTCAGTTGTGGCCATGTAACTATGGGGGCCATGTCACAGTGGGCAGCAGGTCAGTGGTGGCCATGTCACTGTGAGGTCATGTCACAGTGTGCAGCAGGTCAGTGATTGCCATGTCACAGTGAGCAACAGGCCACTGGTTGCCATGTCACTGCGGGGGCTATGTCACAGTGTGCAGCAGGTCAGTGGTGGCCATGTCACTATGAGGGCCATACCACAGTGTGCAGCAGGTCAGTAGTGGCCACGTCACTGTGGGGCCATGTCACAGTGTGCAGCAGGTCAGTGATGGGCATGTCACAGTGAGCAACAGGCCACAGGTGGCCATGTCACTGTGCGGGCTATGTCACAGTGGGCAGCAAGTCAGTGGTGGCCATGTCACTATGGGGGCCATACCACAGTGTGCAGCAGGTCAGTAGTGGCCACCTCACTATGGGGCCATGTCACAGTGGGCAGCAGGTCAGTGGTGGCCATGTCACTATGGGGGCCATGTCACAGTGTGCAGCAGGTCAGTGATGGCCATGTCACAGTGAGCAACAGGCCACTGGTGGCCATGTCACTGTGGGGGCTATGTCACAGTGGGCAGCAGGTCAGTGCTGGCCATGTCACTGTGGGGGCCATGTCACAGTGGGCAGCAGGTCAGTTGTGACCGAGTCTCTATGGGGGCCATGTCACAGTGGGCAGCATGTCAGTGGTGCCCATGTCATTATGGGGGCCATGTCACAGTGGTCAGCGGATCAGTCGTGGCCATGTCACTGTTGGGACCGTGTCACAGTGGGCAGCAGGTCAGTTGTGGCCATGTCACTATGGGTCCATGTCACAGTGTGCAGCAGGTCAGTGGTGGCCATGTCATTATGGGGGCTATGTCACATTGGGCAGCAGGTCAGTGGTGGCCATGTCACTGTGAGGTCATGTCACAGTGTGCAGCAGGTCAGTGGTGGCCATGTCACAGTGAGTAACAGGCCACTGGTTGCCATGTCACTATGGGGGCTATGTCACAGTGGCAGCATGTCAGTGGTGGCCAGGTCACTATGGGGGCCATGTCACAGTGGGTAGCAGGTCAGTGGTGGCCAGGTCACTGTGGGGCTATGTCACAGTGGTCAGCGGATCAGTGGTGGCCATGTCACTATGGGTCCATGTCACAGTGCGCAGCATGTCAGTGGTGGCCATGTCACTATGGGAGCTATGTCACATTGGGTAGCAGGTGAGTGGTGGCCATGTCACTGTGGGGCCATGTCACAGTTTGCAGCAGGTCAGTGGTGGCCATGTCACTGTGGGGCCATGTCACAGTGTGCAGCAGGTCAGTGATGGGCATGTCACAGTGAGCAACAGGCCACAGGTGGCCATGTCACTGTGGGGGCTATGTCACAGTGGGCAGCAGGTCAGTGTTGGCCATGTCACTGTGGGGGCCATGTCACAGTGGCAGCAGGTCAGTTGTGGCCATGTCACTGTGAGGTCATGTCACAGTGTGCAGCAGGTCAGTGGTGGCCATGTCACAGTGAGCAACAGGCCACTGGTTGCCATGTCACTGTGGGGGCTATGTCACAGGGGGCAGCAGGTCGGTGGTGGCCATGTCACTATGGGGGCCATGTCACAGTGGCAGCAGGTCAGTAGTGGCCACATCACTGTGGGGCCATGTCACAGTGTGCAGCAGGTCAGTGGTGGCCATGTCACTATGGGCCCATGTCACAGTGGGCAGCAGGTCAGTGGTGGTCATGTCACTGTGAGGTCATGTCACAGTGAGCAACAGGCCACTGGTTGCCATGTCACTGTGGGGTCTATGTCACAGTGGGCAGCAGGTCAGTGGTGGCCATGTCACTATGGGTGCCATGTCAAGTGGGCAGCAGGTCAGTAGTGGCCATGTCACTGTGAGGTCATGTCACAGTGTGCAGCAGGTCAGTGATTGCCATGTCACAGTGAGCAACAGGCCACTGGTTGCCATGTCACTGCGGGGGCTATGTCACAGTGTGCAGCAGGTCAGTGGTGGCCATGTCACTATGAGGGCCATACCACAGTGTGCAGCAGGTCAGTAGTGGCCACGTCACTGTGGGGCCATGTCACAGTGTGCAGCAGGTCAGTGATGGGCATGTCACAGTGAGCAACAGGCCACAGGTGGCCATGTCACTGTGCGGGCTATGTCACAGTGGGCAGCAAGTCAGTGGTGGCCATGTCACTATGGGGGCCATACCACAGTGTGCAGCAGGTCAGTAGTGGCCACCTCACTATGGGGCCATGTCACAGTGGGCAGCAGGTCAGTGGTGGCCATGTCACTATGGGGGCCATGTCACAGTGGGCAGCAGGTCAGTGGTGGCCATGTCACTATGGGGGCCATGTCACAGTGGGAAGCAGGTCAGTAGTGGCCACGTCACTGTGGGGCCATGTCACAGTGTGCAGCAGGTCAGTGATGGCCATGTCACAGTGAGCAACAGGCCACTGGTGGCCATGTCACTGTGGGGGCTATGTCACAGTGGGCAGCAGGTCAGTGCTGGCCATGTCACTGTGGGGGCTATGTCACAGTGGGCAGCAGGTCAGTTGTGACCGAGTCTCTATGGGGGCCATGTCACAGTGGGCAGCATGTCAGTGGTGCCCATGTCATTATGGGGGCCATGTCACAGTGGTCAGCGGATCAGTCGTGGCCATGTCACTGTTGGGACCGTGTCACAGTGGGCAGCAGGTCAGTTGTGGCCATGTCACTATGGGTCCATGTCACAGTGTGCAGCAGGTCAGTGGTGGCCATGTCATTATGGGGGCTATGTCACATTGGGCAGCAGGTCAGTGGTGGCCATGTCACAGTGAGTAACAGGCCACTGGTTGCCATGTCACTATGGGGGCTATGTCACAGTGGCAGCATGTCAGTGGTGGCCAGGTCACTATGGGGGCCATGTCACAGTGGGTAGCAGGTCAGTGGTGGCCATGTCACTGTGGGGCTATGTCACAGTGGTCAGCGGATCAGTGGTGGCCATGTCACTATGGGTCCATGTCACAGTGCGCAGCATGTCGGTGGTGGCCATGTCACTATGGGAGCTATGTCACATTGGGTAGCAGGTGAGTGGTGGCCATGTCACTATGGGTGCCATGTCAAGTGGGCAGCAGGTCAGTAGTGGCCATGTCACTGTGAGGTCATGTCACAGTGTGCAGCAGGTCAGTGGTGGCCATGTCACAGTGAGCAACAGGCCACAGGTGGCCATGTCACTGTGGGGGCTATGTCACAGTGGCAGGAGGTCAGTAGTGGCCACATCACTGTGGGGCCATGTCACAGTGTGCAGCAGGTCAGTGGTGGCCATATCACAGTCAGTAACAGGCCACTGGTTGCCATGTCACTGTGGGGGCTATGTCACAGTGGGCAGCAGGTCAGTTGTGGCCATGTCACTATGGGTCCATGTCACAGTGGGCAGCAGGTCAGGGTGGCCATGTCACTGTGAGGTCATGTCACACTGATCAACAGGCCACTGGTTGCCATGTCACTGTGGGGGCTATGTCACAGTGGGAAGCAGGTAACTGCTGGCCATATCACTATGGAGGCCATGTCACAGTGGTCAGCAGGTCTGTGGTGGCCTTGTCACTATGGGGGCCATGTCACAGTGGCACCAGGTCAGTTGTGGCCACATCACTGTGGGGCCATGTCACAGTGTGGAACAGGTCAGTGATGGCCATGTCACAGTGAGTAACAGGCCACTGGTTGCCATGTCACGTTGGGGGCTATGTCACAGTGGGCAGCAGGTCAGTTGTGGCCATGTCGCTATGGGTCCAAGTCACAGTGGGCAGCATGTCAGGGTGGCCATGTCACTATGGGGGCTATGTCACATTGGGCAGCAGGTCAGTGGTGGCCATGTCACTGTGAGGTCATGTCACAGTGTGCAGCAGGTCAGTGGTGGCCATGTCACAGTGAGCAACAGGCCACTGGTTGCCATGTCACTTTGGGGGCTATGTCACAGTGGGAAGCAGGTCAGTGGTGGCCATGTCACTATGGGGGCCATGTCACAGTGGGCAGCAGGTCAGTGGTGTCCATGTCACTATGGGGGCCATGTCACTGTGGGCAGCAGTTCAGTAGTTGCCACGTCACTGTGGGGCCATGTCACAGTGTGCAGCAGGTCAGTGATGGCCATGTCACAGTGAGCAAGAGGCCACTGGTTGCCATGTCACTGTGGGGACTATGTCACAGTGGGCAGCAGTTCAGTGGTGGCCATGTCACTATGGGGGCCATGTCACAGTGGGCAGCAGGTCAGTGGTGGCCATGTCACTTTGAGGTCATGTCACAGTGTGCAGCAGGTCAGTGGTGGCCATGTCACAGTGAGAAACAGGCCACTGGTTGCCATGTCACTGTGGGGGCTAAATCACAGTGGGCAGCATGTCAGTAGTGGCCAGGTCACTATGGGGGCCATGTCACAGTGGGTAGCAGGTCAGTGGTGGCCAGGTCACTGTGGGGCTATGTCACAGTGGTCAGCGGATCAGTGGTGGATATGTCAATGTGGGGTCCATGTCACAGTGGGCAGCAGGTCAGTGGTGGCCATGTCACTATGGGGGCCATGTCACAGTGGGAAGCAGGTCAGTAGTGGCCACGTCACTGTGGGGCCATGTCACAGTGTGCAGCAGGTCAGTAATGGCCATGTCACAGTGAGCAACAGGCCACAGGTGGCCATGTCACTGTGGGGGCTATGTCACAGTGGGCAGCAGGTCAGTGGTGGCCATGTAACTATGGGGCCATGTCACAGTGTGCAGCAGGTCAGTGATGGGCATGTCACAGTGAGCAACAGGCCACAGGTGGCCATGTCACTGTGGGGGCTATGTCACAGTGGGCAGCAGGTCAGTGGTGGCCATGTCACTATGGGGGCCATGTCACAGTGGGCAGCAGGTCAGTGGTGGCCATGTCACTATGGGGGCCTTGTCACAGTGGGCAGCAGGTCAGTAGTGGCCACGTCACTGTGAGGTCATGTCACAGTGTGCAGCAGGTCAGTGGTGGCAATATCAGTGAGCAACAGGCCACTGGTTGCCATGTCACTGTGGGGGCTATGTCACAGTGGGCAGCAAGTCAGTTGTGGCCATGTAACTATGGGGGCCATGTCACAGTGGGCAGCAGGTCAGTGGTGGCCATGTCACTATGTGGGCTATGTCACATTGGGCAGCTGGTCAGTGGTGGCCATGTCACTGTGAGGTCATGTCACAGTGTGCAGCAGGTCAGTGATTGCCATGTCACAGTGAGCAACAGGCCACTGGTTGCCATGTCACTGTGGGGGCTATGTCACAGTGGGCAGCAGGTCAGTGGTGGCCATGTCACTATGAGGGCCATACCACAGTGTGCAGCAGGTCAGTAGTGGCCACGTCACTGTGGGGCCATGTCACAGTGTGCAGCAGGTCAGTGATGGGCATGTCACAGTGAGCAACAGGCCACAGGTGGCCATGTCACTGTGCGGGCTATGTCACAGTGGGCAGCAGGTCAGTGCTGGCCATGTCACTATGGGGGCCATGTCACAGTTGGCAGCAAGTCAGTGGTGGCCATGTCACTATGGGGGCCATGTCACAGCGCGCAGCAGGTCAGTAGTGGCCACGTCACTGTGAGGTCATGTCACAGTGTGCAGCAGGTCAGTGGTGGCAATATCAGTGAGCAACAGGCCACTGGTTGCCATGTCACTGTGGGGGCTATGTCACAGTGGGCAGCAGGTCAGTGGTGGCCATGTCACTATGGGGGCCATACCACAGTGTGCAGCAGGTCAGTGGTGGCCATGTAACTATGGGGCCATGTCACAGTGTGCAGCAGGTCAGTGATGGGCATGTCACAGTGAGCAACAGGCCACAGGTGGCCATGTCACTGTGGGGGCTATGTCACAGTGGCAGGAGGTCAGTAGTGGCCACATCACTGTGGGGCCATGTCACAGTGTGCAGCAGGTCAGTGGTGGCCATATCACAGTCAGTAACAGGCCACTGGTTGCCATGTCACTGTGGGGGCTATGTCACAGTGGGCAGCAGGTCAGTTGTGGCCATGTCACTATGGGTCCATGTCACAGTGGGCAGCAGGTCAGGGTGGCCATGTCTCTGTGAGGTCATGTCACACTGAGCAACAGGCCACTGGTTGCCATGTCACTGTGGGGGCTATGTCACAGTGGGAAGCAGGTCACTGCTGGCCATATCACTATGGGGGCAATGTCACAGTGGGCAGCAGGGCGGTGGTGACCATGTCACTATGGGGGCCATGTCACAGTGGCAGCAGGTCAGTAGTGGCCACCTCACTGTGGGGCCATGTCACAGTGTGCAGCAGGTCAGTGATGGCCATGTCACAGTGAGCAACAGGCCACTGGTTGCCATGTCAGTGTGGGGGCTATGTCACAGTGGGCAGCAAGTCACTTGTGGCCATGTAACTATGGGGGCCATGTCACAGTGGGCAGCAGGTCAGTGGTGGCCATGTAACTATGGGGGCCATGTCACAGTGGGCAGCAGGTCAGTGCTGGCCATGTCACTATGGGGGCCATGTCACAGTGGGCAGCAGGTCAGTGCTGGCCATGTCACTGTGGGGGCCATGTCACATTGGGCAGCAGGTCAGTAGTGGCCACGTCACTGTGGGGCCATGTCACAGTGTGCAGCAGGTCAGTGATGGCCATTTCACAGTGAGTAACAGGACACTGGTTGCCATGTCACTGTGGGGGCTATGTCACAGTGGGCAGCAGGTCAGTTGTGGCCATGTCACTATGGGGGCCATGTCACAGTGGGCAGCAGGTCAATGGTGGCCATGTCACTATGTGGGCTATGTCACATTGGGCAGCTGGTCAGTGGTGGCCATGTCACTGTGAGGTCATGTCACAGTGTGCAGCAGGTCAGTGATTGCCATGTCACAGTGAGCAACAGGCTACTGGTTGCCATGTCACTGTGGGGGCTATGTCACAGTGGGCAGCAGGTCAGTGGTGGCCATGTCACTATGGGGGCCATACAACAGTGTGCAACAGGTCAGTAGTGGCCACGTCACTGTGGGGCCATGTCGCAGTGTGAAGCAGGTCAGTGATGGGCATGTCACAGTGAGCAACAGGCCACAGGTGGCCATGTCACTGTGGGGGCTATGTCACAGTGGGCAGCAGGTCAGTGGTGGCCATGTCACTATGGGGGCCATGTCACAGTGGGCAGTAGGTCAGTGGTGGCCATGTCACTATAGGGGCCATGTCACGTGGGCAGCAGGTCAATAGTGGCCACGTCACTGTGGGGCCATGTCACAGTGTGCAGCAGGTCAGTGATGGCCATGTCACTGTGGGGGCCATGTCACAGTGGGCAGCAGGTCAGGGTGGCCATGTCACTATGGGGGCCATGTCACAGTGGGCAGCAGGTCAGTGGTGGTCATGTCACTGTGAGGTCATGTCACAGTGTGCAGAAGGTCAGTGGTGGCCATTTCACAGTGAGCAGCAGGCCACTTGTTGCCATGTCACTGTGGGGGCTATGTCTCAGTGGGAAGCAGGTCAGTGGTGGCCATGTCACTGTGGGGGCTATGTCACAGTGGGCAGCAGGTCAGTTGTGGCAATGTCACTATGGGTCCATGTCACACTGGGCAGCAGGTCAGGGTGGCCATGTCACTATGGGGGCTATCTCACATTGGGTAGCTGGTCAGTGGTGGCCATGTCACTGTGAGGTCATGTCACAGTGTGCAGAAGGTCAGTGGTGGCCATTTCACAGTGAGCAGCAGGCCACTTGTTGCCATGTCACTGTGGGGGCTATGTCTCAGTGGGAAGCAGGTCAGTGGTGGCCATGTCACTATGGGGGTCATGTCACAGTGGGCAGCAGGTCAGTGGTGGCCATGTCACTATGGGGGCCATGTCACTGTGGGCAGTAGGTCAGTAGTTGCCACGTCACAGTTTGGCCATGTCACAGTGTGCAGCAGGTCAGTGATGGCCATGTCACTATGGGGGCCATGTCACAGTGGTCAGCAGGTCAGTGGTGGCCATGTCACTATGGGGGCTATGTCACATTGGGCAGCAGGTCAGTGGTGGTCATGTCACTGTGAGGTCATGTCACAGTGTGCAGCAGGCCACTGTTTGCCATGTCACTGTGGGGTCTATGTTACAGTGGGCAGCAGGTCAGTGGTGGTCATGTCACTATGGGAGCTATGTCACAGTGGGCAGCTGGTCAGTGGTGGCCATGTCACTGTGAGGTCATGTCACAGTGTGCAGCAGGTCAGTGGTGGCCATGTCACAGTGAGCAACAGGCCACTGGTTGCCATGTCACTGTGGAGTCTATGTCACAGTGGGCAGCAGGTCAGTGGTGGCCATGTCACTATGGGGGCCATGTCACAGTGTGCAGCAGGTCAGTGGTGGCCATGTCACTATGTGGGTCATGTCACAGTGGGCAGCAGGTCAGTAGTGGCCACGTCACTGTGGGGCCATGTCATGGTGTGCAGCAGTTCAGTGATGGCCATGTCACAGTGAGCAACAGGCCACTGGTTGCCATGTAACTGTGGGTGCTATGTCACAGTGGGTAGCAGGTCAGTGGTGTCCAGGTCACTGTGGGGCTATGTCACAGTGGTCAGCGGATCAGTGGTGGCCATGTCACTGTGGGGACCATGTCACAGTGGGCAGCAGGTCAGTGGTGGCCCTGTCACTGTGGGGCCATGTCACAGTTTGCAACAGGTCAGTCGTGGCCATGTCACAGTGAGCAACAGGCCACTGGTTGCCATGTCACTGTGGGGGCTATGTCACAGTGGGCAGCAGGTCAGTGGTGGCCATGTAACTATGGGGGCCATGTCACAGTGGGCAGCAGGTCAGTGGTGGCCATGTCACTATGGGGGCCATGTCACAGTGGGCAGCAGGTCAGTAGTGGCCACGTCACTCTGGGGCCATTTCACAGTGTGCAGCAGGTCAGTGATGGCCATGTCACAGTGAGCAACAAGCCACTGGCTGCCATGTCACTGAGGGGGCTATGTCATAGTGGGCAGCAGGTCAGTGCTGGCCATGTCACTGTGGGGGCCATGTCACAGTGGGCAGCAGGTCAGTAGTGGCCATGTCACTGTGAGGTCATGTCACAGTCGGCAGCAGGTCAGTGGTGGCCATGTCACAGTGAGCAACAGGCCACTGGTTGCCATGTCACGTTGGGGGCTATGTCACAGTGGGCAGCAGGTCAGTTGTGGTCATGTCACTATGGTCCATGTCACAGTGGGCAGCAGGTCAGTGGTGTCCATGTCACTATGGGGGCCATGTCACACTGAACAACAGGCCACTGGTTGCCATGTCACTGTGGGGGCCATGTTACAGTGGGCAGCAGGTCAGTAGTGGCCATGTCACTGTGAGGTCATGTCGCAGTGTGCAGCAGGTCAGTGGTGGCCATGTCACAGTGAGCAACAGGCCACTGGTTGCCATGTCACTGTGGGGGCTATGTCACAGTGGGAAGCAGGTCACTGCTGGCCATGTCACTATGGGGGCCATGTCACAGTGGGCAGCAAGTCGGTGGTGGCCATATCACTATGGGGGCCATGTCACAGTGGCAGCAGGTCAGTAGTGGCCACCTCACTGTGGGGCCATGTCACAGTGTGCAGCAGGTCAGTGATGGCAATGTCACAGTGAGCAACAGGCCACTGGTTGCCATGTCACGTTGGGGGCTATGTCACAGTGGGAAGCAGGTCACTGCTGGCCATGTCACTGTGGGGGCCATGTCACAGTGGGCAGCAGGTCAGTGGTGGCCTTGTCACTGTGGGGGCCATGTCACAGTGGGCAGCAGATCAGTTGTGGCCATGTCACTGTGAGGTCATGTCACAGTGTGCAGAAGGTCAGTGGTGGCCATGTCACAGTGAGCAACAGGCCACTGGTTGCCATGTCACTGTGGGGGCCATGTCACAGTGTGCAGCAGATCAGTTGTGGCCATGTCACTGTGAGGTCATGTCACAGTGTGCAGCAGGTCAGTGGTGGCCATGTCACAGTGAGCAACAGGCCACTGGTTGCCATGTCACTGTGGGGGCTATGTCACAGTGGGAAGCAGGTCACTGCTGGCCATGTCACTATGGGGGCCATGTCACAGTGGGCAGCAGGTCGGTGGTGGCCATGTCACTATGGGGGCCATGTCACAGTGGCAGCAGGTCAGTAGTGGCCACCTCACTGTTGGGCCATGTCACAGTGTGCAGCAGGTCAGTGATGGCCATGTCACAGTGAGCAACAGGCCACTGGTTGCCATGTCACTGTGGGGGCTATGTCACAGTGGGCAGCAGGTCAGTGGTGGCCATGTCACTATGGTGTCCATGTCACAGTGGGCAGCAGGTCAGTGGTGGCCATGTCACTATGGGGGCCATGTCACAGTGTGCAGCAGGTCAGTGGTGGCCATGTCACTATGTGGGTCATGTCACAGTGGGCAGCAGGTCAGTAGTGGTCACGTCACTGTGGGGCCATGTCATGGTGTGCAGCAGGTCAGTGGTGGCCATGTCACAGTGAGCAACAGGCCACTGGTTGCCATGTAACTGTGGGTGCTATGTCACAGTGGGTAGCAGGTCAGTGGTGTCCAGGTCACTGTGGGGCTATGTCACAGTGGTCAGCGGATCAGTGGTGGCCATGTCACTGTGGGGACCATGTCACAGTGGGCAGCAGGTCAGTTGTGGCCATGTCACTATGGGTCCATGTCACAGTGGGCAGCATATCAGTGGTGGCCATGTCACTATGGGAGCTATGTCACATTGGGTAGCAGGTCAGTGGTGGCCCTGTCACTGTGGGGCCATGTCACAGTTTGCAACAGGTCAGTCGTGGCCATGTCACAGTGAGCAACAGGCCACTGGTTGCCATGTCAGTGTGGGGGCTATGTCACAGTGGGCAGCAGGTCAGTGGTGGCCATGTAACTATGGGGGCCATGTCACAGTGGGCAGCAGGTCAGTGGTGGCCATGTCACTATGGGGGTTATGTCACAGTGGGCAGCAGGTCAGTAGTGGCCACGTCACTCTGGGGCCATTTCACAGTGTGCAGCAGGTCAGTGATGGCCATGTCACAGTGAGCAACAAGCCACTGGTTGCCATGTCACTGTGGGGGCTATGTCACAGTGGGCAGCAGGTCAGTGCTGGCCATGTCACTGTGGGGGCCATGTCACAGTGGCAGCAGGTCAGTAGTGGCCACCTCACTGTGGGGCCATGTCACAGTGTGCAGCAGGTCAGTGGTGGCCATGTCACAGTGAGCAACAGGCCACTGGTTGCCATGTCACTGTGGGGGCCATGTCACAGTGGGCAGCAGATCAGTAGTGGCCATGTCACTGTGAGGTCATGTCACAGTGTGCAGCAGGTCAGTGGTGGCCATGTCACAGTGAGCAACAGGCCACTGCTTGCCATGTCACTGTGGGGGCTATGTCACAGTGGGAAGCAGGTCACTGCTGGCCATGTCACTATGGGGGCCATGTCACAGTGGGCAGCAGGTCGGTGGTGGCCATGTCTCTATGGGGGCTATGTCACAGTGGCAGCAGGTCAGTAGTGACCACCTCACTGTGGGGCCATGTCACAGTGTGCAGCAGGTCAGTGATGGCCATGTCACAGTGAGCAAAATGCCACTGGTTGCCATGTCACTGTGGGGGCCATGTCACTGTGGGCAGCAGGTCAGTAGTTGCCATGTCACTGTGAGGTCATGTCACAGTGGGCAGCAGGTCAGTGGTGGCCATGTCACAGTGAGCAACAGGCCACTGGTTGCCATGTCACGTTGGGGGCTATGTCACAGTGGGCAGCAGGTCAGTTGTGGCCATGTCACTATGGTCCATGTCACAGTGGGCAGCAGGTCAGTGGTGTCCATGTCACTATGGGGGCCATGTCACAGTGAACAACAGGCCACTGGTTGCCATGTCACTGTGGGGGCCATGTTACAGTGGGCAGGAGGTCAGTAGTGGCCATGTCACTGTGAGGTCATGTCACAGTGTGCAGCAGGTCAGTGGTGGCCATGTCACAGTGAGCAACAGGCCACTGGTTGCCATGTCACTGTGGGGGCTATGTCACAGTGGGAAGCAGGTCACTGCTGGCCATGTCAATATGGGGGCTATGTCACAGTGGGCAGCAGGTCAGTGGTGGCCTTGTCACTATGGGGGCCATGTCACAGTGGCAGCAGGTCAGTAGTGGCCACATCACTGTGAGGTCATGTCACAGTGGGCAGCAGGTCAGTGGTGGCCATGTCACAGTGAGCAACAGGCCACTGGTTGCCATGTCACGGGGGCTATGTCACAGTGGGCAGCAGGTCAGTGGTGGCCATGTCACTATGGTCCATGTCACAGTGGGCAGCAGGTCAGTGGTGTCCATGTCACTATGGGGGCCATGTCACAGTGAACAACAGGCCACTGGTTGCCATGTCACTGTGGGGGCCATGTCACAGTGGGCAGCAGGTCGGTGGTGGCCATGTCACTATGGGGGCCATGTCACAGTGGCAGCAGGTCAGTAGTGGCCACGTCACTGTGGGGCCATGTCACAGTGTGCAGCAGGTCAGTGATGGCCATGTCACAGTGAGCAACAGGCCACTGGTTCCCATGTCACTGTGGGGGCCATGTCACTGTGGGCAGCAGGTCAGTAGTTGCCATGTCACTGTGAGGTCATGTCACAGTGGGCAGCAGGTCACTGCTGGCCATGTCACTATGGGGGCCATGTCACAGTGGGCAGCAGGTCAGTGGTGGCCATGTCACTATGGGGGCCATGTCACAGTGGCAGCAGGTCAGTAGTGGCCACCTCACTGTGGGGCCATGTCACAGTGTGCAGCAGGTCAGTGATGGCCATGTCACAGTGAGCAACAGGCCACTGGTTGCCATGTCACTGTGGGGGCTATGTAACAGTGGGCAGCAGGTCAGTGGTGGCCATGTCACTATGGTGTCCATGTCACAGTGGGCAGCAGGTCAGTGGTGGCCATGTCACAGTGAGCAATAGGCCACTGGTTGCCATGTCACTGTGGGGGCTAAATCACAGTGGGCAGCAGGTCAGTGCTGGCCATGTCACTATGGGGGCCATGTCACAGTGGGCAGCAGGTCAGCGGTGGCCATGTCACTATGGAGGCTATGTCACATTGGGTAGCAGGTCAGTGGTGGCCATGTCACTGTGAGGTCATGTCACAGTGTGCATCAGGTCAGTGGTGGCCATGTCACAGTGAGCAACAGGCCACTGCTTGCCATGTCACTGTGGGGGCTATGTCACAGTGGGAAGCAGGTCACTGCTGGCCATGTCACTATGGGGGCCATGTCACAGTGGGCAGCAGGTCGGTGGTGGCCATGTCTCTATGGGGGCTATGTCACAGTGGCAGCAGGTCAGTAGTGGCCACCTCACTGTGGGGCCATGTCACAGTGTGCAGCAGGTCAGTGATGGCCATGTCACAGTGAGCAAAATGCCACTGGTTGCCATGTCACTGTGGGGGCCATGTCACTGTGGGCAGCAGGTCAGTAGTTACCATGTCACTGTGCGGTCATGTCACAGTGGGCAGCAGGTCAGTGGTGGCCATGTCACAGTGAGCAACAGGCCACTGGTTGCCATGTCACGTTGGGGGCTATGTCACAGTGGGCAGCAGGTCAGTTGTGGCCATGTCACTATGGTCCATGTCACAGTGGGCAGCAGGTCAGTGGTGTCCATGTCACTATGGGGGCCATGTCACAGTGAACAACAGGCCACTGGTTGCCATGTCACTGTGGGGGCCATGTTACAGTGGGAAGCAGGTCACTGCTGGCCATGTCACTATGGGGGCCATGTCACAGTGGGCAGCAAGTCGGTGGTGGCCATATCACTATGGGGGCCATGTCACAGTGGCAGCAGGTCAGTAGTGGCCACCTCACTGTGGGGCCATGTCACAGTGTGCAGCAGGTCAGTGATGGCAATGTCACAGTGAGTAACAGGCCACTGGTTGCCATGTCACGTTGGGGGCTATGTCACAGTGGGAAGCAGGTCACTGCTGGCCATGTCACTATGGGGTCCATGTCACAGTGGGCAGCAGGTCAGTGGTGGCCTTGTCACTATGGGGGCCATGTCACAGTGGCAGCAGGTCAGTAGTGGCCACATCACTGTGAGGTCATGTCACAGTGGACAGCAGGTCAGTGGTGGCCATGTCACAGTGAGCAACAGGCCACTGGTTGCCATGTCACTGTGGGGGCTATGTCACAGTGGGAAGCAGGTCACTGCTGGCCATGTCACTATGGGGGCCATGTCACAGTGGGCAGCAGGTCGGTGGTGGCCATGTCACTATGGGGGCCATGTCACAGTGGCAGCAGGTCAGTAGTGGCCACGTCACTGTGGGGCCATGTCACAGTGTGCAGCAGGTCAGTGATGGCCATGTCACAGTGAGCAACAGGCCACTGGTTCCCATGTCACTGTGGGGGCCATGTCACTGTGGGCAGCAGGTCAGTAGTTGCCATGTCACTGTGAGGTCATGTCACAGTGTGCATCAGGTCAGTGGTGGCCATGTCACAGTGAGCAACAGGCCACTGGTTGCCATGTCACTGTGGGGGCTATGTCACAGTGGGCAGCAGGTCACTGCTGGCCATGTCACTATGGGGGCCATGTCACAGTGGGCAGCAGGTCGGTGGTGGCCATGTCACTATGGGGGCCATGTCACAGTGGCAGCAGGTCAGTAGTGGCCACGTCACTGTGGGGCCATGTCACAGTGTGCAGCAGGTCAGTGATGGCCATGTCACAGTGAGCAACAGGCCACTGGTTCCCATGTCACTGTGGGGGCTATGTAACAGTGGGCAGCAGGTCAGTGGTGGCCATGTCACTATGGTGTCCATGTCACAGTGGGCAGCAGGTCAGTGGTGGCCATGTCACTATGGGGGCCATGTCACAGTGGGCAGCAGGTCAGTGGTGGCCATGTCACTATGGGGGCTATGTCACAGTGGGCAGCTGGTCAGTGGTGGCCATGTCACTGTGAGGTCATGTCACAGTGTGCAGTAGGTCAGTGGTGGCCATGTCACAGTGAGCAATAGGCCACTGGTTGCCATGTCACTGTGGGGGCTAAATCACAGTGGGCAGCAGGTCAGTGCTGGCCATGTCACTATGGGGGCCATGTCACAGTGGGCAGCAGGTCAGCGGTGCCCATGTCACTATGGAGGCTATGTCACATTGGGTAGCAGGTCAGTGGTGGCCATGTCACTGTGAGGTCATGTCACAGTGGGCAGCAGGTCAGTGGTGGCCATGTCACAGTGAGCAACAGGCCACTGGTTGCCATGTCAGAGTGGGGGTTATGTCACAGTGGGCAGCAGGTCAGTGATGGCCATGTCACTATGGGGGCCATGTCACAGTGGGCAGGAGGTCAGTGGTGGCCATGTCACTAGTGGTCCATGTCACAGTGGGCAGCAGGTCAGTGGTGGCCATGTCACTATGGGGGCTATGTCACAGTGGGCAGCTGGTCAGTGGTGGCCATGTCACTGTGAGGTCATGTCACAGTGTGCAGAAGGTCAGTGGTGGCCATGTCACAGTGAGCAACAGGCCACTGGTTGCCATGTCACTGTGGGGGCTATGTCACAGTTGGCAGAAGGTCAGTTGTGGCCATGTCACTATGGGGGCCATGTCACAGTGGGCAGCAGGTCAGTGGTGGCCATATCACTGTGAGGTCATGTCACAGTGTGCAGCAGGTCAGTGGTGGCCTTGTCACAGTGAGAAACAGGCCACTGGTTGCCATGTCACTGTGCGGGCTATGTCACAGTGGGCAGCATGTCAGTGGTGGCCAGGTCACTATGGGGGCCATGTCACAGTGAGTAACAGGCCACTGGTTGCCATGTCAATGTGGGGGCTAAGTCACAGTGTGCAGCAGGTCAGTTGTGGCCATGTCACTATGGGTCCATGTCTCAGTGGGCAGCATGTCAGTGGTGGTCATGTCACTATGGGGGCTATGTCACAGTGGGCAGCTGGTCAGTGGTGGCCATGTCACTGTAAGGTCATGTCACAGTGTGCAGCAGGTCAGTGCTGGCCATGTCACTATGGGGGTCATGTCACAGTGCGCAGCAGGTCAGTGGTAGCCATGTCACTATGGGGGTCATGTCACAGTGGGCAGCAGGTCAGTAGTGGCCACGTCACTGTGGGGCCATGTCATGGTGTGCAGCAGGTCAGTGATGGCCATGTCACAGTGAGCAAGAGGCCACTGGTTGCCATGTAACTGTGGGTGCTATGTCACAGTGGGCAGCATGTCAGTGGTGGCCATGTCACTATGGGGGCCATGTCACAGTGGGCAGCATGTCAGTGGTGGCCAGGTCACTATGGGGGCCATGTCACAGTGGGTAGCAGGTCAGTGGTGGCCAGGTCACTGTGGGGCTATGTCACAGTGGTCAGCGGATCAGTGGTGGCCATGTCACTGTGGGGACCATGTCACAGTGGGCAGCAGGTCAGTTGTGGCCATGTCACTATGGGTCCATGTCACAGTGGGCAGCATATCAGTGGTGGCCATGTCACTATGGGAGCTATGTCACGTTGGGTAGCAGGTCAGTGGTGGCCATGTCACTGTGGGGCCATGTCACAGTTTGCAGCAGGTCAGTAGTTGCCACGTCACTGTGGGGCCATGTCACAGTGTGCAGCAGGTCAGTGATGGGCATGTCACAGTGAGCAACAGGCCACAGGTGGCCATGTCACTGTGGGGGCTATGTCACAGTGGGCAGCAGGTCAGTGGTGGCCATGTCACTATTGGGGCCATACCACAGTGTGCAGCAGGTCAGTAGTGGCCACGTCACTGTGGGGCCATGTCACAGTGTGCAGCAGGTCAGTGATGGGCATGTCACAGTGAGCAACAGGCCACAGGTGGCCATGTCACTGTGGGGGCTATGTCACAGTGGGCAGCAGGTCAGTGGTGGCCATGTCACAGTGGGCAGCAGGTCAGTGGTGGCCATGTCACTATGGGGGCCATGTCACAGTGGGCAGCAGGTCAGTAGTGGCCACGTCACTGTGGGGCCATTTCACAGTGTGCAGCAGGTCAGTGATGGCCATGTCACAGTGAGCAACAAGCCACTGGTTGCCATGTCACTGAGGGGGCTATGTCACAGTGGGCAGCAGGTCAGTGCTGGCCATGTCACTGTGGGGGCCATGTCACAGTGGGCAGCAGGTCAGTAGTGGCCATGTCACTGTGAGGTCATGTCACAGTGTGCAGCAGGTCAGTGGTGGCCATGTCACAGTGAGCAACAGGCCACTGGTTGCCATGTCACTGTGGGGGCTATGTCACAGTGGGAAGCAGGTCACTGCTGGCCATGTCACTATGGGGGCCATGTCACAGTGGGCAGCAGGTCGGTGGTGGCCATGTCACTATGGGGGCCATGTCACAGTGGCAGCAGGTCAGTAGTGGCCACCTCACTGTGGGGCCATGTCACAGTGTGCAGCAGGTCAGTGATGGCCATGTCACAGTGAGCAACAGGCCACTGGTTGCCATGTCATTGTGGGGGCCATGTCACTGTGGGCAGCAGGTCAGTAGTTGCCATGTCACTGTGAGGTCATGTCACAGTGTGCATCAGGTCAGTGGTGGCCATGTCACAGTGAGCAACAGGCCACTGGTTGCCATGTCACTGTGGGGGCTATGTCACAGTGGGAAGCAGGTCACTGCTGGCCATGTCACTATGGGGGCCATGTCACAGTGGGCAGCAGGTCGGTGGTGGCCATGTCACTATGGGGGCCATGTCACAGTGGCAGCAGGTCAGTAGTGGCCACCTCACTGTGGGGCCATGTCACAGTGTGCAGCAGGTCAGTGATGGCCATGTCACAGTGAGCAACAGGCCACTGGTTGCCATGTCACTGTGGGGGCTATGTCACAGTGGGCAGCAGGTCAGTGGTGGCCATGTCACTATGGTGTCCATGTCACAGTGGGCAGCAGGTCAGTGGTGGCCATGTCACTATGGGGGCCATGTCACTGTGGGCAGCAGGTCAGTGGTGGCCATGTAACTATGGGGGCTATGTCACATTGGGTAGCAGGTCAGTGGTGGCCATGTCACTGTGAGGTTATGTCACAGTGGGCAGCAGGTCAGTGGTGGCCATGTCACAGTGAGCAACAGGCCACTGGTTGCCATGTCAGTGTGGGGGCTATGTCACAGTGGGCAGCAGGTCAGTGGTGGCCATGTGTCGCGGATGAAAGTATTGACACGGCAATATTTAGTAAGAAATCTAGATTTATTAATAACTAACAGCAATTTGTTATTATAAAATAATTCAGAAATACTAAAAGAAAGAAAAGCGACTTATTCAGATTCTAAAATGACAAGATTCACACTAACTTACTTAACGGTACCTATATATACATATATACACATGCATGTACATAACAAAATGGACAAACATACAGAAACAAAGGTGTTTGGATTCAGTGGAATGAACACAGAACAGACATACACACACAGAAACAAGGGTACGTACCCACACACACACACACACACACAGAGTAAAGAGAAGCTAGCTCAAAGAAAATTTCCCTCTTGAGTTTAGAGCAAATACTCACAATGCCTTGGCATTCCTCAACGGGCGATAATTGAGACTCAAGCGGGGGACTTCGCCCTGGCCTTCCGTCTGGAGCAGACGACACCTTAAGGGTTTGGTACCTGAGAGGCGTCCCAGCTCAGGGGAGATGCTGGTCACAGGCCCACTGCGATCCAGGAGAGCTCAAAGGGTCTCCCTGGTGGTCGCCATTTATAGGGTCCAAGATAATTGACTTTTGTCAAATGCCTTCTGGTGCCTTCCAGCAGTTACAAAAGAATTTGATTAATGTGCGACTCTGTTATTGTTCCCATTTGACCACATCCCAGGCACAGGTGTGCCAGGCCCTTAGGAGTTGATGGGCCATTTTAACCATTTCCGAGCAATCGGGAGGGGCAGGAGCCAGGCTCGTTAACATTGTCAGTCCTTATCTCCACAGACTGGTGTATAGCTCGGGGGATGTGGGTGGAATCGCACCTAGCACCAAGCAGCCCAACAAAGAGGGGCGGGGGGGGGGGTAAGGATTGCACCACCACAATCCACCCCGTGACTAAAGTCAATTTATCTTGTCCATAGAGTGGCAGTGTGGTTGCCTCTTGCCTCTATGCCTATAAACAGAGGATGCCATAATCCAATTACAGTTGAAGGAAATTTTGTGTTTGATTAGCTTCAAAAAGAAAAAAAATTATTTTGGGATGGTGTACATACGGGGATACTTCTGTAACTGAGTAATCTGTTTAACCATCCTCCAAACCTTAATATACAATACAATTATGAGCAGTAAACATATTAGATTTAGAATTAAGAAAATCATGACCGGGTGGAACATAGAATTAAACAGTCCTGTTGTGGTGGGTGACCATCCAGATGAGCTTTCCCACCACTGATGTTCTCCATTCCTTTTGACTCTTGTTAACACCTGATGTATTTCTTCTATATCATGTTGGACCGTGATAAGAGTCTTTTGTCCAGTTTTCTGTGCTTGTTGCAGGAGGTCGATTAAGTCAGGATGTTGGAGGAGTCGTATGGACAGTACCATCTATTAATAAGGAATCACATCGTGTTCGCATGCAAACACATCCTTTTCCAACATATATGACTACGCTTTCAGGGGTTTCATTTGGGTGGATCTCAAAGTGACAAATGTTTTGTTCAGTATCAAGACAAATGTCTTGAGCCTCAAGAGTATTTCCTTCACAAATGAAGCCTCGTTGTTCTCGCACAGTACATGCATTTACATCAATTGTTTGCCATTTTCCCTCCTTCTGGTGGGCCCATACTTTATGTTCTGAGGGACAGAGTATGTTTCCATTGTGATTTAGTCCTAATGCAAGGATTGGGTGTATGTTGTACACTGAAGCATTGCATATAGTGAGGACAAATGCAATAATCCTGTCACCTTCTGTGTAGTGAGGAAAGTTGACCAATTAGACCTGCCTTGTAGTGTTTTGATGCTTCCAGTGTATCTCAGTAATGCAAGATCCCAAGGATTTGATGTGTGAGCCATTGTAAGTGTCTTTACTCTCATGAGCAGAAAAAGGAAGAGAGAAGAAGAGCCGTATAGACACCATTGTTGTAGCAATCGAGGTATGATGGTGAGGGAGAGAAAGGGTAGGCGCAATGCTGTGAAGAGTCTCATATTGAAGATGAGGGTTGTTCCCACAGTGCTACTGGTGGACTTGCTGGGTATGGTGTCTGCTTCCACATTGTCGTTGGTGGAGTTGGTTATTTCTGAAAAGGAAAGAAAAGAGAACGGTCTCGGGGCGGGGGGGGGGAAGGAAGCTGAACAGGTTACCCCTTAGGATGCTGGATAAATCCATCTAGTACTGATTTTATGTTTTATTCCATTATTATCAATAGCATCCCATGCTAGAAATCCTCGTGGTTTGACCAGGGTTACTGGTATTGTTCCTACAGATGGTATTTTTGCCATCACAGGCTGTCCTGCTTTCATTGAGGACCAGGTGTGCTCATTATTTAGGTTTGTTTCTGAAGAAAGTGTTAAGAAGGCTCGAGTAATTGGACTTCCATAGGGACCATACCGATTATTTAACTGCTGTAAAATTTCAGAAAGACGTCTGTCCCATTGTCCTTCATGAGGTTTAAGATATTTTTTCAGCAGTCCATTGGCTTGTTCAACTATACCATTAGATTGTGGGTAATAAGGTGTGTGAAATACCCACTTTATTTCTTTTTGCTTTGCCCATTCCTGTACTTCTTTACTAGTAAAGTGTGAGCCATTGTCACTCTGGATAGAATCAGGGACAGGTAGAATTGAGAACCATGAGGAAAGGCCTCGGATAGTATTCTGTGCATTAGCCTTTTGGCACTTGGTAGCTGTAAGGAGTCCAGATATTATTTCTACACCTGTTAAGATATATTTGTACCCAGCAGAGGATTTTAAAGGACCAATGTAATCAATTTGCCAAGTAGACCACAAAGTTTTCCCCTCTTTAATGTGTAAAGGTGGTGCTTTGGCAGGGTGGTCCATCTGCAATTTTAATTTACACTGGGGGCACTCAGTGAGGATGGTTTCACATGTTTTCCTACTGAGAGGCCATCCCCGGCTTTGGGCTGAAAAGTAAAGTGCTTCTCGACCTGTGTGGCCTAATTTTTGATGTAACCATTCTCCTAGTCGATACCATGTGGGGTCTGAGGAATCTTCAATGTCTATTTTCCTAATTTTTGTCAATTCATCCACCCTTTGGTTCCAATTTGTAGCTGGTTTATGGTCATTAGCATGAGCTTTTACCCATCCTATTTGGAATGGTGTTTTTCTGGCTATGGTTAATAGTAATTGCCAGTCTTCAGTTCTCCAGATTGGTGATTTATTTATCTCCCAGTTTAGGGCTTCCCATTGACAAAGCCACTGTGTGGCACCTGCCCAGACAGCATAAGAGTCTACATAAATGGCTTTTGCTTCATTTTGTGCTGCCAAAACAACTGCTCTTAACTCTCCTACTTGAGCACTGCCTTCACCCTCTTCAATAACTTGTTTGCCTGTTTTGATTTCTAATGCAACAGCTTTATATTGCCATTTACCATCCACTCTTTTTGCCGAGGCATCAGAAAACCAGACACCCTCGGTTGGTGAATCTTCAGTGAAGGGAGGTGCATCTAAAATTGGTGAAGGTTTGAATGGTTGTTGTAATGCTAGGGGGTCAGTATTAATAGGCATTTGCAATTTAGAAACTTTTGTGTGTCCTTCACTTAATTGCATTTCATCTGCCACACCCACTAGATAGGCATACCATTTCCTAATTGTAGGTTTTTGTGCAATTCCCTCTGGGGGAGCAGTCCCTTTTAGGATTGTGTCTAATAAATTAAAGGGACCTCTGGTCTGAACAGCTTGTTCTTGACGTATTTTCTCAACTTGTTTAACTGCACGGACTAGAGACAAAAGACCCTTTTCCCACTCTGAGTATCTTTGTTCAGTCTCTTTAAATGCAGTTGAGCTAAACAGTAAAGGTCTCTTTGGCCCATCAGGGCCGATTTGAAATAAGTTACAATAAGTACCATGTTCTGCAAAACCCCATTCTGCTATAATAGGGTCACGAGGATGAACAGGTCCTAGGGATTGATATGTTTTTAATTCCAGTATTAGAGTTTTAATTACTTCTTCATGTTCTGAATCCCATCTCCACGATTTTCCTTTTCGTAAAAGTGAATAAAGTGGGCGGGCAATGATGGAGAATCCAGGTACATGTTTTCTCCAATATCCTAAAGTGCCCATTAGCTGTTGTAATTCTTTTCTAGATTGGGGCATTTCTGATTGTTCTATTTTATTTAGAGTATCTGGTGGGATTGCTGCACTTCCAGCAATCCACCAAGTGCCCAGGAATTTTACTTCTTTACTTGGTCCCTGACATTTTTCAGGTGGAATTTCAATTTTTGCTTCATGCAATGTTTGCCAAACTGTTGCTGCCACTTCTCCCACCTTGTCAGGAGAGGGTCCTCCGATTAGAATATCATCTATATACTGATACAGTTTTACATCTGCAGGGAGTGAAACTGTCTGTAAAAGTTCAGCAAGTGCAGCATGGGCAATTGTGGGTGAGTGTTTATATCCCTGTGGGAGCCTGTTAAAGGTATATTGGATACCTTCCCATGTAAATGCGAATTTTTCTTTATCTTTTTCCCTTAAAGGGACCATGAAAAACATGTCTTTTACATCTAGCACTGCCATCCAAGGATGTGCAGCGGCTTGCAGTGTAGCAGTTAAAGCTGCAATGTTGGGAACTGCCGCTGTCAATGGGGCTGTACTGGCATTTAAACGCCGATAATCGACTGTTAAACGCCACCTCCCATCTGGTTTGCGGACTGGCCAGACAGGAGAATTGTATGGGGAGTGAGTTCGGGAAATAATCTGCCGTTTTTCTAAGTCCGCAATTACTTCAGAAATTCCAGTTCGTGCTGTAGCAGAAATTGGATACTGTGGGACATTAGTAATTTTTGATTCGGGAAGTGCTGGAGCTGCACGGAGTACACGCACTGTGGCAGTTTGTTGATTTTTATTATGGCTGGGGTTGGCAATTGAACCAAAAGACCACAGACTACCGTCTGGCAAACGCCAGGTCCGGCCGTTCAGTGCATCAAAACCTAGGATATTTTCATAATGCTCCTTGATCGCAAAGCGAAGAGATGTTACATGTTTTTCGCCAGGGAGCAGTAAATTAACTTTTGCTGTCTGGCACACAGTGCTAATTCCTGTAACTCCGGTAATTTTAACCTTTCGCCGGCCAGGTCGTATGCCTAGCTTATTGGCATCTCGCTGTGTAATTATTGAAATTTGTGCACCAGTATCAATCAAAAATTTTATTAATTGATTTTGAGGACCAACTGGAATTAAAATGTAAGGGCCGTTCTCATTTATCCACTGATAAGCTTCTACTTGCCGGACTGGCAGGCCCAGTTGCCGTCCGGACCTTATCAGTTTTTTGATCCTGTGCTTTGCAACTGATCCTCTTGAGGGAGGAAAGGGTTATCTTTTTTTTCTCTGGGAGCTGGCGACGGGGGGAGGGGGGGGGTTGGAGCATTTGGAGCGATACCTTTTTGAAATGCCTGAATCAGACTCAGAATGACGCCGGTAGGCTGTCTCTGAATCGCGGCTCTAGGAATTCCTAGTGACAATGCTTGCTTCCACAGTTCATTTCTCCACTCCTGACCCCTACATTGTCGGTCAGAGGGTTTTTGTTCCTGACAATTATTTTGATGCAATTGTTTAATTTGCCTAACAGTGCGACCTACATTTTTTGTTTCATTGGGAATTTCATCCCATCCCATTTCTCGGGCATGATTTACAGTTTCATGTACTAAAGTTGCCCAAGTGGGTAATACTCTTGGTTCTAATTCTTCTTCCCCACTATTTCCAATAGTTTGTGTTAGATTTACCAATTCATTATAATTTAAGTCTCTCTGGATCTCATCCCGTTTTGCAATGAGAAAAGGTTTGAGCATGGCAGGGGCTCCTTTTATCAGTACTTTAAGTATAGCAGGAGCTACAGTTGCCGAAAGAGGAACATCAGTAGGTTTACGCTGATGCATGGATTGAATACAGGCAGCTTTTGTAAAAGCTGCAGAGAGGTCATTTAGAGATTTGATAGGTATTAACAGAGGTTCTCCTCTCTCTAAGGCATCAATGCCACCAGCCCAATATGCCACTCTGCTTGTTAGTGAGTGGGGATCATTCAGGGGGTTGGGACCAGCATCCAAAAAGACACCAGGACCCCAATATCCACTGGCTTCATTGCCATCTAGTAAAATTCTATCTCCCCCATTTAGAGAAACTCTCCATAGGTATTCAGTTTCAGTTTCTCCAGGCTTACGGCCGTAACGATCTTGTAAATTGGCTATTTGAATTGGATCAAAAGGGGTTGTTTTGCTGATGCGACTTCTCACACCACCCCGAGGTCCTGTTGTTTCCTCTGTTTTAATAATTGGTCTGACTGCAAGAGGGGGAGACTCAGGCGGCTGCAAATAATTATTTTCGTCTGAGTCGTCATTATGTGTATCACTCCAAATGTTACCATCCCAGTCTTCAGGGGACACAATTAATTTTCTGATTTGAACAATATCAGGGGGGTTCGGAGACTGCATTAGCATCATTTCAACACGTTCCCCCAGTTTTTGTTGTTTCAATTGGGATTCCTTAAGTTGCTGTTGCAGCTGCTCTATTTTAATCGATAACAGCAGATTGGTGGATTTGTGCCCTGTAATCTCATCTTGTAAATTTTGTATTTTGCGATTAACTTTCTCTCGTTCATGACAGGCAGCTTCCAGGCACACTCCCAACATTTTACAAATCATACCTTTATTTTTTCCAAATTTAGTTGCACCTCGAGCAATAGTTAACTGTTTTTCTACCTCTTCCCAGTTGTGCCAATTATTATAAGCCCAATCCTCTGGGAAGGTGGGATTTGGTTGGATACCGTGTTTTTGTAAGTATTTGGTGATTTTGCTTGTCATCCTGCCGACTACACCAATTTGTCGCGGATGAAAGTATTGACACGGCAATATTTAGTAAGAAATCTAGATTTATTAATAACTAACAGCAATTTGTTATTATAAAATAATTCAGAAATACTAAAAGAAAGAAAAGCGACTTATTCAGATTCTAAAATGACAAGATTCACACTAACTTACTTAACGGTACCTATATATACATATATACACATGCATGTACATAACAAAATGGACAAACATACAGAAACAAAGGTGTTTGGATTCAGTGGAATGAACACAGAACAGACATACACACACAGAAACAAGGGTACGTACCCACACACACACACACACACACAGAGTAAAGAGAAGCTAGCTCAAAGAAAATTTCCCTCTTGAGTTTAGAGCAAATACTCACAATGCCTTGGCATTCCTCAACGGGCGATAATTGAGACTCAAGCGGGGGACTTCGCCCTGGCCTTCCGTCTGGAGCAGACGACACCTTAAGGGTTTGGTACCTGAGAGGCGTCCCAGCTCAGGGGAGATGCTGGTCACAGGCCCACTGCGATCCAGGAGAGCTCAAAGGGTCTCCCTGGTGGTCGCCATTTATAGGGTCCAAGATAATTGACTTTTGTCAAATGCCTTCTGGTGCCTTCCAGCAGTTACAAAAGAATTTGATTAATGTGCGACTCTGTTATTGTTCCCATTTGACCACATCCCAGGCACAGGTGTGCCAGGCCCTTAGGAGTTGATGGGCCATTTTAACCATTTCCGAGCAATTGGGAGGGGCAGGAGCCAGGCTCGTTAACATTGTCAGTCCTTATCTCCACAGACTGGTGTATAGCTCGGGGGATGTGGGTGGAATCGCACCTAGCACCAAGCAGCCCAACAAAGAGGGGCGGGGGGGGGGGTAAGGATTGCACCACCACACCATGTCACTATGGGAGCCATGTCACAGTGGGCAGCAGGCCACTGGTTGCCATGTCAGTGTGGGGGCTATGTCACAGTGGGCAGAAGGTCAGTGATGGCCATGTCACTATGGGGGCCACGTCACAGTGGGCAGGAGGTCAGTGGTGGCCATGTCACTAGGGGTCCATGTCACAGTGGGCAGCAGGTCAGTGGTGGCCATGTCACTATGGGGGCTATGTCACAGTGGGCAGCTGGTCAGTGGTGGCCATGTCACTGTGAGGTCATGTCACAATCTGCAGAATGTCAGTGGTGGCCATGTCACAGTGAGCAACAGGCCACTGGTTGCCATGTCACTGTGGGGGCTATGTCACAGTTGGCAGAAGGTCAGTTGTGGCCATGTCACTATGGGGGCCATGTCACAGTGGGCAGCAGGTCAGTGGTGGCCATGTCACTGTGAGGTCATGTCACAATCTGCAGAATGTCAGTGGTGGCCATGTCACAGTGAGAAACCGGCCACTGGTTGCCATGTCACTGTGCGGGCTATGTCACAGTGTGCAGCATGTCAGTGGTGCCCATGTCACTATGGGGGCCATGTCACAGTGGGCAGCATGTCAGTGGTGGCCAGGTCACTATGGGGGCAATGTCACAGTGAGTAACAGGCCACTGGTTGCCATGTCAATGTGGGGGCTAAGTCACAGTGTGCAGCAGGTCAGTTGTGGCCATGTCACTAGGGGTCCATGTCACAGTGGGCAGCAGGTCAGTGGTGGCCATGTCACTATGGGGGCTATGTCACAGTGGGCAGCTGGTCAGTGGTGGCCATGTCACTGTAAGGTCATGTCACAGTGTGCAGCAGGTCAGTGGTGGCCATGTCACTATGGGGGTCATGTCACAGTGCGCAGCAGGTCAGTGGTAGCCATGTCACTATGGGGGTCATGTCACAGTGGGCAGCAGGTCAGTAGTGGCCACGTCACTGTGGGGCCATGTCATGGTGTGCAGCAGGTCAGTGATGGCCATGTCACAGTGAGCAAGAGGCCACTGGTTGCCATGTAACTGTGGGTGCTATGTCACAGTGGGCAGCATGTCAGTGGTGCCCATGTCACTATGGGGGCCATGTCACAGTGGGCAGCATGTCAGTGGTGGCCAGGTCACTATGGGGGCCATGTCACAGTGGGTAGCAGGTCAGTGGTGGCCAGGTCACTGTGGGGCTATGTCACAGTGGTCAGCGGATCAGTGGTGGCCATGTCACTGTGGGGACCATGTCACAGTGGGCAGCAGGTCAGTTGTGGCCATGTCACTATGGGTCCATGTCACAGTGGGCAGCAGGTCAGTAGTGGCCACCTCACTGTGGCGCCATTTCACAGTGTGCAGCAGGTCAGTGATGGCCATGTCACAGTGAGCAACAGGCCACTGGTTGCCATGTCACTGTGGGGGCTATGTCACAGTGGGCAGCAGGTCAGTGCTGGCCATGTCACTGTGGGGGTCATGTCACAGTGGGCAGCAGGTCAGTAGTGGCCATGTCACTGTGAGGTCATGTCACAGTGTGCAGCAGGTCAGTGGTGGCCATGTCACAGTGAGCAACAGGCCACTGGTTGCCATGTCACTGTGGGGGCTATGTCACAGTGGGCAGCAGGTCACTGCTGGCCATGTCACTATGGGGGCGATGTCACAGTAGGCAGAAGGTCAGTGGTGGCCTTGTCACTATGGGGGCCATGTCACAGTGGCAGCAGGTCAGTAGTGGCCACATCAATGTGGGGCCATGTCTCAGTGTGCAGCAGGTCAGTGATGGCCATGTCACAGTGAGTAACAGGCCACTGGTTGCCATGTCACGTTGGGGGCTATGTCACAGTGGGCAGCAGGTCAGTTGTGGCCATGTCACTATGGGGGCCATGTCACAGTGGGCAGCAGGTCAGTGGTGTCCATGTCACTATGGGGGCCATGTCACAGTGGACAGCAGGTCAGTGGTGACCATGCCACTATAGGGGCCATGTCACTGTGGGCAGCAGGTCAGTAGTTGCGACGTCACTGTGGGGCCATGTCACTGTGTGCAGCAGGTCAGTGATGGCCATGTCACTATGGGGGCCATGTCACAGTGGCAGCAGGTCAGTAGTGGCCACCTCACTGTGGGGCCATGTCACAGTGTGCAGCAGGTCAGTGATGGCCATGTCACAGTGAGCAACAGGCCACTGGTTGCCATGTCACTGTGGGGGCTATGTCACAGTGGGTAGCAGGTCAGTGGTGGCCATGTAACTGTGGGGGCCATGTCACAGTGGGCAGCAGGTCAGTAGTGGCCACGTCACTGTGGGGCCATGTCAAAGTGTGCAGCAGGTCAGTGATGGCCATGTCACAGTGGGGAGCAGGTCAGAGCTGGCCATGTCACTATGGGGGCCATGTCACAGTGGGCAGCAGGTCAGGGTGGCCATGTCACTATGGGGGCTATGTCACATTGGGCAGCAGGTCAGTGGTGGCTATGTCACTGTGAGGTCATGTCACAGTGTGCAGCAGGTCAGTGGTGGCCATGTCACAGTGAGCAACAGGCAACTGGTTGCCATGTCACTGTGGGGGATATGTCACAGTGGGCAGCAGGTCAGTTGTGGCCATGTCACTATGGGGGCCATGTCACATTGGTCAGCAGGTCAGTGGTGGCCATGTCACTATGGGGGCTATGTCACATTGGGCAGATGGTCAGTGGTGGTCATGTCAGTGTGAGGTCATGTCACAGTGTGCAGCAGGCCACTGGTTGCCATGTCGCTGTAGGGTCTATGTCACAGGGGGCAGCAGGTCAGTGGTGGCCATGTCACAGTGAGAAACAGGCCACTGGTTGCCATGTCACTGTGGGGGCTATGTCACAGTGGGCAGCATGTCAGTGGTGGCCATGTCACTATGGGGGCCGTGTCACAGTGGGCAGCATGTCAGTGTTGGCCAGGTCACTATGGGGGCCATGTCACAGTGGGTAGCAGGTCAGTGGTGGCCAGGTCACTGTGGGGACCATGTCAAAGTGGGCAGCAGGTCAGTTGTGGCCATGTCACTATGGGTCCATGTCACAGTGGGCAGCATGTCAGTGGTGGCCATGTGACTATGGGAGCTATGTCACATTGGGTAGCAGGTCACTGGTGGCCAAGTCACTGTGGGGCCATGTCACAGTTTGCAGCAGGTCAGTGGTGGTCATGTCACAGTGAGCAACAGGCCACTGGTTGCCATGTCACTGTGGGGGCTATGTCACAGTGGGCAGCAGGTCACTGCTGGCCATATCACTATGGGGGCCATGTCACAGTGGGCAGCAGGTCAGTAGTGGCCATGTCACAGTGAGCAACAGGCCACTGGTTGCCATGTCACTGTGGGGGCTATGTCACAGTGGGCAGCAGATCACTGCTGGCCATGTCACTATGGGGGCCATGTCACAGTGGGCAGCAGGTCAGTGGTGGCCATGTCACTTTGAGGTCATGTCACAGTGTGCAGCAGGTCAGTGGTGGCCATGTCACAGTGAGAAACAGGCCACTGGTTGCCACGTCACTGGTGGGGCTATGTCAGAGTGGGCAGCATGTCAGTGGTGCCCATGTCACTATGGGGGCTATGTCACAGTGGGCAGCAGGTCAGTGGTGGCCATGTCACTGTGAGGTCATGTCACAGTGTGCAGCAGGTCAGTGGTGGCCATGTCACAGTGAGCAACAGGCCACCGGTTGCCATGTCACTGTGGGGACTATGTCACAGTGGGCAGCAGGTCAGTGCTGGCCATGTCACTATGGGGCCATGTCACAGTGGGCAGCAGGTCAGTGGTGGCCATGTCACTGTGGGGGCCATGTCACAGTGGGCAGCAGGTCAGTTGTGGCCATGTCACTATGGGTCCATGTCACAGTGGGCAGCAGGTCAGTGGTGGCCATGTCACTGTGAGGTCATGTCACAGTGTGCAGCAGGTCAGTGGTGGCCATGTCAGAGTGAGCAACAGGCCACTGGTTGCCATGTCACTGTGGGGGCTATGTCACAGTGGGAAGCAGGTCACTGCTGGCCATGTCACTATAGGGGCCATGTCACAGTGGGCAGCAGGTCAGTGGTGGCCATGTCACTGTGGGGGCAATGTCACAGTGGGCAGCAGGTCAGTAGTGGCCACGTCACTGTGGGGCCATGTCAAAGTGTGCAGCAGGTCAGTGATGGCCATGTCACAGTGAGCAACAGGCCACTGGTTGCCATGTCACTGTGGGGACTATGTCACAGTGGGCAGCAGGTCAGTGCTGGCCATGTCACTATGGGGCCATGTCACAGTGGGCAGCAGGTCAGTGGTGGCCATTTCACTGTGGGGGCCATGTCACAGTGGGCAGCAGGTCAGTTGTGGCCATGTCACTATGGGTCCATGTCACAGTGGGCAGCAGGTCAGTGGTGGCCATGTCACTATGGGGCTATGTCACATTGGGCAGCAGGTCAGTGGTGGCCATGTCACTGTGAGGTCATGTCACAGTGTGCAGCAGGTCAGTGGTGGCCATGTCACAGTGAGCAACAGGCCACTGGTTGCCATGTCACTGTGGGGGCTATGTCACAGTGGGCAGCAGGTCAGTGGTGGCCATGTCACTATGGGGGCCATGTCACAGTGGGCAGCAGGTCAGTGGTGGCCATGTCACTGTGGGGGCAATGTCACAGTGGGCAGCAGGTCAGTGGTGGGCATGTCACTATGGGTCCATGTTACAGTGGGCAGCAGGTCAGTGGTGGCCATGTCACTATGGGGGCTATGTCACACTGGGCAGCAGGTCAGTGGTGGCCATGTCACTGTGAGGTCATGTCACAGTGTGCAGCAGGTCAGTGGTGGCCTTGTCACAGTGAGCAACAGGCCACTGGTTGCCATGTCACTGTGAGGGCTATGTCACAGTGGGCAGCAGGTCAGTGGTGGCCATGTCACTATGGGGGCCATGTCACAGTGGGCAGCAGGTCAGTACTGGCCACGTCACTGTGCGGCCATATCAAAATGTGCAGCAGGTCAGTGATGGCCATGTCACAGTGAGCAACAGGCCACTGGTTGCCATGTGACTGTGGGGACTATGTCACAGTGGACAGCAGGTCAGTGCTGGCCATGTCACTATGGGGCCATGTCACAGTGGGCAGCAGGTCAGTGGTGGCCATGTCACTGTGGGTGCCATGTCACAGTGGGCAGCAGGTCAGTTGTGGCCATGTCACTATGGGTCCATGTCACAGTGGGCAGCAGGTCAGTTGTGGCCATGTCACTATGGGTCCATGTCACAGTGGGCAGCAGGTCAGTGGTGGCCATGTCACTGTGAGGTCATGTCACAGTGTGCAGCAGGTCAGTGGTGGCCATGTCAGAGTGAGCAACAGGCCACTGGTTGCCATGTCACTGTGGGGGCTATGTCACAGTGGGAAGCAGGTCACTGCTGGCCATGTCACTATAGGGGCCATGTCACAGTGGGCAGCAGGTCAGTGGTGGCCATGTCACTGTGGGGGCAATGTCACAGTGGGCAGCAGGTCAGTAGTGGCCACGTCACTGTGGGGCCATGTCAAAGTGTGCAGCAGGTCAGTGATGGCCATGTCACAGTGAGCAACAGGCCACTGGTTGCCATGTCACTGTGGGGACTATGTCACAGTGGGCAGCAGGTCAGTGCTGGCCATGTCACTATGGGGCCATGTCACAGTGGGCAGCAGGTCAGTGGTGGCCATTTCACTGTGGGGGCCATGTCACAGTGGGCAGCAGGTCAGTTGTGGCCATGTCACTATGGGTCCATGTCACAGTGGGCAGCAGGTCAGTGGTGGCCATGTCACTATGGGGCTATGTCACATTGGGCAGCAGGTCAGTGGTGGCCATGTCACTGTGAGGTCATGTCACAGTGTGCAGCAGGTCAGTGGTGGCCATGTCACAGTGAGCAACAGGCCACTGGTTGCCATGTCACTGTGGGGGCTATGTCACAGTGGGCAGCAGGTCAGTGGTGGCCATGTCACTATGGGGGCCATGTCACAGTGGGCAGCAGGTCAGTGGTGGCCATGTCACTGTGGGGGCTATGTCACAGTGGGCAGCAGGTCAGTGGTGGGCATGTCACTATGGGTCCATGTTACAGTGGGCAGCAGGTCAGTGGTGGCCATGTCACTATGGGGGCTATGTCACACTGGGCAGCAGGTCAGTGGTGGCCATGTCACTGTGAGGTCATGTCACAGTGTGCAGCAGGTCAGTGGTGGCCTTGTCACAGTGAGCAACAGGCCACTGGTTGCCATGTCACTGTGAGGGCTATGTCACAGTGGGCAGCAGGTCAGTGGTGGCCATGTCACTATGGGGGCCATGTCACAGTGGGCAGCAGGTCAGTGGTGGCCACGTCACTATGGGGGCCATGTCACAGTGGGCAGCAGGTCAGTACTGGCCACGTCACTGTGCGGCCATATCAAAATGTGCAGCAGGTCAGTGATGGCCATGTCACAGTGAGCAACAGGCCACTGGTTGCCATGTCACTGTGGGGACTATGTCACAGTGGACAGCAGGTCAGTGCTGGCCATGTCACTATGGGGCCATGTCACAGTGGGCAGCAGGTCAGTGGTGGCCATGTCACTGTGGGTGCCATGTCACAGTGGGCAGCAGGTCAGTTGTGGCCATGTCACTATGGGTCCATGTCACAGTGGGCAGCAGGTCAGTGGTGGCCATGTCACTATGGGGATATGTCACATTGGGCAGCAGGTCAGTGGTGGCCATGTCACTGTGAGGTCATGTCACAGTGTGCAGCAGGTCAGTGGTGGCCATGTCACAGTGAGCAACAGGCCACTGGTTGCCATGTCACTGTGGGGGCTATGTCACAGTGGGCAGGAGGTCAGTGGTGGCCATGTCACTATGGGGGCCATGTCACAGTGGGCAGCAGGTCAGTGGTGGCCATGTCACTGTGGTGGCAATGTCACAGTGGGCAGCAGGTCAGTGGTGGCCATGTCACTATGGGGGCTGTGTCACAGTGGGCAGCTGGTCAGTGATGGCCATGTCACAGTGAGTAACAGGCCACTGGTTGCCATGTCACTGTGGGGGATAAGTCACAGTGGGAAGCAGGTCAGTTGTGGCCATGTCACTATGGGTCCATGTCACAGTGGGCAGCAGGTCAGTGGTGGCCATGTCACTATGGGGGCTGTGTCACAGTGGGCAGCTGGTCAGTGGTGGCCATGTCACAGTGAGCAACAGGCCACTGGTTGCAATGTCACTGTGAGGGCTATGTCACAGTGGGCAGCATGTCAGTGGTGGCCATGTCACTATGGGGGCCATGTCACAGTGGGCAGCAGTTCAGTGGTGGCCATGTCACAGTGAGTAACAGGCCACTGGTTGCCATGTCAGTGTGGGGGCTAAGTCACAGTGGGCAGCAGGTCAGTTGTGGCCATGTCACTATGGGTCCATGGCACAGTGGGCAGCAGGTCAGTGGTGGCCATGTCCCTATGGGGGCCATGTCACAGTGGGCAGCAAGTCAGTCGTGGCCATGTCACTATGGGGGCCATGTCACTGTGGGCAGAGGGTCAGTGGTGGCCATGTCACTGTGGGGGCCATGTCACTGTGGGCAGCAGGTCAATGGTGGCCATGTCACTATGGGGGCTATTTCACAGTGTGTTGCCTTTCTCAAGGCGTGGCGACCTGGTTCAGGAACAGCACAGCAATCAATCCCAGGTTGCTTGGTCCATCAGCACACAGACACCAATGTGGTGGAGGCAAAATGGCATTTATTCAAAGGTTACACTGCCTTATATAACCTGAGTTTACCTCGTCACTTCCGCCTGCTTACGTCAGAGGTCCATATTGATTGGTTGCAGGGAGGGAGGCTCTACCTTTCCGTACAACGCGATATCTTCCGGCCGCCGGACCCTGCCTACCACATTTCCCCCCTCCCTATGCTTAAAGTAAATGGGCAGAAGTATAAAAGTTTAAAAATATAAAATACAAGGCACATTAGGTTAGTAGCATCTAAAGTGACTAAAAATCCCTTATTGCGTGTGATTTAGTTGATAAAGCATAACGAACTAAAAAGTTACAATAAAAAGCTTATATAAAACATAGGACATATCGAACAAATAGAAAATAAAAGAAATTCATTAGTTGTAGAACATTCCTTTCTATATAAAAATTATCAAACTAAGATTATATACTAATGTTGTGTTCTCAAAGCAACTGTCGACGTTCTACTAACATTATGTTAACTTTTTCTAGTCGACTCTTAACAAACAGCACAAGCCTGTTCAATATACATGGTCCAAAAATCAACACTAGCATGAACAGTATAATTGGTCCCATTAGCGTAGAAATGAGGGTGGTTAGCCACGGCATATGGTTAAACCACGACTCAAACCATCCTTGCTGGGCTTCCCTATCCCTCTTTCTTTTTTCTAAACCTTCCCGGAGTTTGGCCATAGTATCACGAACGACACCAGTGTTGTCTGCATATATACAGCATTCTTCCCCCAAAGCAGCACATAATCCTCCTTGTTGTAAAAACAAGAGATCTAATCCTCTACGATTTTGGAGAACTACTTCCGACAATGAACTCAGCGATTGTTCTAAAGCGCTGATTGATTTCTCAATTCGAGTAAGATCCTCATCCACTGCCATTCTAAGGGAATGAAATTTTTGATTCTGCTCAACTAATGAAGCTATTCCTGTTCCTGCTCCCGCGGCTCCTATGGTCAACAGGGTAGCTATGGTCAGAGCGGTAAAAGGTTCTCGCTTTTGTACATGGTGCAAGGTTGAAGAAGTCAAATGATCATAAACATATTCCTCCGGGTGATATATAATTCTCGGAATAATTAATACTTGTATACAAAATTCGGCTTTTATCTTAAGTTTCCTAATAGATATACATGGAGTAATTCCGGCCTTTGAACATATCCATTTTGTATTAGTAGCCGGGACTAACCAATCAGCTATTTCTCCGTTGTTTTTATTAAGTTGTTGTCTGTCTTGCATAATCTCAAACTTACATAGACTTCTTTTTTCAAGAGGTATTACACCAACACATGCACCTTGCCCTGACACTTGCTGCATTGTTACTCCCTGTTTGTTTTGAGAATCGCTCCACAAACACTGTATCGGGTTAGGCCCACTCACCCATTTTGGTTCAGAAGGTATACCCACTGCCTCATAAAGAGGGGGTCGTACATCATAACAAAGCCAACAATGTGTCGTCATCTTTGGATTTGTTGAATTTAATATTTGGTATGTCGAATTTAGTAATTTCCATAAAGGGGGTAGTTTAGGATCAAACGTTGTCAAAATTTCAACATCAGTAGGAGTCGCTTTTCTAACAGCAGTCGTAGTGTCATATCTTACAGGTTTAGGCATCTGTGGATTAAGGACTAGATTTGGCCCAATAGCTTGAGGTGCCTGGGGTACAGTCTTAATGATCTGCACAAGTACTCCCATATCTTTGTAACTTCTCTGAAGAAACGGAGACCACATCTTACCTAAAAGCCATCCTGAATCACCCGGATTTAAAATTTCCAAAACCAGCTGGAAACGGTTAGATCCCCAGCTCACTCGTAAAAATTCATCCTTTCTTTCTGGTGTCCATTTATTACCCGTCACTATAGTCTCACAACCCCAATATCCACAAAACCAATACCCAGGGTAGTTACAATAACTTTTCCCTGGATTTGAACCTGGGCACCAATATATTTCCCCATATGTTTGTCCGTGTCTCCTAATATTTGGGTTCGTTGCCACGGGGCCTGCTACTCCAGGAAATAGGGCTCCGAATGTAATCGTAAAAGTCGGAGCCCCTGCTGTTATATTTTCCTTTAATACTCGATTATTTGTTGGGTCCCGCAGGACCCACCTGAATGGCTGATGGTGATTATAATTTGATCTTGCTTCTCCCATAATAACAAACCCTAGAATTAGAAGTACGCAAAGATGTCGCAGATCCTTTCTACGAAAGTTGTTCTGCCGACGTCTAGGTTCTGTTGATGCGGCTGTCAGTACAGGCTTCTCTGATTCTGTTGGGGCCTCTACTGCTCCGTCGTCCCTGTTGCTCATCGGAGTGTACGAATTACGAGGGCGCCCAATAAATTGATCCTGTGAACAATAACTTACAGTTTTTGTTAGTTTAATTCCACTACTATTGTTGTTATTATTATTATTATTACTATTGCCATTATCGCTAATCTGAAGATCTGGTTTGATGGACTTGAGTGGACACCACTTAATTCTACCATCTTTTTTAATAGCTGCATATCCTCGCCCCGTAAGAACCAACCTCCACCCCTGTTCCCATTCACCCAGTTCATTTCTGGCTCTGACCAATGGGCCTTCCTCCATAGCCCTTGTGGCCCAATGTTTCTGGGCAGGGCTATTTACCTCTTCACCTCTAGGGTACTGATTTAAGGCTAATAGAGCTGTTGCAAGAAGTCGTACTTGGTCTCCTGAGGGGATGGCATTATCAAAACCTTCTGCCTTTGCTAGCACCTCTAGTTTTGATTTCAAAGTTTGGTTCACACGTTCAACGATGGCCTGGCCCGTACTATTATACGGGATACCATGTAACAAAGTAATGCCCCACTTCTGAACAAAGGCTTGCACAGATTTAGAGACAAAATTTGGTCCATTGTCCGTTTTGATCTGATTAGGAACACCGAGCCACGCCATCGCTGTCAGCCAATGCTGGATGGTTGTTTTGGAATTAGTCTTTAGATGTTGTGTGGCTACGATCATTCCGCTAAATGTATCTACAGTCACTGCTAGCCAAGCCCGAGGTTTCAACAACTGGCAATGCGTGAAATCTGTCTGCCATACTTCGGAGGCTTTGAGGCCTCGAGGATTAACTCCACTGGACCAAAGGGGAGCTTTCTGGCAATGAGGACATGTAGCGACTACATGTTTCGCATCTGTAATTGAGACACCACATTTCTTAGCCAGTGCTCTAGCTCCAATGTGAAGGGACTCATGTAACAAACGAGCATCCCTTAAAGTCCACAATCCTTTGGCGGCTGCATCTGCTTTATCATTGCCCTTTTGAAAGAAGCCTTTAACCGGGCTGTGGCTATTAACGTGGATGACCGATATGGTACCCTGTCGAGAATATAGTGCTTTTTCCAGCATTAAGGCCGCTGTAGATGTTGACACACCAGGTCTCGACATAGCCAAGCATAATTTAGCTACAAACAAAGAATCAGTGACTATGTTAAGATGTTCTGTGGGGAATAGCCCACATGCTAATGCTACGGCAGATGCTTCAAGTAACTGGACCGAGAGTGTACGATCGGTCATTTTGGTACAATGCCATTCTTCTCCCGACTGCCACACAGCTACTGCGGTTGAAGTTATTGAGGACGCGTCTGTAAAGATCGTTGGTCCCGGTTGAGGCCGGTCTATGATCTTTTGAGGAAGGTCAAGATCAACAATTGTCAGCAACTGAGTCCAGGGGGGCTTCACGGCATATTGTATTTCTCCACCGAATCCAGCAAGGGCTATAGCAAGGTGTTCTGACATCACTACTGATTGTATCGACAGCTGCTTACGAAAGGGTAGATATATTTTTGCGGGTTCAACGCCTAAGTGTCTCAATGCAAGTTTTCTGCCTTTCATAATGAGGTTGCCAAGACACTCGATTCCTGAAAAGAATGCGCGTGACGGTTTTCCTAAAACTATCCATTGTATTGGTTGAGCTTTTTCAGGGGGACCTTGGGCTAGCGCCCCTACTCCTCCCCCTGTTGTAAAGTGCACATACAAGTCAATTGGTATAGCAGGGCTCCATCTAGCGAGCATACTAGAAGACATCTGTTGCTCAATAAAATCAAGAGAATCCATTGCCTCGGTTGTTAAAACTTTCTTTTCCCAAGGCTGCTTCCCTTTCAAGAGATCATATAGGGGAGCCATGATTTTTGGTGGGATTAAAATGATATTACGGAGCCATTGTAAGGACCCCACCAATTGTTGCACATCATGGAGCGTTTTGATGTTTCGATGGATCTTTACTTGAGGAGGGGTTATATATGAACTTGTGATTTCAGTTCCCAAAAAGCTTACACATGGCCCCTTTTTAGCTTTCGAGCTCGCGATCTCAAACCCATTTGCCTGCAAAGTTTCTGAAACCGTTAATACTAACTGATCTACTTGGCTACCTGACGGTGCGGCAATCAAGATGTCATCCATATATTGGATGATGGTCGCAGTTGGATTACTGCGTCGGACTGGTGCTAATGCCCGATCCACCGTGATCTGACAAATAGTAGGCGAGTTAACCATCCCTTGGGGTAACACCTTCCATTGAAAACGTAGATTAGGTTGTTGACTATTCGGAAATACGACAGAAAAGGCAAATCGCTCCTTATCGTCATCATGCAGAGGTATTGAAAAGAAACAATCTTTGATGTCAAGGATCGCACATGGTTGCCCTTTCGGTATCATAGAATTCATGGGTAACAACGTTTGAACCTGACCCATGGGCTGAATTCTCTTATTTACCTCACGTAAATCATGGAGAAGGCGGTATTCTGTACTGTTTCGTTTAGGTATTACGAAAACTGGAGTATTCCATGGACTGGTGGAAGGCTCAATGTGACCTCGTTGTAGTTCACGATTGACCAACTCTAAAAGAGCTTCCATTCGAGGCTTCGACAATGGCCACTGCTCAACCCATACTGGGTCAGACGATTTCCACATTAGTCTAATTGGTGGAATTGGATATGCTGCCGCAGTCCTTATCATGAACAAATTTGTCACTCTAGCATCTAATAATGCTAACGCGTCCCTTCCCAATAGGGGTGGGACTTTTGACATGACATATGGGAAAAGGGCAATAGTTTTTTCTGGTCCCCTCTCAGTATGGAGCGTAATTGCTATTAACTGGGTACTCTTTCGGGCTCGAGTCATTCCCCCAACCCCACCTACCATGGGGGCTTCCTCCAATTTCCATCCCGAGGGCCAATTCGTTTCAGAAATGACTGTTACATCAGCACCCGTATCAATTAAGAAGGGGACGTTGATAGTAGTGCTATTGGGTGCGTCATAAAGGGAACAAATTCCCCACACTATCGGTGGACTATCACATCTTATTGCCAAGGCCACCCTGGGGCCCCGCTCCCTGAAGGCTGTCCCTGCTGCGCAGGTTGAGTTGGCTGATTTCCCATTTGTTGAGCTGTAATGTTGATCGTTTCCTGAGGGGGCAATGGTTTCGAGAATATCTGGCCCCCTCGGGGGTTGATATAGTTTGGTGGCAGGTTCGGGGGCACCGGATCCCACCCAGGATTGACAAGGTTGAGCCGCCTCATATCTCGTACGGGAGGAAGCTGTGCACGGCTCAGGCGCCTCCTCCCCCTCCCGTTTCCCTGACTCTTCGATTTACATTCCTTTGCATGATGTCCGTTCTTGCCGCAGCACCAACATGGACCTTTAGGTGATATCTGACGTGAGGTAGGTATCGTGGGTGGATTCATTAATTGAGGGCAATTTGCCATGATATGGCCTGCTTGGCCGCATTTAGAACATGCCATTATGTTAGCTATTGCGGTATGGACGGCCGCTTGGATCGGGACTAAATGTTCCTCTTTCGCGACATGTCTAATCATGTCTGCCAAACTCGACCCCACCGGCAGCGATCGTAAAATTTCTTTAGTGCTGGCATTGCATTGTTGGCGTAAACAGTCTGCGACTACCGGACCCTTTGCCTCTGCAGGCAGGGAGGAAGAGTCAATCGCCGCTTGAAGGCGATCCACAAACTGCGCGAAACTCTCACTCTCATTTTGTTTTATAGTTGACCATGGGGACGGCTTGGCAATAACCTTAGAAGCTGTGCGAATAGCTTCCCTAGCTGCACGGGTGGTTGTCATCACCTCATGGGCTCGCAGGCCCAGAGCCTGCGCTTGAGGTGTGATCATTGTTGGATCCGTTCCCATCAATCGTTGTAAACTAGAACCATACAATGGGTGGTCCGCCCCTGTTATCTGAGCCAATTGTCTCACGCAGTTGTCCTCCCAATCTTGTTTAAAAACTATCATCCCTGCACCATCAAAAATCAGCCTGCAGGTTTGTTTTATATCAAATGGGAGCATGTCATCTCCTCCGAAGATGCCATCTACTAAAGTAGAGACCATGGCAGAATTAAGCCCCTTATCAGCGATCGCCTTAATGATCGCCTGTATATCTTTAGGATTTATAGGAGAGTACACTCTTCGTGCCCCATCACCATCTCCCATTACTCTAACCGGGTATGCTAGCGCGGCTGAGGGGGCCCAATCTGCACATGCAATTTTTATTTTCCTCCAATCCGTAAGAGGAATTTTATCCTCTCGTATTCCTTTTTTGCTATGAGCAGTATTATATTGAGTTCCAATTTTTATCTCATTTTCATCTGAGTTTAAATCAGCCGTGAGCCAGTCGTCCCCATCTGTATCCGACTCAAGATCGGAGCTCGACTCACTAGTCACTTCCAGGCTCTGGTGTTTTTTCTTTGGGCTCCTGTCCCGCCTACTTTCCTTTTTGGGACTTCAACCCCTCCTACTTTGTCCGTAATCGGGCAATTCCCTCCCCTTCGACTCGCCCCCTCGTCTGACCGGGGAGGAGTTTACTCTATAGGGGCGTGTTTGTAGGCGGACATTCTGATTGATCCTCCACTCCTTAGTCGCTTCCGCCTCCCCTTTCAGACTATCCCTCCCATTCTCCTCCTCCTCACTTTCCATTGGTGGAGAATGCGGGCATATTACTGGGTAAATGCTCTGATTGGCTTTCCCCTTTTGAATGTCCATACCGCCTTTCTCTTCTTTGTTGTCCTTATCTTCCTGCCCACGTGTATTCATTAAACCTTGCATTCCTTCCTTATCTTCACCAAGAACATCATCGCCCCTCCCTTTCTCTTCCCGGTCAGTGCCATTCAGAGGCGCATAGGGCGGTGGTCTCACCCAGATGTTATCAGATTCTATTTTCTCCGCGGCAATCCTAGCCTCCCCGGCCAGCCCACCCCAGAGGGACTCCGCCCGCCCCTGATCCCTCACGAGCGGAGTAGGGTGGTTTGGGGATTGAGGGGGGGGGGTATCACCCTCCTGCCGGTCCCCAGGGTCCGCTGAATTATCATCATTTAGAGGGCGTGAGGTCTGCGTGGCTGCTCCGACCCCAAGTTTCGGGACAGCTAATAAACAGTCCCTTGCCGCCCTCCATGTTTCCTGCTCCTGCAGGGCTTTTTTCAAAGCCTGCACGACCCTCCCCCACGCCTTAAGGTGTTTCGCTGTGCCTGAGCACATGGTCTCCTCGGCAAACACTTTAGTGCATTTATCCCACGTTTCTGGGTGGAGAATATCCACCGGCTGATCAATGACCCCGATCTGTAAAAGCCTTGCGACTGCAAGGGTAAAGTCTTTGGGCTTACAATCAATCCCCCACTGCTTATGCAGCTCAGATACGACATTTACCAGGGCTTCCATTCTCCTTGAAGGTCCGGGAGCGTCCTCCCCGCCGGGCTGGTCCTGCCGCTCCGGCCGCCGTTCACCAAATCCAGGCGAAATTCCCGGGTTTCGGCACCACTTGTTGCCTTTCTCAAGGCGTGGCGACCTGGTTCAGGAACAGCACAGCAACCAATCCCAGGTTGCTTGGTCCATCAGCACACAGACACCAATGTGGTGGAGGCAAAATGGCATTTATTCAAAGGTTACACTGCATTATATAACCTGAGTTTACCTCGTCACTTCCGCCTGCTTACGTCAGAGATCCATATTGATTGGTTGCAGGGAGGGAGTCTCTACCTTTCCGTACAACGCGATATCTTCCGGCCGCCCAACCCTGCCTACCACAACAGTGGGCAGCAGGTCAGTGGTGGGCATGTCACAATGGGGGCCATGCCACAGTGGGCAGCAGGTCAGTGGTGGCCATGTCACTATGGGGGCCATATCACAGTGGGCAGCAGGTCAGTGGTGGTCATGTCACTGTGAGGTCATGTCACAGTGTGCAGCAGGTCAGTGGTGGCCATGTCACAGTGAGCAACAGGCCACTGGTTGCCATGTCACTGTGGGGGCTATGTCACAGTGGGCAGCAGGTCAGTTGTGGCCAAGTCTCTATGCGGTCCATGTCACAGTGTGCAGCAGGTAAGTGGTGGCCATGTCACTATGGGGGCCATGTCACAGTGGGCAGCAGGTCAGTGGTGGCCATGTCACTGTGGGGGCCATGTCACTGTGGGCAGCAGGTCAGTAGTGGCCACGTCACTGTGGGGACGATGTCACAGTAGGCAGCAGGTAAGTTGTGGCCATGTCACTATGGGTCCATGTCACAGTGTGCAGCAGCTCAGTGATGGCCATGTCACAGTGAGTAACAGGCCACTGGTTGCCATGTCACTGTGGGGGCTATGTCACAGTGGGCAGCAGGTCAGTTGTGGCCATGTCACTATGAGGGCGATGTCACAGTGGTCAGCGGATCAGTGGTGGCCATGTCACTGTGGGGACGATGTCACAGTGGGCAGCATGTCAGTGGTGCCCATGTCATTATGGGGGCCATGTCACAGTGGGCAGCAGGTCAGTGGTGGCCATGTCACTGTGGGGACCATGTCACAGTGTGCAGCAGGTCAGTTGTGGCCATGTCACTATGGGTCCATGTAACAGTGTGCAGCAGGTCAGTGGTGGGAATGTCACTATGGGGCTTATGTCACATTGGGCAGCAGGTCAGTCGTGGCCATGTCATTATGCGGGCCATTTCACAGTGGGCAGCACGTCAGTAGTGGCCACGTCACTGTGGGGCCATGTCAAAGTGTGCAGCAGGTCAGTGATGCCCATGTCACAGTGAGCAACAGGCCACTGGTGGCCATGTCACTGTGGGGCCTATGTCACAGTGGGCAGCAGGTCAGTGGTGGCCATGTCACTATGGGAGCCATGTCACAGTGGGCAGCAGGTCAGTGGTGGGCATGTCACTGTGGGGGCCATGTCACAGTGGGCAGCAGGTCAGTAGTGGCCACATCACTGTGGGGCCATGTCACAGTGTGCAGCATGTCAGTGTTGGCCATGTCACAGTGAGTAACAGGCCACTGCTTCCCATGTCACTGTGGTGGCTATGTCACAGTGGGCAGCAGGTCAGTGCTGCTCATGTCACAATGGGGGCCATGCCACAGTGGGCAGCAGATCAGTGGTGGCCATGTCATTATGGGGGCCATATCACAGTGTGCAGCAGGTCAGTGGTGGCCATGTCACTGTGAGGTCATGTCACAGTGTGCAGCAGGTCAGTGGTGGCCATGTCACAGTGAGCAATAGGCCACTGGTTGCCATGTCACTGTGGGGGCCATGTCACAGTGGGCAGCATGTCAGTCGTGGCCAGGTCACTATGGGGGTCATGTCACAGTGGGTAGCAGGTCAGTGGTGGCCAGGTCACTATGGGGCTATGTCACAGTGGTCAGCGGATCAGTGGTGGCCATGTCACTGTGGGGACCATGTCACTGTGGGCAGCAGGTCAGTTGTGGCCATGTGACTATGGGTCCATGTTACAGTGGGCAGCAGGTCAGTGGTGGCCATGTCACTATGGGGTCTATGTCACAGTGGGCAGCAGGTCAGTGGTGGCCATGTCACTGTGAGGTCATGTCACAGTGTGCAGCATGTCAGTGGTGGCCATGTCACAGTGAGAAACAGGCCACTGGTTGCCATGTCACTGTGGGGACTATGTCACAGTGGGCAGCAGGTCAGTGCTGGCCATGTCACTATGGGGCCATGTCACAGTGGGCAGCAGGTCAGTGGTAGCCATGTCACAGTGGGGGCCATGTCACAGTGGGCAGCAGGTCAGTTGTGGCCATGTCACTATGGGTCCATGTCACAGTGGGCAGCAGGTCAGTGGTGGCCATGTCACTAAGGGGCTATGTCACATTGGGCAGCAGGTCAGTGGTGGCCATGTCACTGTGAGGTCATGTCACAGTGTGCAGCAGGTCAGTGGTGGCCATGTCACAGTGAGCAACAGGCCACTGGTTGCCATGTCACTGTGGGGGCTATGTCACAGTGGGAAGCAGGTCACTGCTGGCAATGTCACTATGGGGGCCCTGACACAGTGAGCAGCAGGTCAGTGGTGGCCATGTCACTGTGGGGGCAATGTCACAGTGGGCAGCAGGTCAGTGGTGGCCACGTCACTATGGGTCCATGTTACAGTGGGCAGCAGGTCAGTGGTGGCCATGTCAGTATGGGGGCTATGTCACACTGGGCAGCAGGTCAGTGGTGGCCATGTCACTGTGAGGTCATGTCACAGTGTGCAGCATGTCAGTGGTGGCCATTTCACAGTGAGCAACAGGCCACTGGTTGCCATGTCACTGTGGGGGCTATGTCACAGTGGGCAGCAGGTCAGTGGTGGCCATGTCACTATGGGGGCCATGTCATAGTGGGCAGCAGGTCAGTGGTGGCCATGTCACTATGGGGGCCATGTCACAGTGGGCAGCAGGTCAGTACTGGCCACGTCACTGTGGGGCCATATCAAAGTGTGCAGCAGGTCAGTGATGGCCATGTCACTATGGGGCCATGTCACAGTGGGCAGCAGGTCAGTGCTGGCCATGTCACTATGGGGCCATGTCACAGTGGGCAGCAGGCCAGTGGTGGCCATGTCACTGTGGGGGCCATGTCACAGTGGGCAGCAGGTCAGTTGTGGCCATGTCACTATGGGTCGATGTCACAGTGGGCAGCAGGTCAGTGGTGGCCATGACACTATGGGGATATATCACATTGGGCAGCAGGTCAGTGGTGGCCATGTCACTGTGAGGTCATGTCACAGTGTGCAGCAGGTCAGTGGTGGCCATGTCACAGTGAGCAACAGGCCACTGGTTGCCATGTCACTGTGGGGGCTATGTCACAGTGGGCAGGAGGTCAGTGGTGGCCATGTCACTATGGGTCCATGTCACAGTGGGCAGCAGGTCAGTGCTGGCCATGTCCCTATGGGGGCCATGTCACAGTGGGCAGCAGGTCAGTGGTGGCCATGTCACTATGGGGCCATGTCACTGTGGGCAGAGGGTCAGTGGTGGCCATGTCACTGTGGGGACCATGTCACTGTGGGCAGCAGTTCAATGGTGGCCATGTCACTATGGGGGCTATGTCACAGTGGGCAGCAGGTCAGTGATGGCCATGTCACAGTGAGTAACAGGCCACTGGTTGCCATGTCACTGTGGGGGCTAAGTCATAGTGGACAGCAGGTCAGAGGTGGCCATGTCACTATGGGGGCTATGTCACATTGGGCAGCGGGTCAGTGGTGGCCATGTCACTGTGAGGTCATGTCACAGTGTGCAGCAGTCAGTGGTGGCCATGTCACAGTGAGCAACAGGCCACTTGTTGCCATATCACTGTGGGGTCTATGTCACAGTGGGCAGCAGGTCAGTGGTGGCCATGTCACTGTGGGGGCCATGTCACTGTGGGCAGCAGGTCAATGGTGGCCATGTCACTATGGGGGCTATGTCACAGTGGGCAGCAGGTCAGTGATGGCCATGTCACAGTGAGTAACAGGCCACTGGTTGCCATGTCACTGTGGGGGCTAAGTCACAGTGGACAGCAGGTCATTTGTGGCCATGTCACTATGTGTCCATGTCACAGTGGGCAGCAGGTCAGTGGTGGCCATGTCAGTATGTGGGCTATGTCACATTGGGCAGCAGGTCAGTGGTGGCCATGTCACTGTGACGTCATGTCACAGTGGGCACCAGGTCAGTAGTGGCCACGTCACTGTGGGGCCATGTCACAGTGTGCAGCAGGTCAGTGGTGGCCAGGTCACAGTGAGCAACAGGCCACTGGTTGCCATGTCACTGTGGGGGCTATGTCACAGTGGGCAGCAGGTCAGTGGTGGCCATGTCACTATGGGGGCCATATCACAGTGGGCAGCAGGTCAGTGGTGGCCATGTCACTGTGAGGTCATGTCACAGTGTGCAGCAGGTCAGTGGTGGCCATGTCACAGTGAGCAACAGGACACTGGTTGCCATGTCACTGTGGGCGCCATGTCACAGTGAGCAGCAGGTCAGTTGTGGCCATGTCACTATGGGGGCCACGTCACAGTAGGCAGCAGTTCACTGGTGGCCATGTCACTATGTGGGCTATGTCACATTGGGCAGCTGGTCAGTGGTGGCCATGTCACTGTGAGGTCATGTCACAGGGAGCAACAGGCCACTGGTTGCCATGTCACTGTGGGGGCTATGTCACAGTGGGCAGCAGGTCAGTCATGGCCATGTCACAGTGAGCAACAGGCCACTGGTTGCCATGTCACTGTGGGGGCAATGTCACAGTGGGCAGCAGGTCAGTGCTGGTCATGTCACAATTAGGGCCATGCCACAGTGGGCAGCAGGTCAGTGGTGGCCATGTCACTGTGAGGTCATTTCACAGTGTGCAGCAGGTCAGTGGTGGCCATGTCACAGTGAGCAACAGGCCACTGGTTGCCATGTCACTGTGGGGGCTATGTCACAGTGGGCAGCAGGTCAGTTGTGGCCAAGTCTCTATGGGGTCCATGTCACAGTGTGCAGCAGGTTAGTGGTGGCCATGTCACTATGGGGGCCATATCACAGTGGGCAGCAGGTCAGTAGTGGCCACGTCACTGTGGGGACGATGTCACAGTAGGCAGCAGGTCAGTTGTGGCCATGTCACTATGGGGGCCATATCACAGTGGGCAGCAGGTCAGTGGTGGCCATGTCACTGTGAGGTCATGTCACAGTGTGCAGCAGGTCAGTGGTGGCCATGTCACAGTGAGCAACAGGCCACTGGTTGCCATGTCACTGTGGGGGCTATGTCACAGTGGGCAGCAGGTCAGTTGTGGCCAAGTCTCTATGGGGGCCATGTCACAGTTGGCAGCATGTCAGTGGTGCCCATGTCATTATGGGGGCCATGTCACAGTGGTCAGCGGATCAGTGGTGGCCATGTCACTGTGGGGACCATGTCACAGTAGGCAGCAGGTCAGTTGTGGCCATGTCACTATGGGTCCATGTCACATTGGGCAGCAGGTCAGTGGTGGCCATGTCACTATGGGGGCTATGTCACAGTGGTCAGCGGGTCAGTGGTGGCCATGTCACTGTGGTGGCCAGTCACAGTTGGCATCGGGCAGTGGTGATCATGGTACTGTTTCGGACATGTCACAGTGGGCAGCAGGTCAGTGGTGGCCATGTCACTGTGGGTGATACATCACAGTGTGCAGCAGGTCAGTGGTGGCCATGTCACAGTGAGGAACAGGCCACTGGCTGCCATGTCACTGTGGGGGCTATGACACAGTGGGCAGCAGGTCAGTGCTGGCCATGTCACTGTGGGGGTCATGTCACAGTGGGCAGCGGGTCAGTGGTGGCCATGTCACTTGGGGCCATGTCACAGTGAGCAGCAGGTCAGTTGTGGCCATGTCACTGTGGGGGACATTTCACTATGGTCAGCATGTCAGTTGTGGCCATATCACCGTGGGGGCTATGTCGCATTGGGCAGCAGGTCAGTGGTGGCCATGTCACTGTGGGGGCTATGTCACAGTGGGCAGCGGATCAGTGGTGGCCACGTCACTGTGGGGCCATGACACAGTGGGCAGCGGGCAGTGGTTATCATGTTACTGTTTCGGACATGTCACAGTTTGCAGCAGGCCACTGGTTGCCATGTCACTGTGGGGGCTATGTCACAGTGGGCAGCAGGTCAGTGGTGGCCATGTCACTGTGAGGGCCATGTCACAGTGGGCAACAGGTTAGTGGTGGCCTTGTCACTGTGAGGTCATGTCACAGTGTGCAGCAGGTCAGTGGTGGCCATGTCACTGTGAGGTCATGTCACAGTGTGCAGCAGGTCAGTGGTGGCCATGTCACAGTGAGCAACAGTCCACTTGTTGCCATGTCACTGTGGGGGCTATGTCACAGTGGGCAGCAGGGCAGTGGTGGCCATGTCACAGTGGGGGCCATGTCACAGTGGTCAGAGGGTCAGTGGTGGCCATGTCACTGTGGGGGCCATGTCACAGTGGTCAGCGGGTCAGTGGTGGCCATGTCACTGTGAGGTCATGTCACAGTGGGCAGCAGATCAGTTGTGGCCATTTTACAATGAGCAACAGGCCACTGGTTGCCATGTCACTGTGGGGGGTATGTCACAGTGGGCAGAAGGTCAGTGGTGGCCATGTCACTATGGGGGCCATGTCACAGTGGTCAGCGTTGCAGTGGTGGCCACGTCACTGTGGGCGCCATGTCACAGTGGTCAGCGGGTCAGTGGTGGCCACGTCACTGTGGGGCCATGTCACAGTGTTCAGCGGGTCAGTGGTGGCCATGTCACTATGTGGGCTATGTCACATTGGGCAGCTGGTCAGTGGTGGCCATGTCACTGTGAGGTCATTTCACAGTGTGCAGCAGGTCTAGTGGTGGCCATGTCACAGTGAGCAACAGGCCACTGGTTGCCATGTCACTGTGGTGGGTATGTCACAGTGGGCAGCAGGTCAGTAGTGGCCATGTCACTATGGGGGCCATGTCACAGTGGTCAGCGTGTCAGTGGTGGCCATGTCACTATGGGGGCCATGTCACAGTGTGCAGCAGGTCAGTGGTGGCCATGTCACTATGGGGGCTATGTCACAGTGGGTAGCAGGTCAGTGCTAGCCATGTCACTATGGGGGGCATGTCACAGTGGGCAGCAGGTCAGTGGTGGCCATGTCACTGTGGGGGCCCTGTCACAATGGTCAGCGGGTCAGTGGTGGTCATGTCACTGTGTGGTCATGTCACAGTGGGCAGCAGATCAGTTGTGGCCATGTCACAATGACCAACAGTCCACTGATGGCCATGTCACTGTGGTGGCGAGTCACAGTGGGCAGCAGGACAGTTGTGGCCATGTCACAATGAGCAACAGTCCACTGGTGGCCATGTCATTGTGGTGGCTGGTCACAGTGGGCAGCAGGTCAGTGGTGCCCATGTCACTATGGGGGCCATGTCACAGTGTGCAGCAGGTCAGTGGTGGCCATGTCACTATGGGGGCTATGTCACAGTGGGCAGCAGGTCAGTGCTGGCCATGTCACTATGGGGGGCATGTCACAGTGGGCAGCAGGTCAGTGGTGGCCATGTCACTGTGGGGGGGATGTCACAATGGTCAGCGGGTCAGTGGTGGTCATGTCAGTGTGTGGTCATGTCACAGTGGGCAGCAGATCAGTTGTGGCCATGTCACAATGACCAACAGTCCACTGATGGCCATGTCACTGTGGTGGCGAGTCACAGTGGGCAGCAGGACAGTTGTGGCCATGTCACAATGAGCAACAGTCCACTGGTGGCCATGTCATTGTGGTGGCTGGTCACAGTGGGCAGCAGGTCAGTGGTGCCCATGTCACTATGGGGGCCATGTCACAGTGGGCAGCAGGTCAGTGGTGGCCATGTCACTATGGGGGCCATGTCACAGTGGGCAGCAGATCAGTAGTAGCCATGTCACTATGGGGGCCATGTCACAGTGGGCAGCAGGTCAGTGGTGGCCATGTCACTATGGGGACTATGTCACAGTGGGCAGAGTGTCAGTGGTGGCCATGTCACTGTGAGGTCATGTCACAGTGTTCAGCAGATCAGTTGTGGCCATGTTACAATGAGCAACAGTCCACTGGTGGCCATGTCACTGTGGTGGCCAGTCACAGTGGGCAGCAGGTCAGTGGTGGCCACGTCACTGTGGGGCCATGTGACAGTGGGAAGCATGTCAGTAGTGATCATTTTACTGTATGGGACATGTCACAGTGGGGAGCAGGTCAGTGGTGGCCATGTCACAGTGAGCAACAGGCCACTGGTGGCCATGTCACTGTGGTGGCCAGTCACAGTGGGCAGACGGTCAGTGGTGGCCACGTCACTGTGGGGCCATGTCACACTGGGCAGCATGTCAGTAGTGATGATGTTACTGTATGGGACATGTCACAGTGGGCAGAAGGTCAGTGGTGGCCATGTCACTATGGGGGCCATGTCACAGTGGGCAGCAGGTCAGTGGTGGCCATGTCACTGTGGGGGCCATGTCAGAGTGGTCAGCAGGTCAGTGGTGGCCATGTCACTGTGGTGGCCATGTCACTGGTGTTAGCGGGTCAGTGGTGGCCATGTCACTGTGAGGTCATGTCACAGTGGGCAGCAGATCAGTTGTGGCCATGTCACAATGAGCAACAGTCCACTGGTGGCCATGTCACTGTGGTGGCCAGTCACAGTGGGCAGCAGGTCAGTGGTGGCCACGTCACTGTGGGGCCATGTGACAGTGGGAAGCATGTCAGTAGTGATCATTTTACTGTATGGGACATGTCACAGTGGGGAGCAGGTCAGTGGTGGCCATGTCACAGTGAGCAACAGGCCACTGGTGGCCATGTCACTGTGGTGGCCAGTCACAGTGGGCAGACGGTCAGTGGTGGCCACGTGACTGTGGGGCCATGTCACACTGGGCAGCATGTCAGTAGTGATCATGTTACTGTATGGGACATGTCACAGTGGGCAGAAGGTCAGTGGTGGCCATGTCACTATGGGGGCCATGTCACAGTGGGCAGCAGGTCAGTGGTGGCCATGTCACTGTGGGGGCCATGTCAGAGTGGTCAGCAGGTCAGTGGTGGCCATGTCACTGTGGTGGCCATGTCACTGGTGTTAGCGGGTCAGTGGTGGCCATGTCACTGTGAGGTCATGTCACAGTGGGCAGCAGATCAGTTGTGGCCATGTCACAATGAGCAACAGTCCACTGGTGGCCATGTCACTGTGGTGGCCAGTCACAGTGGGCAGCAGGTCAGTGGTGGCCACGTCACTGTGGGGCCATGTGATAGTGGGCAGCATGTCAGTAGTGATCATGTTACTGTATGGGACATGTCACAGTGGGGAGCAGGTCAGTGGTGGACATGTCACTATGGGGGCCATGTCACAGTGGGCAGCAGGTCAGTGGTGGACATGTCACTATGGGGGCCATCTCACAGTGGGCAGCTGGTCAGTGGTGGCCATGTCACTATGTGGGCTATGTCACAGTGGGCAGCTGGTCAGTGGTGGCCATGTCACTGTGAGGTCATGTCACAGTGTGCAGCAGGTCAGTTGTGGCCATATCACAGTGAGCAACAGGCCACTGGTTACAATGTCACTGTTGGGGCTATGTCACAGTGGGCAGCAGGTCAGTGGTGCCCATGTCACTATGGGGGCCATGTCACAGTGGGCAGCATGTCAGTGGTGGCCATGTCACTGTGGGGACCATGTCATAGTGGGCAGCAGGTCAGTTGTGGCCATGTCACTATAGGTCCATGTCACAGTGGGCAGCATGTCAGTGGTGGCCAAGTCACTATGGGGCCTATGTCACATTGCGTAGCAGGTCAGTGGTGGCCATGTCACTGTGGGGCCATGTCGCAGCTTGCAGCAGATCAGTGGTGGCCATGTCACAGTGAGCAACAGGCCACTGGTTGCCATGTCACTGTGGGGGCTATGTCACAGTGGGCAGCAGGTCAGTAGTGGCCACGTCACTGTGGGGACATGTCACAGTGTGCAGCAGGTCAGTGATGGGCATGTCACAGTGAGCAACAGGCCACAGGTGGCCATGTCACTGTGGGGGCTATGTCACAGTGGGCAGCAGTTCAGTGGTAGCCAAGTCACTATGGGGGCCATGTCACAGTGGGCAGCAGGTCAGTAGTGGCCACGTCACTGTGGGGCCATGTCACAGTGTGCAGCAGGTCAGTGATGGCCATGTCACTATGGTGTCCATGTCACAGTGGGCAGCAGGTCAGTGGTGGCCATGTCACTATGGGGGCCATGTCACAGTGGGCAGCAGGTCAGTGGTGGCCATGTAACTATGGGGGCTATGTCACATTGGGTAGCAGGTCAGTGGTGGCCATGTCACTGTGAGGTTATGTCACAGTGGGCAGCAGGTCAGTGGTGGCCATGTCACAGTGAGCAACAGGCCACTGGTTGCCATGTCACTGTGGGGGCTATGTCACAGTGGGCAGCAGGTCAGTGGTGGCCATGTGTCGCGGATGAAAGTATTGACACGGCAATATTTAGTAAGAAATCTAGATTTATTAATAACTAACAGCAATTTGTTATTATAAAATAATTCAGAAATACTAAAAGAAAGAAAAGCGACTTATTCAGATTCTAAAATGACAAGATTCACACTAACTTACTTAACGGTACCTATATATACATATATACACATGCATGTACATAACAAAATGGACAAACATACAGAAACAAAGGTGTTTGGATTCAGTGGAATGAACACAGAACAGACATACACACACAGAAACAAGGGTACGTACCCACACACACACACACACACACAGAGTAAAGAGAAGCTAGCTCAAAGAAAATTTCCCTCTTGAGTTTAGAGCAAATACTCACAATGCCTTGGCATTCCTCAACGGGCGATAATTGAGACTCAAGCGGGGGACTTCGCCCTGGCCTTCCGTCTGGAGCAGACGACACCTTAAGGGTTTGGTACCTGAGAGGCGTCCCAGCTCAGGGGAGATGCTGGTCACAGGCCCACTGCGATCCAGGAGAGCTCAAAGGGTCTCCCTGGTGGTCGCCATTTATAGGGTCCAAGATAATTGACTTTTGTCAAATGCCTTCTGGTGCCTTCCAGCAGTTACAAAAGAATTTGATTAATGTGCGACTCTGTTATTGTTCCCATTTGACCACATCCCAGGCACAGGTGTGCCAGGCCCTTAGGAGTTGATGGGCCATTTTAACCATTTCCGAGCAATCGGGAGGGGCAGGAGCCAGGCTCGTTAACATTGTCAGTCCTTATCTCCACAGACTGGTGTATAGCTCGGGGGATGTGGGTGGAATCGCACCTAGCACCAAGCAGCCCAACAAAGAGGGGCGGGGGGGGGGGTAAGGATTGCACCACCACAATCCACCCCGTGACTAAAGTCAATTTATCTTGTCCATAGAGTGGCAGTGTGGTTGCCTCTTGCCTCTATGCCTATAAACAGAGGATGCCATAATCCAATTACAGTTGAAGGAAATTTTGTGTTTGATTAGCTTCAAAAAGAAAAAAAATTATTTTGGGATGGTGTACATACGGGGATACTTCTGTAACTGAGTAATCTGTTTAACCATCCTCCAAACCTTAATATACAATACAATTATGAGCAGTAAACATATTAGATTTAGAATTAAGAAAATCATGACCGGGTGGAACATAGAATTAAACAGTCCTGTTGTGGTGGGTGACCATCCAGATGAGCTTTCCCACCACTGATGTTCTCCATTCCTTTTGACTCTTGTTAACACCTGATGTATTTCTTCTATATCATGTTGGACCGTGATAAGAGTCTTTTGTCCAGTTTTCTGTGCTTGTTGCAGGAGGTCGATTAAGTCAGGATGTTGGAGGAGTCGTATGGACAGTACCATCTATTAATAAGGAATCACATCGTGTTCGCATGCAAACACATCCTTTTCCAACATATATGACTACGCTTTCAGGGGTTTCATTTGGGTGGATCTCAAAGTGACAAATGTTTTGTTCAGTATCAAGACAAATGTCTTGAGCCTCAAGAGTATTTCCTTCACAAATGAAGCCTCGTTGTTCTCGCACAGTACATGCATTTACATCAATTGTTTGCCATTTTCCCTCCTTCTGGTGGGCCCATACTTTATGTTCTGAGGGACAGAGTATGTTTCCATTGTGATTTAGTCCTAATGCAAGGATTGGGTGTATGTTGTACACTGAAGCATTGCATATAGTGAGGACAAATGCAATAATCCTGTCACCTTCTGTGTAGTGAGGAAAGTTGACCAATTAGACCTGCCTTGTAGTGTTTTGATGCTTCCAGTGTATCTCAGTAATGCAAGATCCCAAGGATTTGATGTGTGAGCCATTGTAAGTGTCTTTACTCTCATGAGCAGAAAAAGGAAGAGAGAAGAAGAGCCGTATAGACACCATTGTTGTAGCAATCGAGGTATGATGGTGAGGGAGAGAAAGGGTAGGCGCAATGCTGTGAAGAGTCTCATATTGAAGATGAGGGTTGTTCCCACAGTGCTACTGGTGGACTTGCTGGGTATGGTGTCTGCTTCCACATTGTCGTTGGTGGAGTTGGTTATTTCTGAAAAGGAAAGAAAAGAGAACGGTCTCGGGGCGGGGGGGGGGAAGGAAGCTGAACAGGTTACCCCTTAGGATGCTGGATAAATCCATCTAGTACTGATTTTATGTTTTATTCCATTATTATCAATAGCATCCCATGCTAGAAATCCTCGTGGTTTGACCAGGGTTACTGGTATTGTTCCTACAGATGGTATTTTTGCCATCACAGGCTGTCCTGCTTTCATTGAGGACCAGGTGTGCTCATTATTTAGGTTTGTTTCTGAAGAAAGTGTTAAGAAGGCTCGAGTAATTGGACTTCCATAGGGACCATACCGATTATTTAACTGCTGTAAAATTTCAGAAAGACGTCTGTCCCATTGTCCTTCATGAGGTTTAAGATATTTTTTCAGCAGTCCATTGGCTTGTTCAACTATACCATTAGATTGTGGGTAATAAGGTGTGTGAAATACCCACTTTATTTCTTTTTGCTTTGCCCATTCCTGTACTTCTTTACTAGTAAAGTGTGAGCCATTGTCACTCTGGATAGAATCAGGGACAGGTAGAATTGAGAACCATGAGGAAAGGCCTCGGATAGTATTCTGTGCATTAGCCTTTTGGCACTTGGTAGCTGTAAGGAGTCCAGATATTATTTCTACACCTGTTAAGATATATTTGTACCCAGCAGAGGATTTTAAAGGACCAATGTAATCAATTTGCCAAGTAGACCACAAAGTTTTCCCCTCTTTAATGTGTAAAGGTGGTGCTTTGGCAGGGTGGTCCATCTGCAATTTTAATTTACACTGGGGGCACTCAGTGAGGATGGTTTCACATGTTTTCCTACTGAGAGGCCATCCCCGGCTTTGGGCTGAAAAGTAAAGTGCTTCTCGACCTGTGTGGCCTAATTTTTGATGTAACCATTCTCCTAGTCGATACCATGTGGGGTCTGAGGAATCTTCAATGTCTATTTTCCTAATTTTTGTCAATTCATCCACCCTTTGGTTCCAATTTGTAGCTGGTTTATGGTCATTAGCATGAGCTTTTACCCATCCTATTTGGAATGGTGTTTTTCTGGCTATGGTTAATAGTAATTGCCAGTCTTCAGTTCTCCAGATCGGTGATTTATTTATCTCCCAGTTTAGGGCTTCCCATTGACAAAGCCACTGTGTGGCACCTGCCCAGACAGCATAAGAGTCTACATAAATGGCTTTTGCTTCATTTTGTGCTGCCAAAACAACTGCTCTTAACTCTCCTACTTGAGCACTGCCTTCACCCTCTTCAATAACTTGTTTGCCTGTTTTGATTTCTAATGCAACAGCTTTATATTGCCATTTACCATCCACTCTTTTTGCCGAGGCATCAGAAAACCAGACACCCTCGGTTGGTGAATCTTCAGTGAAGGGAGGTGCATCTAAAATTGGTGAAGGTTTGAATGGTTGTTGTAATGCTAGGGGGTCAGTATTAATAGGCATTTGCAATTTAGAAACTTTTGTGTGTCCTTCACTTAATTGCATTTCATCTGCCACACCCACTAGATAGGCATACCATTTCCTAATTGTAGGTTTTTGTGCAATTCCCTCTGGGGGAGCAGTCCCTTTTAGGATTGTGTCTAATAAATTAAAGGGACCTCTGGTCTGAACAGCTTGTTCTTGACGTATTTTCTCAACTTGTTTAACTGCACGGACTAGAGACAAAAGACCCTTTTCCCACTCTGAGTATCTTTGTTCAGTCTCTTTAAATGCAGTTGAGCTAAACAGTAAAGGTCTCTTTGGCCCATCAGGGCCGATTTGAAATAAGTTACAATAAGTACCATGTTCTGCAAAACCCCATTCTGCTATAATAGGGTCACGAGGATGAACAGGTCCTAGGGATTGATATGTTTTTAATTCCAGTATTAGAGTTTTAATTACTTCTTCATGTTCTGAATCCCATCTCCACGATTTTCCTTTTCGTAAAAGTGAATAAAGTGGGCGGGCAATGATGGAGAATCCAGGTACATGTTTTCTCCAATATCCTAAAGTGCCCATTAGCTGTTGTAATTCTTTTCTAGATTGGGGCATTTCTGATTGTTCTATTTTATTTAGAGTATCTGGTGGGATTGCTGCACTTCCAGCAATCCACCAAGTGCCCAGGAATTTTACTTCTTTACTTGGTCCCTGACATTTTTCAGGTGGAATTTCAATTTTTGCTTCATGCAATGTTTGCCAAACTGTTGCTGCCACTTCTCCCACCTTGTCAGGAGAGGGTCCTCCGATTAGAATATCATCTATATACTGATACAGTTTTACATCTGCAGGGAGTGAAACTGTCTGTAAAAGTTCAGCAAGTGCAGCATGGGCAATTGTGGGTGAGTGTTTATATCCCTGTGGGAGCCTGTTAAAGGTATATTGGATACCTTCCCATGTAAATGCGAATTTTTCTTTATCTTTTTCCCTTAAAGGGACCATGAAAAACATGTCTTTTACATCTAGCACTGCCATCCAAGGATGTGCAGCGGCTTGCAGTGTAGCAGTTAAAGCTGCAATGTTGGGAACTGCCGCTGTCAATGGGGCTGTACTGGCATTTAAACACCGATAATCGACTGTTAAACGCCACCTCCCATCTGGTTTGCGGACTGGCCAGACAGGAGAATTGTATGGGGAGTGAGTTCGGGAAATAATCTGCCGTTTTTCTAAGTCCGCAATTACTTCAGAAATTCCAGTTCGTGCTGTAGCAGAAATTGGATACTATGGGACATTAGTAATTTTTGATTCGGGAAGTGCTGGAGCTGCACGGAGTACACGCACTGTGGCAGTTTGTTGATTTTTATTATGGCTGGGGTTGGCAATTGAACCAAAAGACCACAGACTACCGTCTGGCAAACGCCAGGTCCGGCCGTTCAGTGCATCAAAACCTAGGATATTTTCATAATGCTCCTTGATCGCAAAGCGAAGAGATGTTACATGTTTTTCGCCAGGGAGCAGTAAATTAACTTTTGCTGTCTGGCACACAGTGCTAATTCCTGTAACTCCGGTAATTTTAACCTTTCGCCGGCCAGGTCGTATGCCTAGCTTATTGGCATCTCGCTGTGTAATTATTGAAATTTGTGCACCAGTATCAATCAAAAATTTTATTAATTGATTTTGAGGACCAACTGGAATTAAAATGTAAGGGCCGTTCTCATTTATCCACTGATAAGCTTCTACTTGCCGGACTGGCAGGCCCAGTTGCCGTCCGGACCTTATCAGTTTTTTGATCCTGTGCTTTGCAACTGATCCTCTTGAGGGAGGAAAGGGTTATCTTTTTTTTCTCTGGGAGCTGGCGACGGGGGGAGGGGGGGGGTTGGAGCATTTGGAGCGATACCTTTTTGAAATGCCTGAATCAGACTCAGAATGACGCCGGTAGGCTGTCTCTGAATCGCGGCTCTAGGAATTCCTAGTGACAATGCTTGCTTCCACAGTTCATTTCTCCACTCCTGACCCCTACATTGTCGGTCAGAGGGTTTTTGTTCCTGACAATTATTTTGATGCAATTGTTTAATTTGCCTAACAGTGCGACCTACATTTTTTGTTTCATTGGGAATTTCATCCCATCCCATTTCTCGGGCATGATTTACAGTTTCATGTACTAAAGTTGCCCAAGTGGGTAATACTCTTGGTTCTAATTCTTCTTCCCCACTATTTCCAATAGTTTGTGTTAGATTTACCAATTCATTATAATTTAAGTCTCTCTGGATCTCATCCCGTTTTGCAATGAGAAAAGGTTTGAGCATGGCAGGGGCTCCTTTTATCAGTACTTTAAGTATAGCAGGAGCTACAGTTGCCGAAAGAGGAACATCAGTAGGTTTACGCTGATGCATGGATTGAATACAGGCAGCTTTTGTAAAAGCTGCAGAGAGGTCATTTAGAGATTTGATAGGTATTAACAGAGGTTCTCCTCTCTCTAAGGCATCAATGCCACCAGCCCAATATGCCACTCTGCTTGTTAGTGAGTGGGGATCATTCAGGGGGTTGGGACCAGCATCCAAAAAGACACCAGGACCCCAATATCCACTGGCTTCATTGCCATCTAGTAAAATTCTATCTCCCCCATTTAGAGAAACTCTCCATAGGTATTCAGTTTCAGTTTCTCCAGGCTTACGGCCGTAACGATCTTGTAAATTGGCTATTTGAATTGGATCAAAAGGGGTTGTTTTGCTGATGCGACTTCTCACACCACCCCGAGGTCCTGTTGTTTCCTCTGTTTTAATAATTGGTCTGACTGCAAGAGGGGGAGACTCAGGCGGCTGCAAATAATTATTTTCGTCTGAGTCGTCATTATGTGTATCACTCCAAATGTTACCATCCCAGTCTTCAGGGGACACAATTAATTTTCTGATTTGAACAATATCAGGGGGGTTCGGAGACTGCATTAGCATCATTTCAACACGTTCCCCCAGTTTTTGTTGTTTCAATTGGGATTCCTTAAGTTGCTGTTGCAGCTGCTCTATTTTAATCGATAACAGCAGATTGGTGGATTTGTGCCCTGTAATCTCATCTTGTAAATTTTGTATTTTGCGATTAACTTTCTCTCGTTCATGACAGGCAGCTTCCAGGCACACTCCCAACATTTTACAAATCATACCTTTATTTTTTCCAAATTTAGTTGCACCTCGAGCAATAGTTAACTGTTTTTCTACCTCTTCCCAGTTGTGCCAATTATTATAAGCCCAATCCTCTGGGAAGGTGGGATTTGGTTGGATACCGTGTTTTTGTAAGTATTTGGTGATTTTGCTTGTCATCCTGCCGACTACACCAATTTGTCGCGGATGAAAGTATTGACACGGCAATATTTAGTAAGAAATCTAGATTTATTAATAACTAACAGCAATTTGTTATTATAAAATAATTCAGAAATACTAAAAGAAAGAAAAGCGACTTATTCAGATTCTAAAATGACAAGATTCACACTAACTTACTTAACGGTACCTATATATACATATATACACATGCATGTACATAACAAAATGGACAAACATACAGAAACAAAGGTGTTTGGATTCAGTGGAATGAACACAGAACAGACATACACACACAGAAACAAGGGTACGTACCCACACACACACACACACACACAGAGTAAAGAGAAGCTAGCTCAAAGAAAATTTCCCTCTTGAGTTTAGAGCAAATACTCACAATGCCTTGGCATTCCTCAACGGGCGATAATTGAGACTCAAGCGGGGGACTTCGCCCTGGCCTTCCGTCTGGAGCAGACGACACCTTAAGGGTTTGGTACCTGAGAGGCGTCCCAGCTCAGGGGAGATGCTGGTCACAGGCCCACTGCGATCCAGGAGAGCTCAAAGGGTCTCCCTGGTGGTCGCCATTTATAGGGTCCAAGATAATTGACTTTTGTCAAATGCCTTCTGGTGCCTTCCAGCAGTTACAAAAGAATTTGATTAATGTGCGACTCTGTTATTGTTCCCATTTGACCACATCCCAGGCACAGGTGTGCCAGGCCCTTAGGAGTTGATGGGCCATTTTAACCATTTCCGAGCAATCGGGAGGGGCAGGAGCCAGGCTCGTTAACATTGTCAGTCCTTATCTCCACAGACTGGTGTATAGCTCGGGGGATGTGGGTGGAATCGCACCTAGCACCAAGCAGCCCAACAAAGAGGGGCGGGGGGGGGGGTAAGGATTGCACCACCACAATCCACCCCGTGACTAAAGTCAATTTATCTTGTCCATAGAGTGGCAGTGTGGTTGCCTCTTGCCTCTATGCCTATAAACAGAGGATGCCATAATCCAATTACAGTTGAAGGAAATTTTGTGTTTGATTAGCTTCAAAAAGAAAAAAAATTATTTTGGGATGGTGTACATACGGGGATACTTCTGTAACTGAGTAATCTGTTTAACCATCCTCCAAACCTTAATATACAATACAATTATGAGCAGTAAACATATTAGATTTAGAATTAAGAAAATCATGACCGGGTGGAACATAGAATTAAACAGTCCTGTTGTGGTGGGTGACCATCCAGATGAGCTTTCCCACCACTGATGTTCTCCATTCCTTTTGACTCTTGTTAACACCTGATGTATTTCTTCTATATCATGTTGGACCGTGATAAGAGTCTTTTGTCCAGTTTTCTGTGCTTGTTGCAGGAGGTCGATTAAGTCAGGATGTTGGAGGAGTCGTATGGACAGTACCATCTATTAATAAGGAATCACATCGTGTTCGCATGCAAACACATCCTTTTCCAACATATATGACTACGCTTTCAGGGGTTTCATTTGGGTGGATCTCAAAGTGACAAATGTTTTGTTCAGTATCAAGACAAATGTCTTGAGCCTCAAGAGTATTTCCTTCACAAATGAAGCCTCGTTGTTCTCGCACAGTACATGCATTTACATCAATTGTTTGCCATTTTCCCTCCTTCTGGTGGGCCCATACTTTATGTTCTGAGGGACAGAGTATGTTTCCATTGTGATTTAGTCCTAATGCAAGGATTGGGTGTATGTTGTACACTGAAGCATTGCATATAGTGAGGACAAATGCAATAATCCTGTCACCTTCTGTGTAGTGAGGAAAGTTGACCAATTAGACCTGCCTTGTAGTGTTTTGATGCTTCCAGTGTATCTCAGTAATGCAAGATCCCAAGGATTTGATGTGTGAGCCATTGTAAGTGTCTTTACTCTCATGAGCAGAAAAAGGAAGAGAGAAGAAGAGCCGTATAGACACCATTGTTGTAGCAATCGAGGTATGATGGTGAGGGAGAGAAAGGGTAGGCGCAATGCTGTGAAGAGTCTCATATTGAAGATGAGGGTTGTTCCCACAGTGCTACTGGTGGACTTGCTGGGTATGGTGTCTGCTTCCACATTGTCGTTGGTGGAGTTGGTTATTTCTGAAAAGGAAAGAAAAGAGAACGGTCTCGGGGCGGGGGGGGGGAAGGAAGCTGAACAGGTTACCCCTTAGGATGCTGGATAAATCCATCTAGTACTGATTTTATGTTTTATTCCATTATTATCAATAGCATCCCATGCTAGAAATCCTCGTGGTTTGACCAGGGTTACTGGTATTGTTCCTACAGATGGTATTTTTGCCATCACAGGCTGTCCTGCTTTCATTGAGGACCAGGTGTGCTCATTATTTAGGTTTGTTTCTGAAGAAAGTGTTAAGAAGGCTCGAGTAATTGGACTTCCATAGGGACCATACCGATTATTTAACTGCTGTAAAATTTCAGAAAGACGTCTGTCCCATTGTCCTTCATGAGGTTTAAGATATTTTTTCAGCAGTCCATTGGCTTGTTCAACTATACCATTAGATTGTGGGTAATAAGGTGTGTGAAATACCCACTTTATTTCTTTTTGCTTTGCCCATTCCTGTACTTCTTTACTAGTAAAGTGTGAGCCATTGTCACTCTGGATAGAATCAGGGACAGGTAGAATTGAGAACCATGAGGAAAGGCCTCGGATAGTATTCTGTGCATTAGCCTTTTGGCACTTGGTAGCTGTAAGGAGTCCAGATATTATTTCTACACCTGTTAAGATATATTTGTACCCAGCAGAGGATTTTAAAGGACCAATGTAATCAATTTGCCAAGTAGACCACAAAGTTTTCCCCTCTTTAATGTGTAAAGGTGGTGCTTTGGCAGGGTGGTCCATCTGCAATTTTAATTTACACTGGGGGCACTCAGTGAGGATGGTTTCACATGTTTTCCTACTGAGAGGCCATCCCCGGCTTTGGGCTGAAAAGTAAAGTGCTTCTCGACCTGTGTGGCCTAATTTTTGATGTAACCATTCTCCTAGTCGATACCATGTGGGGTCTGAGGAATCTTCAATGTCTATTTTCCTAATTTTTGTCAATTCATCCACCCTTTGGTTCCAATTTGTAGCTGGTTTATGGTCATTAGCATGAGCTTTTACCCATCCTATTTGGAATGGTGTTTTTCTGGCTATGGTTAATAGTAATTGCCAGTCTTCAGTTCTCCAGATCGGTGATTTATTTATCTCCCAGTTTAGGGCTTCCCATTGACAAAGCCACTGTGTGGCACCTGCCCAGACAGCATAAGAGTCTACATAAATGGCTTTTGCTTCATTTTGTGCTGCCAAAACAACTGCTCTTAACTCTCCTACTTGAGCACTGCCTTCACCCTCTTCAATAACTTGTTTGCCTGTTTTGATTTCTAATGCAACAGCTTTATATTGCCATTTACCATCCACTCTTTTTGCCGAGGCATCAGAAAACCAGACACCCTCGGTTGGTGAATCTTCAGTGAAGGGAGGTGCATCTAAAATTGGTGAAGGTTTGAATGGTTGTTGTAATGCTAGGGGGTCAGTATTAATAGGCATTTGCAATTTAGAAACTTTTGTGTGTCCTTCACTTAATTGCATTTCATCTGCCACACCCACTAGATAGGCATACCATTTCCTAATTGTAGGTTTTTGTGCAATTCCCTCTGGGGGAGCAGTCCCTTTTAGGATTGTGTCTAATAAATTAAAGGGACCTCTGGTCTGAACAGCTTGTTCTTGACGTATTTTCTCAACTTGTTTAACTGCACGGACTAGAGACAAAAGACCCTTTTCCCACTCTGAGTATCTTTGTTCAGTCTCTTTAAATGCAGTTGAGCTAAACAGTAAAGGTCTCTTTGGCCCATCAGGGCCGATTTGAAATAAGTTACAATAAGTACCATGTTCTGCAAAACCCCATTCTGCTATAATAGGGTCACGAGGATGAACAGGTCCTAGGGATTGATATGTTTTTAATTCCAGTATTAGAGTTTTAATTACTTCTTCATGTTCTGAATCCCATCTCCACGATTTTCCTTTTCGTAAAAGTGAATAAAGTGGGCGGGCAATGATGGAGAATCCAGGTACATGTTTTCTCCAATATCCTAAAGTGCCCATTAGCTGTTGTAATTCTTTTCTAGATTGGGGCATTTCTGATTGTTCTATTTTATTTAGAGTATCTGGTGGGATTGCTGCACTTCCAGCAATCCACCAAGTGCCCAGGAATTTTACTTCTTTACTTGGTCCCTGACATTTTTCAGGTGGAATTTCAATTTTTGCTTCATGCAATGTTTGCCAAACTGTTGCTGCCACTTCTCCCACCTTGTCAGGAGAGGGTCCTCCGATTAGAATATCATCTATATACTGATACAGTTTTACATCTGCAGGGAGTGAAACTGTCTGTAAAAGTTCAGCAAGTGCAGCATGGGCAATTGTGGGTGAGTGTTTATATCCCTGTGGGAGCCTGTTAAAGGTATATTGGATACCTTCCCATGTAAATGCGAATTTTTCTTTATCTTTTTCCCTTAAAGGGACCATGAAAAACATGTCTTTTACATCTAGCACTGCCATCCAAGGATGTGCAGCGGCTTGCAGTGTAGCAGTTAAAGCTGCAATGTTGGGAACTGCCGCTGTCAATGGGGCTGTACTGGCATTTAAACGCCGATAATCGACTGTTAAACGCCACCTCCCATCTGGTTTGCGGACTGGCCAGACAGGAGAATTGTATGGGGAGTGAGTTCGGGAAATAATCTGCCGTTTTTCTAAGTCCGCAATTACTTCAGAAATTCCAGTTCGTGCTGTAGCAGAAATTGGATACTATGGGACATTAGTAATTTTTGATTCGGGAAGTGCTGGAGCTGCACGGAGTACACGCACTGTGGCAGTTTGTTGATTTTTATTATGGCTGGGGTTGGCAATTGAACCAAAAGACCACAGACTACCGTCTGGCAAACGCCAGGTCCGGCCGTTCAGTGCATCAAAACCTAGGATATTTTCATAATGCTCCTTGATCGCAAAGCGAAGAGATGTTACATGTTTTTCGCCAGGGAGCAGTAAATTAACTTTTGCTGTCTGGCACACAGTGCTAATTCCTGTAACTCCGGTAATTTTAACCTTTCGCCGGCCAGGTCGTATGCCTAGCTTATTGGCATCTCGCTGTGTAATTATTGAAATTTGTGCACCAGTATCAATCAAAAATTTTATTAATTGATTTTGAGGACCAACTGGAATTAAAATGTAAGGGCCGTTCTCATTTATCCACTGATAAGCTTCTACTTGCCGGACTGGCAGGCCCAGTTGCCGTCCGGACCTTATCAGTTTTTTGATCCTGTGCTTTGCAACTGATCCTCTTGAGGGAGGAAAGGGTTATCTTTTTTTTCTCTGGGAGCTGGCGACGGGGGGAGGGGGGGGGTTGGAGCATTTGGAGCGATACCTTTTTGAAATGCCTGAATCAGACTCAGAATGACGCCGGTAGGCTGTCTCTGAATCGCGGTTCTAGGAATTCCTAGTGACAATGCTTGCTTCCACAGTTCATTTCTCCACTCCTGACCCCTACATTGTCGGTCAGAGGGTTTTTGTTCCTGACAATTATTTTGATGCAATTGTTTAATTTGCCTAACAGTGCGACCTACATTTTTTGTTTCATTGGGAATTTCATCCCATCCCATTTCTCGGGCATGATTTACAGTTTCATGTACTAAAGTTGCCCAAGTGGGTAATACTCTTGGTTCTAATTCTTCTTCCCCACTATTTCCAATAGTTTGTGTTAGATTTACCAATTCATTATAATTTAAGTCTCTCTGGATCTCATCCCGTTTTGCAATGAGAAAAGGTTTGAGCATGGCAGGGGCTCCTTTTATCAGTACTTTAAGTATAGCAGGAGCTACAGTTGCCGAAAGAGGAACATCAGTAGGTTTACGCTGATGCATGGATTGAATACAGGCAGCTTTTGTAAAAGCTGCAGAGAGGTCATTTAGAGATTTGATAGGTATTAACAGAGGTTCTCCTCTCTCTAAGGCATCAATGCCACCAGCCCAATATGCCACTCTGCTTGTTAGTGAGTGGGGATCATTCAGGGGGTTGGGACCAGCATCCAAAAAGACACCAGGACCCCAATATCCACTGGCTTCATTGCCATCTAGTAAAATTCTATCTCCCCCATTTAGAGAAACTCTCCATAGGTATTCAGTTTCAGTTTCTCCAGGCTTACGGCCGTAACGATCTTGTAAATTGGCTATTTGAATTGGATCAAAAGGGGTTGTTTTGCTGATGCGACTTCTCACACCACCCCGAGGTCCTGTTGTTTCCTCTGTTTTAATAATTGGTCTGACTGCAAGAGGGGGAGACTCAGGCGGCTGCAAATAATTATTTTCGTCTGAGTCGTCATTATGTGTATCACTCCAAATGTTACCATCCCAGTCTTCAGGGGACACAATTAATTTTCTGATTTGAACAATATCAGGGGGGTTCGGAGACTGCATTAGCATCATTTCAACACGTTCCCCCAGTTTTTGTTGTTTCAATTGGGATTCCTTAAGTTGCTGTTGCAGCTGCTCTATTTTAATCGATAACAGCAGATTGGTGGATTTGTGCCCTGTAATCTCATCTTGTAAATTTTGTATTTTGCGATTAACTTTCTCTCGTTCATGACAGGCAGCTTCCAGGCACACTCCCAACATTTTACAAATCATACCTTTATTTTTTCCAAATTTAGTTGCACCTCGAGCAATAGTTAACTGTTTTTCTACCTCTTCCCAGTTGTGCCAATTATTATAAGCCCAATCCTCTGGGAAGGTGGGATTTGGTTGGATACCGTGTTTTTGTAAGTATTTGGTGATTTTGCTTGTCATCCTGCCGACTACACCAATTTGTCGCGGATGAAAGTATTGACACGGCAATATTTAGTAAGAAATCTAGATTTATTAATAACTAACAGCAATTTGTTATTATAAAATAATTCAGAAATACTAAAAGAAAGAAAAGCGACTTATTCAGATTCTAAAATGACAAGATTCACACTAACTTACTTAACGGTACCTATATATACATATATACACATGCATGTACATAACAAAATGGACAAACATACAGAAACAAAGGTGTTTGGATTCAGTGGAATGAACACAGAACAGACATACACACACAGAAACAAGGGTACGTACCCACACACACACACACACACACAGAGTAAAGAGAAGCTAGCTCAAAGAAAATTTCCCTCTTGAGTTTAGAGCAAATACTCACAATGCCTTGGCATTCCTCAACGGGCGATAATTGAGACTCAAGCGGGGGACTTCGCCCTGGCCTTCCGTCTGGAGCAGACGACACCTTAAGGGTTTGGTACCTGAGAGGCGTCCCAGCTCAGGGGAGATGCTGGTCACAGGCCCACTGCGATCCAGGAGAGCTCAAAGGGTCTCCCTGGTGGTCGCCATTTATAGGGTCCAAGATAATTGACTTTTGTCAAATGCCTTCTGGTGCCTTCCAGCAGTTACAAAAGAATTTGATTAATGTGCGACTCTGTTATTGTTCCCATTTGACCACATCCCAGGCACAGGTGTGCCAGGCCCTTAGGAGTTGATGGGCCATTTTAACCATTTCCGAGCAATCGGGAGGGGCAGGAGCCAGGCTCGTTAACATTGTCAGTCCTTATCTCCACAGACTGGTGTATAGCTCGGGGGATGTGGGTGGAATCGCACCTAGCACCAAGCAGCCCAACAAAGAGGGGCGGGGGGGGGGGTAAGGATTGCACCACCACAATCCACCCCGTGACTAAAGTCAATTTATCTTGTCCATAGAGTGGCAGTGTGGTTGCCTCTTGCCTCTATGCCTATAAACAGAGGATGCCATAATCCAATTACAGTTGAAGGAAATTTTGTGTTTGATTAGCTTCAAAAAGAAAAAAAATTATTTTGGGATGGTGTACATACGGGGATACTTCTGTAACTGAGTAATCTGTTTAACCATCCTCCAAACCTTAATATACAATACAATTATGAGCAGTAAACATATTAGATTTAGAATTAAGAAAATCATGACCGGGTGGAACATAGAATTAAACAGTCCTGTTGTGGTGGGTGACCATCCAGATGAGCTTTCCCACCACTGATGTTCTCCATTCCTTTTGACTCTTGTTAACACCTGATGTATTTCTTCTATATCATGTTGGACCGTGATAAGAGTCTTTTGTCCAGTTTTCTGTGCTTGTTGCAGGAGGTCGATTAAGTCAGGATGTTGGAGGAGTCGTATGGACAGTACCATCTATTAATAAGGAATCACATCGTGTTCGCATGCAAACACATCCTTTTCCAACATATATGACTACGCTTTCAGGGGTTTCATTTGGGTGGATCTCAAAGTGACAAATGTTTTGTTCAGTATCAAGACAAATGTCTTGAGCCTCAAGAGTATTTCCTTCACAAATGAAGCCTCGTTGTTCTCGCACAGTACATGCATTTACATCAATTGTTTGCCATTTTCCCTCCTTCTGGTGGGCCCATACTTTATGTTCTGAGGGACAGAGTATGTTTCCATTGTGATTTAGTCCTAATGCAAGGATTGGGTGTATGTTGTACACTGAAGCATTGCATATAGTGAGGACAAATGCAATAATCCTGTCACCTTCTGTGTAGTGAGGAAAGTTGACCAATTAGACCTGCCTTGTAGTGTTTTGATGCTTCCAGTGTATCTCAGTAATGCAAGATCCCAAGGATTTGATGTGTGAGCCATTGTAAGTGTCTTTACTCTCATGAGCAGAAAAAGGAAGAGAGAAGAAGAGCCGTATAGACACCATTGTTGTAGCAATCGAGGTATGATGGTGAGGGAGAGAAAGGGTAGGCGCAATGCTGTGAAGAGTCTCATATTGAAGATGAGGGTTGTTCCCACAGTGCTACTGGTGGACTTGCTGGGTATGGTGTCTGCTTCCACATTGTCGTTGGTGGAGTTGGTTATTTCTGAAAAGGAAAGAAAAGAGAACGGTCTCGGGGCGGGGGGGGGGAAGGAAGCTGAACAGGTTACCCCTTAGGATGCTGGATAAATCCATCTAGTACTGATTTTATGTTTTATTCCATTATTATCAATAGCATCCCATGCTAGAAATCCTCGTGGTTTGACCAGGGTTACTGGTATTGTTCCTACAGATGGTATTTTTGCCATCACAGGCTGTCCTGCTTTCATTGAGGACCAGGTGTGCTCATTATTTAGGTTTGTTTCTGAAGAAAGTGTTAAGAAGGCTCGAGTAATTGGACTTCCATAGGGACCATACCGATTATTTAACTGCTGTAAAATTTCAGAAAGACGTCTGTCCCATTGTCCTTCATGAGGTTTAAGATATTTTTTCAGCAGTCCATTGGCTTGTTCAACTATACCATTAGATTGTGGGTAATAAGGTGTGTGAAATACCCACTTTATTTCTTTTTGCTTTGCCCATTCCTGTACTTCTTTACTAGTAAAGTGTGAGCCATTGTCACTCTGGATAGAATCAGGGACAGGTAGAATTGAGAACCATGAGGAAAGGCCTCGGATAGTATTCTGTGCATTAGCCTTTTGGCACTTGGTAGCTGTAAGGAGTCCAGATATTATTTCTACACCTGTTAAGATATATTTGTACCCAGCAGAGGATTTTAAAGGACCAATGTAATCAATTTGCCAAGTAGACCACAAAGTTTTCCCCTCTTTAATGTGTAAAGGTGGTGCTTTGGCAGGGTGGTCCATCTGCAATTTTAATTTACACTGGGGGCACTCAGTGAGGATGGTTTCACATGTTTTCCTACTGAGAGGCCATCCCCGGCTTTGGGCTGAAAAGTAAAGTGCTTCTCGACCTGTGTGGCCTAATTTTTGATGTAACCATTCTCCTAGTCGATACCATGTGGGGTCTGAGGAATCTTCAATGTCTATTTTCCTAATTTTTGTCAATTCATCCACCCTTTGGTTCCAATTTGTAGCTGGTTTATGGTCATTAGCATGAGCTTTTACCCATCCTATTTGGAATGGTGTTTTTCTGGCTATGGTTAATAGTAATTGCCAGTCTTCAGTTCTCCAGATTGGTGATTTATTTATCTCCCAGTTTAGGGCTTCCCATTGACAAAGCCACTGTGTGGCACCTGCCCAGACAGCATAAGAGTCTACATAAATGGCTTTTGCTTCATTTTGTGCTGCCAAAACAACTGCTCTTAACTCTCCTACTTGAGCACTGCCTTCACCCTCTTCAATAACTTGTTTGCCTGTTTTGATTTCTAATGCAACAGCTTTATATTGCCATTTACCATCCACTCTTTTTGCCGAGGCATCAGAAAACCAGACACCCTCGGTTGGTGAATCTTCAGTGAAGGGAGGTGCATCTAAAATTGGTGAAGGTTTGAATGGTTGTTGTAATGCTAGGGGGTCAGTATTAATAGGCATTTGCAATTTAGAAACTTTTGTGTGTCCTTCACTTAATTGCATTTCATCTGCCACACCCACTAGATAGGCATACCATTTCCTAATTGTAGGTTTTTGTGCAATTCCCTCTGGGGGAGCAGTCCCTTTTAGGATTGTGTCTAATAAATTAAAGGGACCTCTGGTCTGAACAGCTTGTTCTTGACGTATTTTCTCAACTTGTTTAACTGCACGGACTAGAGACAAAAGACCCTTTTCCCACTCTGAGTATCTTTGTTCAGTCTCTTTAAATGCAGTTGAGCTAAACAGTAAAGGTCTCTTTGGCCCATCAGGGCCGATTTGAAATAAGTTACAATAAGTACCATGTTCTGCAAAACCCCATTCTGCTATAATAGGGTCACGAGGATGAACAGGTCCTAGGGATTGATATGTTTTTAATTCCAGTATTAGAGTTTTAATTACTTCTTCATGTTCTGAATCCCATCTCCACGATTTTCCTTTTCGTAAAAGTGAATAAAGTGGGCGGGCAATGATGGAGAATCCAGGTACATGTTTTCTCCAATATCCTAAAGTGCCCATTAGCTGTTGTAATTCTTTTCTAGATTGGGGCATTTCTGATTGTTCTATTTTATTTAGAGTATCTGGTGGGATTGCTGCACTTCCAGCAATCCACCAAGTGCCCAGGAATTTTACTTCTTTACTTGGTCCCTGACATTTTTCAGGTGGAATTTCAATTTTTGCTTCATGCAATGTTTGCCAAACTGTTGCTGCCACTTCTCCCACCTTGTCAGGAGAGGGTCCTCCGATTAGAATATCATCTATATACTGATACAGTTTTACATCTGCAGGGAGTGAAACTGTCTGTAAAAGTTCAGCAAGTGCAGCATGGGCAATTGTGGGTGAGTGTTTATATCCCTGTGGGAGCCTGTTAAAGGTATATTGGATACCTTCCCATGTAAATGCGAATTTTTCTTTATCTTTTTCCCTTAAAGGGACCATGAAAAACATGTCTTTTACATCTAGCACTGCCATCCAAGGATGTGCAGCGGCTTGCAGTGTAGCAGTTAAAGCTGCAATGTTGGGAACTGCCGCTGTCAATGGGGCTGTACTGGCATTTAAACGCCGATAATCGACTGTTAAACGCCACCTCCCATCTGGTTTGCGGACTGGCCAGACAGGAGAATTGTATGGGGAGTGAGTTCGGGAAATAATCTGCCGTTTTTCTAAGTCCGCAATTACTTCAGAAATTCCAGTTCGTGCTGTAGCAGAAATTGGATACTGTGGGACATTAGTAATTTTTGATTCGGGAAGTGCTGGAGCTGCACGGAGTACACGCACTGTGGCAGTTTGTTGATTTTTATTATGGCTGGGGTTGGCAATTGAACCAAAAGACCACAGACTACCGTCTGGCAAACGCCAGGTCCGGCCGTTCAGTGCATCAAAACCTAGGATATTTTCATAATGCTCCTTGATCGCAAAGCGAAGAGATGTTACATGTTTTTCGCCAGGGAGCAGTAAATTAACTTTTGCTGTCTGGCACACAGTGCTAATTCCTGTAACTCCGGTAATTTTAACCTTTCGCCGGCCAGGTCGTATGCCTAGCTTATTGGCATCTCGCTGTGTAATTATTGAAATTTGTGCACCAGTATCAATCAAAAATTTTATTAATTGATTTTGAGGACCAACTGGAATTAAAATGTAAGGGCCGTTCTCATTTATCCACTGATAAGCTTCTACTTGCCGGACTGGCAGGCCCAGTTGCCGTCCGGACCTTATCAGTTTTTTGATCCTGTGCTTTGCAACTGATCCTCTTGAGGGAGGAAAGGGTTATCTTTTTTTTCTCTGGGAGCTGGCGACGGGGGGAGGGGGGGGGTTGGAGCATTTGGAGCGATACCTTTTTGAAATGCCTGAATCAGACTCAGAATGACGCCGGTAGGCTGTCTCTGAATCGCGGCTCTAGGAATTCCTAGTGACAATGCTTGCTTCCACAGTTCATTTCTCCACTCCTGACCCCTACATTGTCGGTCAGAGGGTTTTTGTTCCTGACAATTATTTTGATGCAATTGTTTAATTTGCCTAACAGTGCGACCTACATTTTTTGTTTCATTGGGAATTTCATCCCATCCCATTTCTCGGGCATGATTTACAGTTTCATGTACTAAAGTTGCCCAAGTGGGTAATACTCTTGGTTCTAATTCTTCTTCCCCACTATTTCCAATAGTTTGTGTTAGATTTACCAATTCATTATAATTTAAGTCTCTCTGGATCTCATCCCGTTTTGCAATGAGAAAAGGTTTGAGCATGGCAGGGGCTCCTTTTATCAGTACTTTAAGTATAGCAGGAGCTACAGTTGCCGAAAGAGGAACATCAGTAGGTTTACGCTGATGCATGGATTGAATACAGGCAGCTTTTGTAAAAGCTGCAGAGAGGTCATTTAGAGATTTGATAGGTATTAACAGAGGTTCTCCTCTCTCTAAGGCATCAATGCCACCAGCCCAATATGCCACTCTGCTTGTTAGTGAGTGGGGATCATTCAGGGGGTTGGGACCAGCATCCAAAAAGACACCAGGACCCCAATATCCACTGGCTTCATTGCCATCTAGTAAAATTCTATCTCCCCCATTTAGAGAAACTCTCCATAGGTATTCAGTTTCAGTTTCTCCAGGCTTACGGCCGTAACGATCTTGTAAATTGGCTATTTGAATTGGATCAAAAGGGGTTGTTTTGCTGATGCGACTTCTCACACCACCCCGAGGTCCTGTTGTTTCCTCTGTTTTAATAATTGGTCTGACTGCAAGAGGGGGAGACTCAGGCGGCTGCAAATAATTATTTTCGTCTGAGTCGTCATTATGTGTATCACTCCAAATGTTACCATCCCAGTCTTCAGGGGACACAATTAATTTTCTGATTTGAACAATATCAGGGGGGTTCGGAGACTGCATTAGCATCATTTCAACACGTTCCCCCAGTTTTTGTTGTTTCAATTGGGATTCCTTAAGTTGCTGTTGCAGCTGCTCTATTTTAATCGATAACAGCAGATTGGTGGATTTGTGCCCTGTAATCTCATCTTGTAAATTTTGTATTTTGCGATTAACTTTCTCTCGTTCATGACAGGCAGCTTCCAGGCACACTCCCAACATTTTACAAATCATACCTTTATTTTTTCCAAATTTAGTTGCACCTCGAGCAATAGTTAACTGTTTTTCTACCTCTTCCCAGTTGTGCCAATTATTATAAGCCCAATCCTCTGGGAAGGTGGGATTTGGTTGGATACCGTGTTTTTGTAAGTATTTGGTGATTTTGCTTGTCATCCTGCCGACTACACCAATTTGTCGCGGATGAAAGTATTGACACGGCAATATTTAGTAAGAAATCTAGATTTATTAATAACTAACAGCAATTTGTTATTATAAAATAATTCAGAAATACTAAAAGAAAGAAAAGCGACTTATTCAGATTCTAAAATGACAAGATTCACACTAACTTACTTAACGGTACCTATATATACATATATACACATGCATGTACATAACAAAATGGACAAACATACAGAAACAAAGGTGTTTGGATTCAGTGGAATGAACACAGAACAGACATACACACACAGAAACAAGGGTACGTACCCACACACACACACACACACACAGAGTAAAGAGAAGCTAGCTCAAAGAAAATTTCCCTCTTGAGTTTAGAGCAAATACTCACAATGCCTTGGCATTCCTCAACGGGCGATAATTGAGACTCAAGCGGGGGACTTCGCCCTGGCCTTCCGTCTGGAGCAGACGACACCTTAAGGGTTTGGTACCTGAGAGGCGTCCCAGCTCAGGGGAGATGCTGGTCACAGGCCCACTGCGATCCAGGAGAGCTCAAAGGGTCTCCCTGGTGGTCGCCATTTATAGGGTCCAAGATAATTGACTTTTGTCAAATGCCTTCTGGTGCCTTCCAGCAGTTACAAAAGAATTTGATTAATGTGCGACTCTGTTATTGTTCCCATTTGACCACATCCCAGGCACAGGTGTGCCAGGCCCTTAGGAGTTGATGGGCCATTTTAACCATTTCCGAGCAATTGGGAGGGGCAGGAGCCAGGCTCGTTAACATTGTCAGTCCTTATCTCCACAGACTGGTGTATAGCTCGGGGGATGTGGGTGGAATCGCACCTAGCACCAAGCAGCCCAACAAAGAGGGGCGGGGGGGGGGGTAAGGATTGCACCACCACACCATGTCACTATGGGAGCCATGTCACAGTGGGCAGCAGGCCACTGGTTGCCATGTCAGTGTGGGGGCTATGTCACAGTGGGCAGAAGGTCAGTGATGGCCATGTCACTATGGGGGCCACGTCACAGTGGGCAGGAGGTCAGTGGTGGCCATGTCACTAGGGGTCCATGTCACAGTGGGCAGCAGGTCAGTGGTGGCCATGTCACTATGGGGGCTATGTCACAGTGGGCAGCTGGTCAGTGGTGGCCATGTCACTGTGAGGTCATGTCACAATCTGCAGAATGTCAGTGGTGGCCATGTCACAGTGAGCAACAGGCCACTGGTTGCCATGTCACTGTGGGGGCTATGTCACAGTTGGCAGAAGGTCAGTTGTGGCCATGTCACTATGGGGGCCATGTCACAGTGGGCAGCAGGTCAGTGGTGGCCATGTCACTGTGAGGTCATGTCACAATCTGCAGAATGTCAGTGGTGGCCATGTCACTGTGGGGGCAATGTCACAGTGGGCAGCAGGTCAGTGGTGGGCATGTCACTATGGGTCCATGTTACAGTGGGCAGCAGGTCAGTGGTGGCCATGTCACTATGGGGGCTATGTCACACTGGGCAGCAGGTCAGTGGTGGCCATGTCACTGTGAGGTCATGTCACAGTGTGCAGCAGGTCAGTGGTGGCCTTGTCACAGTGAGCAACAGGCCACTGGTTGCCATGTCACTGTGAGGGCTATGTCACAGTGGGCAGCAGGTCAGTGGTGGCCATGTCACTATGGGGGCCATGTCACAGTGGGCAGCAGGTCAGTACTGGCCACGTCACTGTGCGGCCATATCAAAATGTGCAGCAGGTCAGTGATGGCCATGTCACAGTGAGCAACAGGCCACTGGTTGCCATGTGACTGTGGGGACTATGTCACAGTGGACAGCAGGTCAGTGCTGGCCATGTCACTATGGGGCCATGTCACAGTGGGCAGCAGGTCAGTGGTGGCCATGTCACTGTGGGTGCCATGTCACAGTGGGCAGCAGGTCAGTTGTGGCCATGTCACTATGGGTCCATGTCACAGTGGGCAGCAGGTCAGTTGTGGCCATGTCACTATGGGTCCATGTCACAGTGGGCAGCAGGTCAGTGGTGGCCATGTCACTGTGAGGTCATGTCACAGTGTGCAGCAGGTCAGTGGTGGCCATGTCAGAGTGAGCAACAGGCCACTGGTTGCCATGTCACTGTGGGGGCTATGTCACAGTGGGAAGCAGGTCACTGCTGGCCATGTCACTATAGGGGCCATGTCACAGTGGGCAGCAGGTCAGTGGTGGCCATGTCACTGTGGGGGCAATGTCACAGTGGGCAGCAGGTCAGTAGTGGCCACGTCACTGTGGGGCCATGTCAAAGTGTGCAGCAGGTCAGTGATGGCCATGTCACAGTGAGCAACAGGCCACTGGTTGCCATGTCACTGTGGGGACTATGTCACAGTGGGCAGCAGGTCAGTGCTGGCCATGTCACTATGGGGCCATGTCACAGTGGGCAGCAGGTCAGTGGTGGCCATTTCACTGTGGGGGCCATGTCACAGTGGGCAGCAGGTCAGTTGTGGCCATGTCACTATGGGTCCATGTCACAGTGGGCAGCAGGTCAGTGGTGGCCATGTCACTATGGGGCTATGTCACATTGGGCAGCAGGTCAGTGGTGGCCATGTCACTGTGAGGTCATGTCACAGTGTGCAGCAGGTCAGTGGTGGCCATGTCACAGTGAGCAACAGGCCACTGGTTGCCATGTCACTGTGGGGGCTATGTCACAGTGGGCAGCAGGTCAGTGGTGGCCATGTCACTATGGGGGCCATGTCACAGTGGGCAGCAGGTCAGTGGTGGCCATGTCACTGTGGGGGCTATGTCACAGTGGGCAGCAGGTCAGTGGTGGGCATGTCACTATGGGTCCATGTTACAGTGGGCAGCAGGTCAGTGGTGGCCATGTCACTATGGGGGCTATGTCACACTGGGCAGCAGGTCAGTGGTGGCCATGTCACTGTGAGGTCATGTCACAGTGTGCAGCAGGTCAGTGGTGGCCTTGTCACAGTGAGCAACAGGCCACTGGTTGCCATGTCACTGTGAGGGCTATGTCACAGTGGGCAGCAGGTCAGTGGTGGCCATGTCACTATGGGGGCCATGTCACAGTGGGCAGCAGGTCAGTGGTGGCCACGTCACTATGGGGGCCATGTCACAGTGGGCAGCAGGTCAGTACTGGCCACGTCACTGTGCGGCCATATCAAAATGTGCAGCAGGTCAGTGATGGCCATGTCACAGTGAGCAACAGGCCACTGGTTGCCATGTCACTGTGGGGACTATGTCACAGTGGACAGCAGGTCAGTGCTGGCCATGTCACTATGGGGCCATGTCACAGTGGGCAGCAGGTCAGTGGTGGCCATGTCACTGTGGGTGCCATGTCACAGTGGGCAGCAGGTCAGTTGTGGCCATGTCACTATGGGTCCATGTCACAGTGGGCAGCAGGTCAGTGGTGGCCATGTCACTATGGGGATATGTCACATTGGGCAGCAGGTCAGTGGTGGCCATGTCACTGTGAGGTCATGTCACAGTGTGCAGCAGGTCAGTGGTGGCCATGTCACAGTGAGCAACAGGCCACTGGTTGCCATGTCACTGTGGGGGCTATGTCACAGTGGGCAGGAGGTCAGTGGTGGCCATGTCACTATGGGGGCCATGTCACAGTGGGCAGCAGGTCAGTGGTGGCCATGTCACTGTGGTGGCAATGTCACAGTGGGCAGCAGGTCAGTGGTGGCCATGTCACTATGGGGGCTGTGTCACAGTGGGCAGCTGGTCAGTGATGGCCATGTCACAGTGAGTAACAGGCCACTGGTTGCCATGTCACTGTGGGGGATAAGTCACAGTGGGAAGCAGGTCAGTTGTGGCCATGTCACTATGGGTCCATGTCACAGTGGGCAGCAGGTCAGTGGTGGCCATGTCACTATGGGGGCTGTGTCACAGTGGGCAGCTGGTCAGTGGTGGCCATGTCACAGTGAGCAACAGGCCACTGGTTGCAATGTCACTGTGAGGGCTATGTCACAGTGGGCAGCATGTCAGTGGTGGCCATGTCACTATGGGGGCCATGTCACAGTGGGCAGCAGTTCAGTGGTGGCCATGTCACAGTGAGTAACAGGCCACTGGTTGCCATGTCAGTGTGGGGGCTAAGTCACAGTGGGCAGCAGGTCAGTTGTGGCCATGTCACTATGGGTCCATGGCACAGTGGGCAGCAGGTCAGTGGTGGCCATGTCCCTATGGGGGCCATGTCACAGTGGGCAGCAAGTCAGTCGTGGCCATGTCACTATGGGGGCCATGTCACTGTGGGCAGAGGGTCAGTGGTGGCCATGTCACTGTGGGGGCCATGTCACTGTGGGCAGCAGGTCAATGGTGGCCATGTCACTATGGGGGCTATTTCACAGTGTGTTGCCTTTCTCAAGGCGTGGCGACCTGGTTCAGGAACAGCACAGCAATCAATCCCAGGTTGCTTGGTCCATCAGCACACAGACACCAATGTGGTGGAGGCAAAATGGCATTTATTCAAAGGTTACACTGCCTTATATAACCTGAGTTTACCTCGTCACTTCCGCCTGCTTACGTCAGAGGTCCATATTGATTGGTTGCAGGGAGGGAGGCTCTACCTTTCCGTACAACGCGATATCTTCCGGCCGCCGGACCCTGCCTACCACATTTCCCCCCTCCCTATGCTTAAAGTAAATGGGCAGAAGTATAAAAGTTTAAAAATATAAAATACAAGGCACATTAGGTTAGTAGCATCTAAAGTGACTAAAAATCCCTTATTGCGTGTGATTTAGTTGATAAAGCATAACGAACTAAAAAGTTACAATAAAAAGCTTATATAAAACATAGGACATATCGAACAAATAGAAAATAAAAGAAATTCATTAGTTGTAGAACATTCCTTTCTATATAAAAATTATCAAACTAAGATTATATACTAATGTTGTGTTCTCAAAGCAACTGTCGACGTTCTACTAACATTATGTTAACTTTTTCTAGTCGACTCTTAACAAACAGCACAAGCCTGTTCAATATACATGGTCCAAAAATCAACACTAGCATGAACAGTATAATTGGTCCCATTAGCGTAGAAATGAGGGTGGTTAGCCACGGCATATGGTTAAACCACGACTCAAACCATCCTTGCTGGGCTTCCCTATCCCTCTTTCTTTTTTCTAAACCTTCCCGGAGTTTGGCCATAGTATCACGAACGACACCAGTGTTGTCTGCATATATACAGCATTCTTCCCCCAAAGCAGCACATAATCCTCCTTGTTGTAAAAACAAGAGATCTAATCCTCTACGATTTTGGAGAACTACTTCCGACAATGAACTCAGCGATTGTTCTAAAGCGCTGATTGATTTCTCAATTCGAGTAAGATCCTCATCCACTGCCATTCTAAGGGAATGAAATTTTTGATTCTGCTCAACTAATGAAGCTATTCCTGTTCCTGCTCCCGCGGCTCCTATGGTCAACAGGGTAGCTATGGTCAGAGCGGTAAAAGGTTCTCGCTTTTGTACATGGTGCAAGGTTGAAGAAGTCAAATGATCATAAACATATTCCTCCGGGTGATATATAATTCTCGGAATAATTAATACTTGTATACAAAATTCGGCTTTTATCTTAAGTTTCCTAATAGATATACATGGAGTAATTCCGGCCTTTGAACATATCCATTTTGTATTAGTAGCCGGGACTAACCAATCAGCTATTTCTCCGTTGTTTTTATTAAGTTGTTGTCTGTCTTGCATAATCTCAAACTTACATAGACTTCTTTTTTCAAGAGGTATTACACCAACACATGCACCTTGCCCTGACACTTGCTGCATTGTTACTCCCTGTTTGTTTTGAGAATCGCTCCACAAACACTGTATCGGGTTAGGCCCACTCACCCATTTTGGTTCAGAAGGTATACCCACTGCCTCATAAAGAGGGGGTCGTACATCATAACAAAGCCAACAATGTGTCGTCATCTTTGGATTTGTTGAATTTAATATTTGGTATGTCGAATTTAGTAATTTCCATAAAGGGGGTAGTTTAGGATCAAACGTTGTCAAAATTTCAACATCAGTAGGAGTCGCTTTTCTAACAGCAGTCGTAGTGTCATATCTTACAGGTTTAGGCATCTGTGGATTAAGGACTAGATTTGGCCCAATAGCTTGAGGTGCCTGGGGTACAGTCTTAATGATCTGCACAAGTACTCCCATATCTTTGTAACTTCTCTGAAGAAACGGAGACCACATCTTACCTAAAAGCCATCCTGAATCACCCGGATTTAAAATTTCCAAAACCAGCTGGAAACGGTTAGATCCCCAGCTCACTCGTAAAAATTCATCCTTTCTTTCTGGTGTCCATTTATTACCCGTCACTATAGTCTCACAACCCCAATATCCACAAAACCAATACCCAGGGTAGTTACAATAACTTTTCCCTGGATTTGAACCTGGGCACCAATATATTTCCCCATATGTTTGTCCGTGTCTCCTAATATTTGGGTTCGTTGCCACGGGGCCTGCTACTCCAGGAAATAGGGCTCCGAATGTAATCGTAAAAGTCGGAGCCCCTGCTGTTATATTTTCCTTTAATACTCGATTATTTGTTGGGTCCCGCAGGACCCACCTGAATGGCTGATGGTGATTATAATTTGATCTTGCTTCTCCCATAATAACAAACCCTAGAATTAGAAGTACGCAAAGATGTCGCAGATCCTTTCTACGAAAGTTGTTCTGCCGACGTCTAGGTTCTGTTGATGCGGCTGTCAGTACAGGCTTCTCTGATTCTGTTGGGGCCTCTACTGCTCCGTCGTCCCTGTTGCTCATCGGAGTGTACGAATTACGAGGGCGCCCAATAAATTGATCCTGTGAACAATAACTTACAGTTTTTGTTAGTTTAATTCCACTACTATTGTTGTTATTATTATTATTATTACTATTGCCATTATCGCTAATCTGAAGATCTGGTTTGATGGACTTGAGTGGACACCACTTAATTCTACCATCTTTTTTAATAGCTGCATATCCTCGCCCCGTAAGAACCAACCTCCACCCCTGTTCCCATTCACCCAGTTCATTTCTGGCTCTGACCAATGGGCCTTCCTCCATAGCCCTTGTGGCCCAATGTTTCTGGGCAGGGCTATTTACCTCTTCACCTCTAGGGTACTGATTTAAGGCTAATAGAGCTGTTGCAAGAAGTCGTACTTGGTCTCCTGAGGGGATGGCATTATCAAAACCTTCTGCCTTTGCTAGCACCTCTAGTTTTGATTTCAAAGTTTGGTTCACACGTTCAACGATGGCCTGGCCCGTACTATTATACGGGATACCATGTAACAAAGTAATGCCCCACTTCTGAACAAAGGCTTGCACAGATTTAGAGACAAAATTTGGTCCATTGTCCGTTTTGATCTGATTAGGAACACCGAGCCACGCCATCGCTGTCAGCCAATGCTGGATGGTTGTTTTGGAATTAGTCTTTAGATGTTGTGTGGCTACGATCATTCCGCTAAATGTATCTACAGTCACTGCTAGCCAAGCCCGAGGTTTCAACAACTGGCAATGCGTGAAATCTGTCTGCCATACTTCGGAGGCTTTGAGGCCTCGAGGATTAACTCCACTGGACCAAAGGGGAGCTTTCTGGCAATGAGGACATGTAGCGACTACATGTTTCGCATCTGTAATTGAGACACCACATTTCTTAGCCAGTGCTCTAGCTCCAATGTGAAGGGACTCATGTAACAAACGAGCATCCCTTAAAGTCCACAATCCTTTGGCGGCTGCATCTGCTTTATCATTGCCCTTTTGAAAGAAGCCTTTAACCGGGCTGTGGCTATTAACGTGGATGACCGATATGGTACCCTGTCGAGAATATAGTGCTTTTTCCAGCATTAAGGCCGCTGTAGATGTTGACACACCAGGTCTCGACATAGCCAAGCATAATTTAGCTACAAACAAAGAATCAGTGACTATGTTAAGATGTTCTGTGGGGAATAGCCCACATGCTAATGCTACGGCAGATGCTTCAAGTAACTGGACCGAGAGTGTACGATCGGTCATTTTGGTACAATGCCATTCTTCTCCCGACTGCCACACAGCTACTGCGGTTGAAGTTATTGAGGACGCGTCTGTAAAGATCGTTGGTCCCGGTTGAGGCCGGTCTATGATCTTTTGAGGAAGGTCAAGATCAACAATTGTCAGCAACTGAGTCCAGGGGGGCTTCACGGCATATTGTATTTCTCCACCGAATCCAGCAAGGGCTATAGCAAGGTGTTCTGACATCACTACTGATTGTATCGACAGCTGCTTACGAAAGGGTAGATATATTTTTGCGGGTTCAACGCCTAAGTGTCTCAATGCAAGTTTTCTGCCTTTCATAATGAGGTTGCCAAGACACTCGATTCCTGAAAAGAATGCGCGTGACGGTTTTCCTAAAACTATCCATTGTATTGGTTGAGCTTTTTCAGGGGGACCTTGGGCTAGCGCCCCTACTCCTCCCCCTGTTGTAAAGTGCACATACAAGTCAATTGGTATAGCAGGGCTCCATCTAGCGAGCATACTAGAAGACATCTGTTGCTCAATAAAATCAAGAGAATCCATTGCCTCGGTTGTTAAAACTTTCTTTTCCCAAGGCTGCTTCCCTTTCAAGAGATCATATAGGGGAGCCATGATTTTTGGTGGGATTAAAATGATATTACGGAGCCATTGTAAGGACCCCACCAATTGTTGCACATCATGGAGCGTTTTGATGTTTCGATGGATCTTTACTTGAGGAGGGGTTATATATGAACTTGTGATTTCAGTTCCCAAAAAGCTTACACATGGCCCCTTTTTAGCTTTCGAGCTCGCGATCTCAAACCCATTTGCCTGCAAAGTTTCTGAAACCGTTAATACTAACTGATCTACTTGGCTACCTGACGGTGCGGCAATCAAGATGTCATCCATATATTGGATGATGGTCGCAGTTGGATTACTGCGTCGGACTGGTGCTAATGCCCGATCCACCGTGATCTGACAAATAGTAGGCGAGTTAACCATCCCTTGGGGTAACACCTTCCATTGAAAACGTAGATTAGGTTGTTGACTATTCGGAAATACGACAGAAAAGGCAAATCGCTCCTTATCGTCATCATGCAGAGGTATTGAAAAGAAACAATCTTTGATGTCAAGGATCGCACATGGTTGCCCTTTCGGTATCATAGAATTCATGGGTAACAACGTTTGAACCTGACCCATGGGCTGAATTCTCTTATTTACCTCACGTAAATCATGGAGAAGGCGGTATTCTGTACTGTTTCGTTTAGGTATTACGAAAACTGGAGTATTCCATGGACTGGTGGAAGGCTCAATGTGACCTCGTTGTAGTTCACGATTGACCAACTCTAAAAGAGCTTCCATTCGAGGCTTCGACAATGGCCACTGCTCAACCCATACTGGGTCAGACGATTTCCACATTAGTCTAATTGGTGGAATTGGATATGCTGCCGCAGTCCTTATCATGAACAAATTTGTCACTCTAGCATCTAATAATGCTAACGCGTCCCTTCCCAATAGGGGTGGGACTTTTGACATGACATATGGGAAAAGGGCAATAGTTTTTTCTGGTCCCCTCTCAGTATGGAGCGTAATTGCTATTAACTGGGTACTCTTTCGGGCTCGAGTCATTCCCCCAACCCCACCTACCATGGGGGCTTCCTCCAATTTCCATCCCGAGGGCCAATTCGTTTCAGAAATGACTGTTACATCAGCACCCGTATCAATTAAGAAGGGGACGTTGATAGTAGTGCTATTGGGTGCGTCATAAAGGGAACAAATTCCCCACACTATCGGTGGACTATCACATCTTATTGCCAAGGCCACCCTGGGGCCCCGCTCCCTGAAGGCTGTCCCTGCTGCGCAGGTTGAGTTGGCTGATTTCCCATTTGTTGAGCTGTAATGTTGATCGTTTCCTGAGGGGGCAATGGTTTCGAGAATATCTGGCCCCCTCGGGGGTTGATATAGTTTGGTGGCAGGTTCGGGGGCACCGGATCCCACCCAGGATTGACAAGGTTGAGCCGCCTCATATCTCGTACGGGAGGAAGCTGTGCACGGCTCAGGCGCCTCCTCCCCCTCCCGTTTCCCTGACTCTTCGATTTACATTCCTTTGCATGATGTCCGTTCTTGCCGCAGCACCAACATGGACCTTTAGGTGATATCTGACGTGAGGTAGGTATCGTGGGTGGATTCATTAATTGAGGGCAATTTGCCATGATATGGCCTGCTTGGCCGCATTTAGAACATGCCATTATGTTAGCTATTGCGGTATGGACGGCCGCTTGGATCGGGACTAAATGTTCCTCTTTCGCGACATGTCTAATCATGTCTGCCAAACTCGACCCCACCGGCAGCGATCGTAAAATTTCTTTAGTGCTGGCATTGCATTGTTGGCGTAAACAGTCTGCGACTACCGGACCCTTTGCCTCTGCAGGCAGGGAGGAAGAGTCAATCGCCGCTTGAAGGCGATCCACAAACTGCGCGAAACTCTCACTCTCATTTTGTTTTATAGTTGACCATGGGGACGGCTTGGCAATAACCTTAGAAGCTGTGCGAATAGCTTCCCTAGCTGCACGGGTGGTTGTCATCACCTCATGGGCTCGCAGGCCCAGAGCCTGCGCTTGAGGTGTGATCATTGTTGGATCCGTTCCCATCAATCGTTGTAAACTAGAACCATACAATGGGTGGTCCGCCCCTGTTATCTGAGCCAATTGTCTCACGCAGTTGTCCTCCCAATCTTGTTTAAAAACTATCATCCCTGCACCATCAAAAATCAGCCTGCAGGTTTGTTTTATATCAAATGGGAGCATGTCATCTCCTCCGAAGATGCCATCTACTAAAGTAGAGACCATGGCAGAATTAAGCCCCTTATCAGCGATCGCCTTAATGATCGCCTGTATATCTTTAGGATTTATAGGAGAGTACACTCTTCGTGCCCCATCACCATCTCCCATTACTCTAACCGGGTATGCTAGCGCGGCTGAGGGGGCCCAATCTGCACATGCAATTTTTATTTTCCTCCAATCCGTAAGAGGAATTTTATCCTCTCGTATTCCTTTTTTGCTATGAGCAGTATTATATTGAGTTCCAATTTTTATCTCATTTTCATCTGAGTTTAAATCAGCCGTGAGCCAGTCGTCCCCATCTGTATCCGACTCAAGATCGGAGCTCGACTCACTAGTCACTTCCAGGCTCTGGTGTTTTTTCTTTGGGCTCCTGTCCCGCCTACTTTCCTTTTTGGGACTTCAACCCCTCCTACTTTGTCCGTAATCGGGCAATTCCCTCCCCTTCGACTCGCCCCCTCGTCTGACCGGGGAGGAGTTTACTCTATAGGGGCGTGTTTGTAGGCGGACATTCTGATTGATCCTCCACTCCTTAGTCGCTTCCGCCTCCCCTTTCAGACTATCCCTCCCATTCTCCTCCTCCTCACTTTCCATTGGTGGAGAATGCGGGCATATTACTGGGTAAATGCTCTGATTGGCTTTCCCCTTTTGAATGTCCATACCGCCTTTCTCTTCTTTGTTGTCCTTATCTTCCTGCCCACGTGTATTCATTAAACCTTGCATTCCTTCCTTATCTTCACCAAGAACATCATCGCCCCTCCCTTTCTCTTCCCGGTCAGTGCCATTCAGAGGCGCATAGGGCGGTGGTCTCACCCAGATGTTATCAGATTCTATTTTCTCCGCGGCAATCCTAGCCTCCCCGGCCAGCCCACCCCAGAGGGACTCCGCCCGCCCCTGATCCCTCACGAGCGGAGTAGGGTGGTTTGGGGATTGAGGGGGGGGGGTATCACCCTCCTGCCGGTCCCCAGGGTCCGCTGAATTATCATCATTTAGAGGGCGTGAGGTCTGCGTGGCTGCTCCGACCCCAAGTTTCGGGACAGCTAATAAACAGTCCCTTGCCGCCCTCCATGTTTCCTGCTCCTGCAGGGCTTTTTTCAAAGCCTGCACGACCCTCCCCCACGCCTTAAGGTGTTTCGCTGTGCCTGAGCACATGGTCTCCTCGGCAAACACTTTAGTGCATTTATCCCACGTTTCTGGGTGGAGAATATCCACCGGCTGATCAATGACCCCGATCTGTAAAAGCCTTGCGACTGCAAGGGTAAAGTCTTTGGGCTTACAATCAATCCCCCACTGCTTATGCAGCTCAGATACGACATTTACCAGGGCTTCCATTCTCCTTGAAGGTCCGGGAGCGTCCTCCCCGCCGGGCTGGTCCTGCCGCTCCGGCCGCCGTTCACCAAATCCAGGCGAAATTCCCGGGTTTCGGCACCACTTGTTGCCTTTCTCAAGGCGTGGCGACCTGGTTCAGGAACAGCACAGCAACCAATCCCAGGTTGCTTGGTCCATCAGCACACAGACACCAATGTGGTGGAGGCAAAATGGCATTTATTCAAAGGTTACACTGCATTATATAACCTGAGTTTACCTCGTCACTTCCGCCTGCTTACGTCAGAGATCCATATTGATTGGTTGCAGGGAGGGAGTCTCTACCTTTCCGTACAACGCGATATCTTCCGGCCGCCCAACCCTGCCTACCACAACAGTGGGCAGCAGGTCAGTGGTGGGCATGTCACAATGGGGGCCATGCCACAGTGGGCAGCAGGTCAGTGGTGGCCATGTCACTATGGGGGCCATATCACAGTGGGCAGCAGGTCAGTGGTGGTCATGTCACTGTGAGGTCATGTCACAGTGTGCAGCAGGTCAGTGGTGGCCATGTCACAGTGAGCAACAGGCCACTGGTTGCCATGTCACTGTGGGGGCTATGTCACAGTGGGCAGCAGGTCAGTTGTGGCCAAGTCTCTATGCGGTCCATGTCACAGTGTGCAGCAGGTAAGTGGTGGCCATGTCACTATGGGGGCCATGTCACAGTGGGCAGCAGGTCAGTGGTGGCCATGTCACTGTGGGGGCCATGTCACTGTGGGCAGCAGGTCAGTAGTGGCCACGTCACTGTGGGGACGATGTCACAGTAGGCAGCAGGTAAGTTGTGGCCATGTCACTATGGGTCCATGTCACAGTGTGCAGCAGCTCAGTGATGGCCATGTCACAGTGAGTAACAGGCCACTGGTTGCCATGTCACTGTGGGGGCTATGTCACAGTGGGCAGCAGGTCAGTTGTGGCCATGTCACTATGAGGGCGATGTCACAGTGGTCAGCGGATCAGTGGTGGCCATGTCACTGTGGGGACGATGTCACAGTGGGCAGCATGTCAGTGGTGCCCATGTCATTATGGGGGCCATGTCACAGTGGGCAGCAGGTCAGTGGTGGCCATGTCACTGTGGGGACCATGTCACAGTGTGCAGCAGGTCAGTTGTGGCCATGTCACTATGGGTCCATGTAACAGTGTGCAGCAGGTCAGTGGTGGGAATGTCACTATGGGGCTTATGTCACATTGGGCAGCAGGTCAGTCGTGGCCATGTCATTATGCGGGCCATTTCACAGTGGGCAGCACGTCAGTAGTGGCCACGTCACTGTGGGGCCATGTCAAAGTGTGCAGCAGGTCAGTGATGCCCATGTCACAGTGAGCAACAGGCCACTGGTGGCCATGTCACTGTGGGGCCTATGTCACAGTGGGCAGCAGGTCAGTGGTGGCCATGTCACTATGGGAGCCATGTCACAGTGGGCAGCAGGTCAGTGGTGGGCATGTCACTGTGGGGGCCATGTCACAGTGGGCAGCAGGTCAGTAGTGGCCACATCACTGTGGGGCCATGTCACAGTGTGCAGCATGTCAGTGTTGGCCATGTCACAGTGAGTAACAGGCCACTGCTTCCCATGTCACTGTGGTGGCTATGTCACAGTGGGCAGCAGGTCAGTGCTGCTCATGTCACAATGGGGGCCATGCCACAGTGGGCAGCAGATCAGTGGTGGCCATGTCATTATGGGGGCCATATCACAGTGTGCAGCAGGTCAGTGGTGGCCATGTCACTGTGAGGTCATGTCACAGTGTGCAGCAGGTCAGTGGTGGCCATGTCACAGTGAGCAATAGGCCACTGGTTGCCATGTCACTGTGGGGGCCATGTCACAGTGGGCAGCATGTCAGTCGTGGCCAGGTCACTATGGGGGTCATGTCACAGTGGGTAGCAGGTCAGTGGTGGCCAGGTCACTATGGGGCTATGTCACAGTGGTCAGCGGATCAGTGGTGGCCATGTCACTGTGGGGACCATGTCACTGTGGGCAGCAGGTCAGTTGTGGCCATGTGACTATGGGTCCATGTTACAGTGGGCAGCAGGTCAGTGGTGGCCATGTCACTATGGGGTCTATGTCACAGTGGGCAGCAGGTCAGTGGTGGCCATGTCACTGTGAGGTCATGTCACAGTGTGCAGCATGTCAGTGGTGGCCATGTCACAGTGAGAAACAGGCCACTGGTTGCCATGTCACTGTGGGGACTATGTCACAGTGGGCAGCAGGTCAGTGCTGGCCATGTCACTATGGGGCCATGTCACAGTGGGCAGCAGGTCAGTGGTAGCCATGTCACAGTGGGGGCCATGTCACAGTGGGCAGCAGGTCAGTTGTGGCCATGTCACTATGGGTCCATGTCACAGTGGGCAGCAGGTCAGTGGTGGCCATGTCACTAAGGGGCTATGTCACATTGGGCAGCAGGTCAGTGGTGGCCATGTCACTGTGAGGTCATGTCACAGTGTGCAGCAGGTCAGTGGTGGCCATGTCACAGTGAGCAACAGGCCACTGGTTGCCATGTCACTGTGGGGGCTATGTCACAGTGGGAAGCAGGTCACTGCTGGCAATGTCACTATGGGGGCCCTGACACAGTGAGCAGCAGGTCAGTGGTGGCCATGTCACTGTGGGGGCAATGTCACAGTGGGCAGCAGGTCAGTGGTGGCCACGTCACTATGGGTCCATGTTACAGTGGGCAGCAGGTCAGTGGTGGCCATGTCAGTATGGGGGCTATGTCACACTGGGCAGCAGGTCAGTGGTGGCCATGTCACTGTGAGGTCATGTCACAGTGTGCAGCATGTCAGTGGTGGCCATTTCACAGTGAGCAACAGGCCACTGGTTGCCATGTCACTGTGGGGGCTATGTCACAGTGGGCAGCAGGTCAGTGGTGGCCATGTCACTATGGGGGCCATGTCATAGTGGGCAGCAGGTCAGTGGTGGCCATGTCACTATGGGGGCCATGTCACAGTGGGCAGCAGGTCAGTACTGGCCACGTCACTGTGGGGCCATATCAAAGTGTGCAGCAGGTCAGTGATGGCCATGTCACTATGGGGCCATGTCACAGTGGGCAGCAGGTCAGTGCTGGCCATGTCACTATGGGGCCATGTCACAGTGGGCAGCAGGCCAGTGGTGGCCATGTCACTGTGGGGGCCATGTCACAGTGGGCAGCAGGTCAGTTGTGGCCATGTCACTATGGGTCGATGTCACAGTGGGCAGCAGGTCAGTGGTGGCCATGACACTATGGGGATATATCACATTGGGCAGCAGGTCAGTGGTGGCCATGTCACTGTGAGGTCATGTCACAGTGTGCAGCAGGTCAGTGGTGGCCATGTCACAGTGAGCAACAGGCCACTGGTTGCCATGTCACTGTGGGGGCTATGTCACAGTGGGCAGGAGGTCAGTGGTGGCCATGTCACTATGGGTCCATGTCACAGTGGGCAGCAGGTCAGTGCTGGCCATGTCCCTATGGGGGCCATGTCACAGTGGGCAGCAGGTCAGTGGTGGCCATGTCACTATGGGGCCATGTCACTGTGGGCAGAGGGTCAGTGGTGGCCATGTCACTGTGGGGACCATGTCACTGTGGGCAGCAGTTCAATGGTGGCCATGTCACTATGGGGGCTATGTCACAGTGGGCAGCAGGTCAGTGATGGCCATGTCACAGTGAGTAACAGGCCACTGGTTGCCATGTCACTGTGGGGGCTAAGTCATAGTGGACAGCAGGTCAGAGGTGGCCATGTCACTATGGGGGCTATGTCACATTGGGCAGCGGGTCAGTGGTGGCCATGTCACTGTGAGGTCATGTCACAGTGTGCAGCAGTCAGTGGTGGCCATGTCACAGTGAGCAACAGGCCACTTGTTGCCATATCACTGTGGGGTCTATGTCACAGTGGGCAGCAGGTCAGTGGTGGCCATGTCACTGTGGGGGCCATGTCACTGTGGGCAGCAGGTCAATGGTGGCCATGTCACTATGGGGGCTATGTCACAGTGGGCAGCAGGTCAGTGATGGCCATGTCACAGTGAGTAACAGGCCACTGGTTGCCATGTCACTGTGGGGGCTAAGTCACAGTGGACAGCAGGTCATTTGTGGCCATGTCACTATGTGTCCATGTCACAGTGGGCAGCAGGTCAGTGGTGGCCATGTCAGTATGTGGGCTATGTCACATTGGGCAGCAGGTCAGTGGTGGCCATGTCACTGTGACGTCATGTCACAGTGGGCACCAGGTCAGTAGTGGCCACGTCACTGTGGGGCCATGTCACAGTGTGCAGCAGGTCAGTGGTGGCCAGGTCACAGTGAGCAACAGGCCACTGGTTGCCATGTCACTGTGGGGGCTATGTCACAGTGGGCAGCAGGTCAGTGGTGGCCATGTCACTATGGGGGCCATATCACAGTGGGCAGCAGGTCAGTGGTGGCCATGTCACTGTGAGGTCATGTCACAGTGTGCAGCAGGTCAGTGGTGGCCATGTCACAGTGAGCAACAGGACACTGGTTGCCATGTCACTGTGGGCGCCATGTCACAGTGAGCAGCAGGTCAGTTGTGGCCATGTCACTATGGGGGCCACGTCACAGTAGGCAGCAGTTCACTGGTGGCCATGTCACTATGTGGGCTATGTCACATTGGGCAGCTGGTCAGTGGTGGCCATGTCACTGTGAGGTCATGTCACAGGGAGCAACAGGCCACTGGTTGCCATGTCACTGTGGGGGCTATGTCACAGTGGGCAGCAGGTCAGTCATGGCCATGTCACAGTGAGCAACAGGCCACTGGTTGCCATGTCACTGTGGGGGCAATGTCACAGTGGGCAGCAGGTCAGTGCTGGTCATGTCACAATTAGGGCCATGCCACAGTGGGCAGCAGGTCAGTGGTGGCCATGTCACTGTGAGGTCATTTCACAGTGTGCAGCAGGTCAGTGGTGGCCATGTCACAGTGAGCAACAGGCCACTGGTTGCCATGTCACTGTGGGGGCTATGTCACAGTGGGCAGCAGGTCAGTTGTGGCCAAGTCTCTATGGGGTCCATGTCACAGTGTGCAGCAGGTTAGTGGTGGCCATGTCACTATGGGGGCCATATCACAGTGGGCAGCAGGTCAGTAGTGGCCACGTCACTGTGGGGACGATGTCACAGTAGGCAGCAGGTCAGTTGTGGCCATGTCACTATGGGGGCCATATCACAGTGGGCAGCAGGTCAGTGGTGGCCATGTCACTGTGAGGTCATGTCACAGTGTGCAGCAGGTCAGTGGTGGCCATGTCACAGTGAGCAACAGGCCACTGGTTGCCATGTCACTGTGGGGGCTATGTCACAGTGGGCAGCAGGTCAGTTGTGGCCAAGTCTCTATGGGGGCCATGTCACAGTTGGCAGCATGTCAGTGGTGCCCATGTCATTATGGGGGCCATGTCACAGTGGTCAGCGGATCAGTGGTGGCCATGTCACTGTGGGGACCATGTCACAGTAGGCAGCAGGTCAGTTGTGGCCATGTCACTATGGGTCCATGTCACATTGGGCAGCAGGTCAGTGGTGGCCATGTCACTATGGGGGCTATGTCACAGTGGTCAGCGGGTCAGTGGTGGCCATGTCACTGTGGTGGCCAGTCACAGTTGGCATCGGGCAGTGGTGATCATGGTACTGTTTCGGACATGTCACAGTGGGCAGCAGGTCAGTGGTGGCCATGTCACTGTGGGTGATACATCACAGTGTGCAGCAGGTCAGTGGTGGCCATGTCACAGTGAGGAACAGGCCACTGGCTGCCATGTCACTGTGGGGGCTATGACACAGTGGGCAGCAGGTCAGTGCTGGCCATGTCACTGTGGGGGTCATGTCACAGTGGGCAGCGGGTCAGTGGTGGCCATGTCACTTGGGGCCATGTCACAGTGAGCAGCAGGTCAGTTGTGGCCATGTCACTGTGGGGGACATTTCACTATGGTCAGCATGTCAGTTGTGGCCATATCACCGTGGGGGCTATGTCGCATTGGGCAGCAGGTCAGTGGTGGCCATGTCACTGTGGGGGCTATGTCACAGTGGGCAGCGGATCAGTGGTGGCCACGTCACTGTGGGGCCATGACACAGTGGGCAGCGGGCAGTGGTTATCATGTTACTGTTTCGGACATGTCACAGTTTGCAGCAGGCCACTGGTTGCCATGTCACTGTGGGGGCTATGTCACAGTGGGCAGCAGGTCAGTGGTGGCCATGTCACTGTGAGGGCCATGTCACAGTGGGCAACAGGTTAGTGGTGGCCTTGTCACTGTGAGGTCATGTCACAGTGTGCAGCAGGTCAGTGGTGGCCATGTCACTGTGAGGTCATGTCACAGTGTGCAGCAGGTCAGTGGTGGCCATGTCACAGTGAGCAACAGTCCACTTGTTGCCATGTCACTGTGGGGGCTATGTCACAGTGGGCAGCAGGGCAGTGGTGGCCATGTCACAGTGGGGGCCATGTCACAGTGGTCAGAGGGTCAGTGGTGGCCATGTCACTGTGGGGGCCATGTCACAGTGGTCAGCGGGTCAGTGGTGGCCATGTCACTGTGAGGTCATGTCACAGTGGGCAGCAGATCAGTTGTGGCCATTTTACAATGAGCAACAGGCCACTGGTTGCCATGTCACTGTGGGGGGTATGTCACAGTGGGCAGAAGGTCAGTGGTGGCCATGTCACTATGGGGGCCATGTCACAGTGGTCAGCGTTGCAGTGGTGGCCACGTCACTGTGGGCGCCATGTCACAGTGGTCAGCGGGTCAGTGGTGGCCACGTCACTGTGGGGCCATGTCACAGTGTTCAGCGGGTCAGTGGTGGCCATGTCACTATGTGGGCTATGTCACATTGGGCAGCTGGTCAGTGGTGGCCATGTCACTGTGAGGTCATTTCACAGTGTGCAGCAGGTCTAGTGGTGGCCATGTCACAGTGAGCAACAGGCCACTGGTTGCCATGTCACTGTGGTGGGTATGTCACAGTGGGCAGCAGGTCAGTAGTGGCCATGTCACTATGGGGGCCATGTCACAGTGGTCAGCGTGTCAGTGGTGGCCATGTCACTATGGGGGCCATGTCACAGTGTGCAGCAGGTCAGTGGTGGCCATGTCACTATGGGGGCTATGTCACAGTGGGTAGCAGGTCAGTGCTAGCCATGTCACTATGGGGGGCATGTCACAGTGGGCAGCAGGTCAGTGGTGGCCATGTCACTGTGGGGGCCCTGTCACAATGGTCAGCGGGTCAGTGGTGGTCATGTCACTGTGTGGTCATGTCACAGTGGGCAGCAGATCAGTTGTGGCCATGTCACAATGACCAACAGTCCACTGATGGCCATGTCACTGTGGTGGCGAGTCACAGTGGGCAGCAGGACAGTTGTGGCCATGTCACAATGAGCAACAGTCCACTGGTGGCCATGTCATTGTGGTGGCTGGTCACAGTGGGCAGCAGGTCAGTGGTGCCCATGTCACTATGGGGGCCATGTCACAGTGTGCAGCAGGTCAGTGGTGGCCATGTCACTATGGGGGCTATGTCACAGTGGGCAGCAGGTCAGTGCTGGCCATGTCACTATGGGGGGCATGTCACAGTGGGCAGCAGGTCAGTGGTGGCCATGTCACTGTGGGGGGGATGTCACAATGGTCAGCGGGTCAGTGGTGGTCATGTCAGTGTGTGGTCATGTCACAGTGGGCAGCAGATCAGTTGTGGCCATGTCACAATGACCAACAGTCCACTGATGGCCATGTCACTGTGGTGGCGAGTCACAGTGGGCAGCAGGACAGTTGTGGCCATGTCACAATGAGCAACAGTCCACTGGTGGCCATGTCATTGTGGTGGCTGGTCACAGTGGGCAGCAGGTCAGTGGTGCCCATGTCACTATGGGGGCCATGTCACAGTGGGCAGCAGGTCAGTGGTGGCCATGTCACTATGGGGGCCATGTCACAGTGGGCAGCAGATCAGTAGTAGCCATGTCACTATGGGGGCCATGTCACAGTGGGCAGCAGGTCAGTGGTGGCCATGTCACTATGGGGACTATGTCACAGTGGGCAGAGTGTCAGTGGTGGCCATGTCACTGTGAGGTCATGTCACAGTGTTCAGCAGATCAGTTGTGGCCATGTTACAATGAGCAACAGTCCACTGGTGGCCATGTCACTGTGGTGGCCAGTCACAGTGGGCAGCAGGTCAGTGGTGGCCACGTCACTGTGGGGCCATGTGACAGTGGGAAGCATGTCAGTAGTGATCATTTTACTGTATGGGACATGTCACAGTGGGGAGCAGGTCAGTGGTGGCCATGTCACAGTGAGCAACAGGCCACTGGTGGCCATGTCACTGTGGTGGCCAGTCACAGTGGGCAGACGGTCAGTGGTGGCCACGTCACTGTGGGGCCATGTCACACTGGGCAGCATGTCAGTAGTGATGATGTTACTGTATGGGACATGTCACAGTGGGCAGAAGGTCAGTGGTGGCCATGTCACTATGGGGGCCATGTCACAGTGGGCAGCAGGTCAGTGGTGGCCATGTCACTGTGGGGGCCATGTCAGAGTGGTCAGCAGGTCAGTGGTGGCCATGTCACTGTGGTGGCCATGTCACTGGTGTTAGCGGGTCAGTGGTGGCCATGTCACTGTGAGGTCATGTCACAGTGGGCAGCAGATCAGTTGTGGCCATGTCACAATGAGCAACAGTCCACTGGTGGCCATGTCACTGTGGTGGCCAGTCACAGTGGGCAGCAGGTCAGTGGTGGCCACGTCACTGTGGGGCCATGTGACAGTGGGAAGCATGTCAGTAGTGATCATTTTACTGTATGGGACATGTCACAGTGGGGAGCAGGTCAGTGGTGGCCATGTCACAGTGAGCAACAGGCCACTGGTGGCCATGTCACTGTGGTGGCCAGTCACAGTGGGCAGACGGTCAGTGGTGGCCACGTGACTGTGGGGCCATGTCACACTGGGCAGCATGTCAGTAGTGATCATGTTACTGTATGGGACATGTCACAGTGGGCAGAAGGTCAGTGGTGGCCATGTCACTATGGGGGCCATGTCACAGTGGGCAGCAGGTCAGTGGTGGCCATGTCACTGTGGGGGCCATGTCAGAGTGGTCAGCAGGTCAGTGGTGGCCATGTCACTGTGGTGGCCATGTCACTGGTGTTAGCGGGTCAGTGGTGGCCATGTCACTGTGAGGTCATGTCACAGTGGGCAGCAGATCAGTTGTGGCCATGTCACAATGAGCAACAGTCCACTGGTGGCCATGTCACTGTGGTGGCCAGTCACAGTGGGCAGCAGGTCAGTGGTGGCCACGTCACTGTGGGGCCATGTGATAGTGGGCAGCATGTCAGTAGTGATCATGTTACTGTATGGGACATGTCACAGTGGGGAGCAGGTCAGTGGTGGCCATGTCACAGTGAGCAACAGGCCACTGGTTGCCATGACACTGTGGGGGGTATGTCACAGTGGGCAGCATGTCAGTGGTGGCCATGTCACTTTGGGGGCTATGTCACAGTGGGCAGCAGGTCAGTGCTGGCCATGTCACTGTGGGGGGCATGTCACAATGAGCAACAGTCCACTGGTGGACATGTCACTGTGGTGGCCAGTCATAGTGGGCAGCAGGTCAGTGGTGGCCATGTCACTGTGGGGGCCATGTCACAGTGGTCAGCGGGTCAGTGGTGGCCATGTCACTGTGAGGTCATGTCACAGTGGGCAGCAGGTCAGTGGTGGCCATGTCACAGTGAGCAACAGGCCACTGGTTGCCATGTCACTGTGGGGCCATGTCACAGTGGTCAGCGGGTCAGTGGTGGCCATATCAGTGTGAGGCCATGCCACATTGGGCAGCAGATCAGTTGTGGCCATGTCACAATTAGCAACAGTCCACTGGTGGCCATGTCACTGTGGTGGTCAGTCACAGTGGGCAGCAGGTCAGTGGTGGCCACGTCACTGTGGGGCCATGTGACAGTGGGCAGCATGTCAGTAGTGATCATGTTAGTCTATGGGACATGTCACAGTGGGGAGCAGGTCAGTGGTGGCCATGTCACAGTGAGCAACAGTCCACTTGTTGCCATGTCACTATGGGGGCCATGTCACAGTGGGCAGCAGGTCAGTGGTGGCCATGTCACTATGGGGGCCATGTCACAGTGGGCAGCAGGTCAGTGGTGGCCATGTCACTACGGGGGCCATGTCACAGTGGTCAGCGGGTCAGTGGTGGCCATGTCACTGTGGGGGCCATGTCACAGTGGTCAGCGTTGCAGTGGTGGCCACGTCACTGTGGGGCCATGTCACAGTGGGCAGCATGTCAGTAGTGATCATGTTACTGTATGGGACATGTCACAATGGGGAGGAGGTCAGTGGTGGCCATGTCACTGTGAGGTCATTTCACAGTGTGCAGCAGGTCTAGTGGTGGCCATGTCACAGTGAGCAACAGGCCACTGGTTGCCATGTCACTGTGGTGGGTATGTCACAGTGGGCAGCAGGTCAGTTGTGGCCAAGTCTCTATGGGGGCCATGTCACAGTTGGCAGCATGTCAGTGGTGCCCATGTCATTATGGGGGCCATGTCACAGTGGTCAGCGGATCAGTGGTAGCCATGTCACTGTGGGGACCATGTAACAGTAGGCAGCAGGTCAGTTGTGGCCATGTCACTATGGGTCCATGTCACATTGGGCAGCAGGTCAGTGGTGGCCATGTCACTATGGGGGCTATGTCACAGTGGTCAGCGGGTCAGTGGTGGCCATGTCACTGTGGTGGCCAGTCACAGTGGGCATCGGGCAGTGGTGATCATGGTACTGTTTCGGACATGTCACAGTGGGCAGCAGGTCAGTGGTGGCCATGTCACTGTGGGTGATACATCACAGTGTCCAGCAGGTCAGTGGTGGCCATGTCACAGTGAGGAACAGGCCACTGGCTGCCATGTCACTGTGGGGGCTATGACACAGTGGGCAGCAGGTCAGTGCTGGCCATGTCACTGTGGGGGTCATGTCACAGTGGGCAGCGGGTCAGTGGTGGCCATGTCACTTGGGGCCATGTCACAGTGAGCAGCAGGTCAGTTGTGGCCATGTCACTGTGGGGGACATTTCACTATGGTCAGCATGTCAGTTGTGGCCATATCACCGTGGGGGCTATGTCGCATTGGGCAGCAGGTCAGTGGTGGCCATGTCACTGTGGGGGCTATGTCACAGTGGGCAGCGGATCAGTGGTGGCCACGTCACTGTGGGGCCATGACACAGTGGGCAGCGGGCAGTGGTTATCATGTTACTGTTTCGGACATGTCACAGTTTGCAGCAGGCCACTGGTTGCCATGTCACTGTGGGGGCTATGTCACAGTGGGCAGCAGGTCAGTGGTGGCCATGTCACTGTGAGGGCCATGTCACAGTGGGCAACAGGTTAGTGGTGGCCTTGTCACTGTGAGGTCATGTCACAGTGTGCAGCAGGTCAGTGGTGGCCATGTCACTGTGAGGTCATGTCACAGTGTGCAGCAGGTCAGTGGTGGCCATGTCACAGTGAGCAACAGTCCACTTGTTGCCATGTCACTGTGGGGGCTATGTCACAGTGGGCAGCAGGGCGGTGGTGGCCATGTCACAGTGGGGGCCATGTCACAGTGGTCAGAGGGTCAGTGGTGGCCATGTCACTGTGGGGGCCATGTCACAGTGGTCAGCGGGTCAGTGGTGGCCATGTCACTGTGAGGTCATGTCACAGTGGGCAGCAGATCAGTTGTGGCCATTTTACAATGAGCAACAGGCCACTGGTTGCCATGTCACTGTGGGGGGTATGTCACAGTGGGCAGAAGGTCAGTGGTGGCCATGTCACAATGGGGGCCATGTCACAGTGGTCAGCGTTGCAGTGGTGGCCACGTCACTGTGGGGGCCATGTCACAGTGGTCAGCGGGTCAGTGGTGGCCACGTCACTGTGGGGCCATGTCACAGTGGTCAGCGGGTCAGTGGTGGCCATGTCACTATGTGGGCTATGTCACATTGGGCAGCTGGTCAGTGGTGGCCATGTCACTGTGAGGTCATTTCACAGTGTGCAGCAGGTCTAGTGGTGGCCATGTCACAGTGAGCAACAGGCCACTGGTTGCCATGTCACTGTGGTGTGTATGTCACAGTGGGCAGCAGGTCAGTAGTGGCCATGTCACTATGGGGGCCATGTCACAGTGGTCAGCGTGTCAGTGGTGGCCATGTCACTATGGGGGCCATGTCACAGTGGGCAGCAGGTCAGTGGTGGCCATGTCACTATGGGGGCCATGTCACAGTGTGCAGCAGGTCAGTGGTGGCCATGTCACTATGGGGGCTATGTCACAGTGGGTAGCAGGTCAGTGCTAGCCATGTCACTATGGGGGGCATGTCACAGTGGGCAGCAGGTCAGTGGTGGCCATGTCACTGTGGGGGCCCTGTCACAATGGTCAGCGGGTCAGTGGTGGTCATGTCACTGTGTGGTCATGTCACAGTGGGCAGCAGATCAGTTGTGGCCATGTCACAATGACCAACAGTCCACTGATGGCTATGTCACTGTGGTGGCGAGTCACAGTGGGCAGCAGGACAGTTGTGGCCATGTCACAATGAGCAACAGTCCACTGGTGGCCATGTCATTGTGGTGGCTGGTCACAGTGGGCAGCAGGTCAGTGGTGCCCATGTCACTATGGGGGCCATGTCACAGTGGGCAGCAGGTCTATGGTGGCCATGTCACTATGGGGGCCATGTCACAGTGGGCAGCAGGTCAGTGGTGGCCATGTGACTATGGGTCCATGTCACAGTGGGCAGCAGGTCAGTGGTGGCCATGTCACTATGGGGGCTATGTCAGAGTGGGCAGCAGGTCAGGGGTGGCCATGTCACTGTGGGGTCCATGTCACAGTGTTCAGAGTGTCAGTGGTGGCCATGTCACTGTGGGGGCCATGTCACAGTGGTCAGAGTGTCAGTGGTGGCCATATCACTGTAGGGGCCATGTCACAGTGTGTAGCGGGTCAGTGGTGGCCATGTCACTGTGGGGGCCATGTCACAGTGTTCAGCGGGTCAGTGGTGGCCATGTCACTGTGGGGGCCATGTCACAGTGGGCAGCAGGTCTGTGGTGGCCAGGTCACTGTGAGGTCATGTCACAGTGTTCAGCAGATCAGTTGTGGCCATGTTACAATGAGCAACAGTCCACTGGTGGCCATGTCACTGTGGTGGCCAGTCACAGTGGGCAGCAGGTCAGTGGTGGCCACGTCACTGTGGGGCCATGTGACAGTGGGAAGCATGTCAGTAGTGATCATTTTACTGTATGGGACATGTCACAGTGGGGAGCAGGTCAGTGGTGGCCATGTCACAGTGAGCAACAGGCCACTGGTGGCCATGTCACTGTGGTGGCCAGTCACAGTGGGCAGACGGTCAGTGGTGGCCACGTCACTGTGGGGCCATGTCACACTGGGCAGCATGTCAGTAGTGATCATTTTACTGTATGGGACATGTCACAGTGGGCAGAAGGTCAGTGGTGGCCATGTCACTATGGGGGCCATGTCACAGTGGGCAGCAGGTCAGTGGTGGCCATGTCACTGTGGGGGCCATGTCAGAGTGGTCAGCGGGTCAGTGGTGGCCATGTCACTGTGGTGGCCATGTCACTGGTGTTAGCGGGTCAGTGGTGGCCATGTCACTGTGAGGTCATGTCACAGTGGGCAGCAGATCAGTTGTGGCCATGTCACAATGAGCAACAGTCCACTGGTGGCCATGTCACTGTGGTGGCCAGTCACACTGGGCAGCAGATCAGTGGTGGCCACGTCACTGTGGGGCCATGTGATAGTGGGCAGCATGTCAGTATTGATCATGTTACTGTATGGGACATGTCACAGTGGGGAGCAGGTCAGTGGTGGCCATGTCACAGTGAGCAACAGGCCACTGGTTGCCATGACACTGTGGGGGGTATGTCACATTGGGCAGCATGTCAGTGGTGGCCATGTCACTATGGGGGCTATGTCACAGTGGGCAGCAGGTCAGTGCTGGCCATGTCACTGTGGGGGGCATGTCACAATGAGCAACAGTCCACTGGTGGACATGTCACTGTGGTGGCCAGTTATAGTGGGCATCAGGTCAGTGGTGGCCATGTCACTGTGGGGGCCATGTCACAGTGTTCAGCGGGTCAGTGGTGGCCATGTCACTGTGAGGTCATGTCACAGTGTGCAGCAGGTCAGTGGTGGCCATGTCACAGTGAGCAACAGGCCACTGGTGGCCATGTCACTGTGGGGGCCATGTCACAGTGGTCAGCGGGTCAGTGGTGGCCATATCAGTGTGAGGCCATGCCACATTGGGCAGCAGATCAGTTGTGGCCATGTCACAATTAGCAACAGTCCACTGGTGGCCATGTCACTGTGGTGGCCAGTCACAGTGGGCAGCAGGTCAGTGGTGGCCACGTCACTGTGGGGCCATGTGACAGTGGGCAGCATGTCAGTAGTGATCATGTTAGTCTATGGGACATGTCACAGTGGGGAGCAGGTCAGTGGTGGCCATGTCACTGTGAGGTCATGTCACAGTGTGCAGCAGGTCAGTGGTGGCCATGTCACAGTGAGCAACAGTCCACTTGTTGCCATGTCACTATGGGGGCCATGTCACAGTGGGCAGCAGGTCAGTTGTGGCCATGTCACTATGGGGGCCATGTCACAGTGGGCAGCAGGTCAGTGGTGGCCACGTCACTATGGGGGCTATGTCACAGTGGGCAGCAGGTCAGTGGTGGCCATGTCACTGTGGGGGCCATGTCACAGTGGTCAGCGTGTCAGTGGTGGCCATATCACTGCAGGGGCCATGTCACAGTGTGTAGCGGGTCAGTGGTGGCCATGTCACTGTGGGGGCCATGTCACAGTGGGCAGCAGGTCAGTGGTGGCCATGTCACTGTGGGGGCCATGTCACAGTGTTCAGCGGGTCAGTGGTGGCCATGTCACTGTGAGGTCATGTCACAGTGTGCAGCAGGTCAGTGGTGGCCATGTCACAGTGGGGGCCATGTCACAGTGGTCAGCGGGTCAGTGGTGGCCATGTCACTGTGAGGTCATGTCACAGTGGGCAGCAGATCAGTTGTGGCCATGTTACAATGAGCAACAGGCCACTGGTTGCCATGTCACTGTGGGGGGTATGTCACAGTGGGCAGAAGGTCAGTGGTGGCCATGTCACTATGGGGGCCATGTCACAGTGGTCAGCGTTGCAGTGGTGGCCACGTCACTGTGGGGGCCATGTCACAGTGGTCAGCGGGTCAGTGGTGGCCACGTCACTGTGGGGCCATGTCACAGTGGGCAGCATGTCAGTAGTGATCATGTTACTGTATGGGACATGTCACAATGGGGAGGAGGTCAGTGGTGGCCATGTCACTGTGAGGTCATTTCACAGTGTGCAGCAGGTCTAGTGGTGGCCATGTCACAGTGAGCAACAGGCCACTGGTTGCCATGTCACTGTGGTGGGTATGTCACAGTGGGCAGCAGGTCAGTAGTGGCCATGTCACTATGGGGGCCATGTCACAGTGCTCAGCGTGTCAGTGGTGGCCATGTCACTATGGGGGCCATGTCACAGTGGGCAGCAGGTCAGTGGTGGCCATGTCACTATGGGGGCCATGTCACAGTGTGCAGCAGGTCAGTGGTGGCCATGTCACTATGGGGGCTATGTCACAGTGGGCAGCAGGTCAGTGCTGGCCATGTCACTATGGGGGGCATGTCACAGTGGGCAGCAGGTCAGTGGTGGCCATGTCACTGTGGGGGCCATGTCACAATGGTCAGCGGGTCAGTGGTGGTCATGTCACTGTGTGGTCATGTCACAGTGGGCAGCAGATCAGTTGTGGCCATGTCACAATGACCAACAGTCCACTGATGGCCATGTCACTGTGGTGGCGAGTCACAGTGGGCAGCAGGACAGTTGTGGCCATGTCACAATGAGCAACAGTCCACTGGTGGCCATGTCATTGTGGTGGCTGGTCACAGTGGGCAGCAGGTCAGTGGTGCCCATGTCACTATGGGGGCCATGTCACAGTGGGCAGCAGGTCAGTGGTGGCCATGTCACAGTGAGCAACTGGCCACTGGTTGCCATGTCACTGTGGGGGCCATGTCACAGTGGTCAGCGGGTCAGTGGTGGCCATATCAGTGTGAGGCCATGCCACATTGGGCAGCAGATCAGTTGTGGCCATGTCACAATTAGCAACAGCCCACTGGTGGCCATGTCACTGTGGTGGCCAGTCACAGTAGGCAGCAGATCAGTGGTGGCCACGTCACTGTGGGGCCATGTGACAGTGGGCAGCATGTCAGTAGTGATCATGTTAGTCTATGGGACATGTCACAGTGGGGAGCAGGTCAGTGGTGGCCATGTCACTGTGAGGTCATGTCACAGTGTGCAGCAGGTCAGTGGTGGCCATGTCACAGTGAGCAACAGTCCACTTGTTGCCATGTCACTGTGGGGGCTATGTCACAGTGGGCAGCAGGTCAGTTGTGGCCATGTCACTATGGGGGCCATGTCACAGTGGGCAGCAGGTCAGTGGTGGCCATGTCACAGTGGGGGCCATGTCACAGTGGTCAGCGGGTCAGTGGTGGCCATGTCACTGTGAGGTCATGTCACAGTGGGCAGCAGATCAGTTGTGGCCATGTTACAATGAGCAACAGGCCACTGGTTGCCATGTCACTGTGGGGGGTATGTCACAGTGGGCAGAAGGTCAGTGGTGGCCATGTCACTATGGGGGCCATGTCACAGTGTGCAGCAGGTCAGTGGTGGCCATGTCACTATGGGGGCTATGTCACAGTGGGTAGCAGGTCAGTGCTAGCCATGTCACTATGGGGGGCATGTCACAGTGGGCAGCAGGTCAGTGGTGGCCATGTCACTGTGGGGGCCCTGTCACAATGGTCAGCGGGTCAGTGGTGGTCATGTCACTGTGTGGTCATGTCACAGTGGGCAGCAGATCAGTTGTGGCCATGTCACAATGACCAACAGTCCACTGATGGCCATGTCACTGTGGTGGCGAGTCACAGTGGGCAGCAGGACAGTTGTGGCCATGTCACAATGAGCAACAGTCCACTGGTGGCCATGTCATTGTGGTGGCTGGTCACAGTGGGCAGCAGGTCAGTGGTGCCCATGTCACTATGGGGGCCATGTCACAGTGTGCAGCAGGTCAGTGGTGGCCATGTCACTATGGGGGCTATGTCACAGTGGGCAGCAGGTCAGTGCTGGCCATGTCACTATGGGGGGCATGTCACAGTGGGCAGCAGGTCAGTGGTGGCCATGTCACTGTGGGGGGGATGTCACAATGGTCAGCGGGTCAGTGGTGGTCATGTCAGTGTGTGGTCATGTCACAGTGGGCAGCAGATCAGTTGTGGCCATGTCACAATGACCAACAGTCCACTGATGGCCATGTCACTGTGGTGGCGAGTCACAGTGGGCAGCAGGACAGTTGTGGCCATGTCACAATGAGCAACAGTCCACTGGTGGCCATGTCATTGTGGTGGCTGGTCACAGTGGGCAGCAGGTCAGTGGTGCCCATGTCACTATGGGGGCCATGTCACAGTGGGCAGCAGGTCAGTGGTGGCCATGTCACTATGGGGGCCATGTCACAGTGGGCAGCAGATCAGTAGTAGCCATGTCACTATGGGGGCCATGTCACAGTGGGCAGCAGGTCAGTGGTGGCCATGTCACTATGGGGACTATGTCACAGTGGGCAGAGTGTCAGTGGTGGCCATGTCACTGTGAGGTCATGTCACAGTGTTCAGCAGATCAGTTGTGGCCATGTTACAATGAGCAACAGTCCACTGGTGGCCATGTCACTGTGGTGGCCAGTCACAGTGGGCAGCAGGTCAGTGGTGGCCACGTCACTGTGGGGCCATGTGACAGTGGGAAGCATGTCAGTAGTGATCATTTTACTGTATGGGACATGTCACAGTGGGGAGCAGGTCAGTGGTGGCCATGTCACAGTGAGCAACAGGCCACTGGTGGCCATGTCACTGTGGTGGCCAGTCACAGTGGGCAGACGGTCAGTGGTGGCCACGTCACTGTGGGGCCATGTCACACTGGGCAGCATGTCAGTAGTGATGATGTTACTGTATGGGACATGTCACAGTGGGCAGAAGGTCAGTGGTGGCCATGTCACTATGGGGGCCATGTCACAGTGGGCAGCAGGTCAGTGGTGGCCATGTCACTGTGGGGGCCATGTCAGAGTGGTCAGCAGGTCAGTGGTGGCCATGTCACTGTGGTGGCCATGTCACTGGTGTTAGCGGGTCAGTGGTGGCCATGTCACTGTGAGGTCATGTCACAGTGGGCAGCAGATCAGTTGTGGCCATGTCACAATGAGCAACAGTCCACTGGTGGCCATGTCACTGTGGTGGCCAGTCACAGTGGGCAGCAGGTCAGTGGTGGCCACGTCACTGTGGGGCCATGTGACAGTGGGAAGCATGTCAGTAGTGATCATTTTACTGTATGGGACATGTCACAGTGGGGAGCAGGTCAGTGGTGGCCATGTCACAGTGAGCAACAGGCCACTGGTGGCCATGTCACTGTGGTGGCCAGTCACAGTGGGCAGACGGTCAGTGGTGGCCACGTGACTGTGGGGCCATGTCACACTGGGCAGCATGTCAGTAGTGATCATGTTACTGTATGGGACATGTCACAGTGGGCAGAAGGTCAGTGGTGGCCATGTCACTATGGGGGCCATGTCACAGTGGGCAGCAGGTCAGTGGTGGCCATGTCACTGTGGGGGCCATGTCAGAGTGGTCAGCAGGTCAGTGGTGGCCATGTCACTGTGGTGGCCATGTCACTGGTGTTAGCGGGTCAGTGGTGGCCATGTCACTGTGAGGTCATGTCACAGTGGGCAGCAGATCAGTTGTGGCCATGTCACAATGAGCAACAGTCCACTGGTGGCCATGTCACTGTGGTGGCCAGTCACAGTGGGCAGCAGGTCAGTGGTGGCCACGTCACTGTGGGGCCATGTGATAGTGGGCAGCATGTCAGTAGTGATCATGTTACTGTATGGGACATGTCACAGTGGGGAGCAGGTCAGTGGTGGCCATGTCACAGTGAGCAACAGGCCACTGGTTGCCATGACACTGTGGGGGGTATGTCACAGTGGGCAGCATGTCAGTGGTGGCCATGTCACTTTGGGGGCTATGTCACAGTGGGCAGCAGGTCAGTGCTGGCCATGTCACTGTGGGGGGCATGTCACAATGAGCAACAGTCCACTGGTGGACATGTCACTGTGGTGGCCAGTCATAGTGGGCAGCAGGTCAGTGGTGGCCATGTCACTGTGGGGGCCATGTCACAGTGGTCAGCGGGTCAGTGGTGGCCATGTCACTGTGGGGGCCATGTCACAGTGTTCAGCGGGTCAGTGGTGGCCATGTCACTGTGAGGTCATGTCACAGTGGGCAGCAGGTCAGTGGTGGCCATGTCACAGTGAGCAACAGGCCACTGGTTGCCATGTCACTGTGGGGCCATGTCACAGTGGTCAGCGGGTCAGTGGTGGCCATATCAGTGTGAGGCCATGCCACATTGGGCAGCAGATCAGTTGTGGCCATGTCACAATTAGCAACAGTCCACTGGTGGCCATGTCACTGTGGTGGTCAGTCACAGTGGGCAGCAGGTCAGTGGTGGCCACGTCACTGTGGGGCCATGTGACAGTGGGCAGCATGTCAGTAGTGATCATGTTAGTCTATGGGACATGTCACAGTGGGGAGCAGGTCAGTGGTGGCCATGTCACAGTGAGCAACAGTCCACTTGTTGCCATGTCACTATGGGGGCCATGTCACAGTGGGCAGCAGGTCAGTGGTGGCCATGTCACTATGGGGGCCATGTCACAGTGGGCAGCAGGTCAGTGGTGGCCATGTCACTACGGGGGCCATGTCACAGTGGTCAGCGGGTCAGTGGTGGCCATGTCACTGTGGGGGCCATGTCACAGTGGTCAGCGTTGCAGTGGTGGCCACGTCACTGTGGGGCCATGTCACAGTGGGCAGCATGTCAGTAGTGATCATGTTACTGTATGGGACATGTCACAATGGGGAGGAGGTCAGTGGTGGCCATGTCACTGTGAGGTCATTTCACAGTGTGCAGCAGGTCTAGTGGTGGCCATGTCACAGTGAGCAACAGGCCACTGGTTGCCATGTCACTGTGGTGGGTATGTCACAGTGGGCAGCAGGTCAGTTGTGGCCAAGTCTCTATGGGGGCCATGTCACAGTTGGCAGCATGTCAGTGGTGCCCATGTCATTATGGGGGCCATGTCACAGTGGTCAGCGGATCAGTGGTAGCCATGTCACTGTGGGGACCATGTAACAGTAGGCAGCAGGTCAGTTGTGGCCATGTCACTATGGGTCCATGTCACATTGGGCAGCAGGTCAGTGGTGGCCATGTCACTATGGGGGCTATGTCACAGTGGTCAGCGGGTCAGTGGTGGCCATGTCACTGTGGTGGCCAGTCACAGTGGGCATCGGGCAGTGGTGATCATGGTACTGTTTCGGACATGTCACAGTGGGCAGCAGGTCAGTGGTGGCCATGTCACTGTGGGTGATACATCACAGTGTCCAGCAGGTCAGTGGTGGCCATGTCACAGTGAGGAACAGGCCACTGGCTGCCATGTCACTGTGGGGGCTATGACACAGTGGGCAGCAGGTCAGTGCTGGCCATGTCACTGTGGGGGTCATGTCACAGTGGGCAGCGGGTCAGTGGTGGCCATGTCACTTGGGGCCATGTCACAGTGAGCAGCAGGTCAGTTGTGGCCATGTCACTGTGGGGGACATTTCACTATGGTCAGCATGTCAGTTGTGGCCATATCACCGTGGGGGCTATGTCGCATTGGGCAGCAGGTCAGTGGTGGCCATGTCACTGTGGGGGCTATGTCACAGTGGGCAGCGGATCAGTGGTGGCCACGTCACTGTGGGGCCATGACACAGTGGGCAGCGGGCAGTGGTTATCATGTTACTGTTTCGGACATGTCACAGTTTGCAGCAGGCCACTGGTTGCCATGTCACTGTGGGGGCTATGTCACAGTGGGCAGCAGGTCAGTGGTGGCCATGTCACTGTGAGGGCCATGTCACAGTGGGCAACAGGTTAGTGGTGGCCTTGTCACTGTGAGGTCATGTCACAGTGTGCAGCAGGTCAGTGGTGGCCATGTCACTGTGAGGTCATGTCACAGTGTGCAGCAGGTCAGTGGTGGCCATGTCACAGTGAGCAACAGTCCACTTGTTGCCATGTCACTGTGGGGGCTATGTCACAGTGGGCAGCAGGGCGGTGGTGGCCATGTCACAGTGGGGGCCATGTCACAGTGGTCAGAGGGTCAGTGGTGGCCATGTCACTGTGGGGGCCATGTCACAGTGGTCAGCGGGTCAGTGGTGGCCATGTCACTGTGAGGTCATGTCACAGTGGGCAGCAGATCAGTTGTGGCCATTTTACAATGAGCAACAGGCCACTGGTTGCCATGTCACTGTGGGGGGTATGTCACAGTGGGCAGAAGGTCAGTGGTGGCCATGTCACAATGGGGGCCATGTCACAGTGGTCAGCGTTGCAGTGGTGGCCACGTCACTGTGGGGGCCATGTCACAGTGGTCAGCGGGTCAGTGGTGGCCACGTCACTGTGGGGCCATGTCACAGTGGTCAGCGGGTCAGTGGTGGCCATGTCACTATGTGGGCTATGTCACATTGGGCAGCTGGTCAGTGGTGGCCATGTCACTGTGAGGTCATTTCACAGTGTGCAGCAGGTCTAGTGGTGGCCATGTCACAGTGAGCAACAGGCCACTGGTTGCCATGTCACTGTGGTGTGTATGTCACAGTGGGCAGCAGGTCAGTAGTGGCCATGTCACTATGGGGGCCATGTCACAGTGGTCAGCGTGTCAGTGGTGGCCATGTCACTATGGGGGCCATGTCACAGTGGGCAGCAGGTCAGTGGTGGCCATGTCACTATGGGGGCCATGTCACAGTGTGCAGCAGGTCAGTGGTGGCCATGTCACTATGGGGGCTATGTCACAGTGGGTAGCAGGTCAGTGCTAGCCATGTCACTATGGGGGGCATGTCACAGTGGGCAGCAGGTCAGTGGTGGCCATGTCACTGTGGGGGCCCTGTCACAATGGTCAGCGGGTCAGTGGTGGTCATGTCACTGTGTGGTCATGTCACAGTGGGCAGCAGATCAGTTGTGGCCATGTCACAATGACCAACAGTCCACTGATGGCTATGTCACTGTGGTGGCGAGTCACAGTGGGCAGCAGGACAGTTGTGGCCATGTCACAATGAGCAACAGTCCACTGGTGGCCATGTCATTGTGGTGGCTGGTCACAGTGGGCAGCAGGTCAGTGGTGCCCATGTCACTATGGGGGCCATGTCACAGTGGGCAGCAGGTCTATGGTGGCCATGTCACTATGGGGGCCATGTCACAGTGGGCAGCAGGTCAGTGGTGGCCATGTGACTATGGGTCCATGTCACAGTGGGCAGCAGGTCAGTGGTGGCCATGTCACTATGGGGGCTATGTCACAGTGGGCAGCAGGGCAGTGGTGGCCATGTCACTATGGGGGCCATGTCACAGTGGGCAGCAGGTCAGTGGTGGCCATGTCACTATGGGGGCTATGTCAGAGTGGGCAGCAGGTCAGGGGTGGCCATGTCACTGTGGGGTCCATGTCACAGTGGTCAGAGTGTCAGTGGTGGCCATGTCACTGTGGGGGCCATGTCACAGTGGTCAGAGTGTCAGTGGTGGCCATATCACTGTAGGGGCCATGTCACAGTGTGTAGCGGGTCAGTGGTGGCCATGTCACTGTGGGGGCCATGTCACAGTGTTCAGCGGGTCAGTGGTGGCCATGTCACTGTGGGGGCCATGTCACAGTGGGCAGCAGGTCTGTGGTGGCCAGGTCACTGTGAGGTCATGTCACAGTGTTCAGCAGATCAGTTGTGGCCATGTTACAATGAGCAACAGTCCACTGGTGGCCATGTCACTGTGGTGGCCAGTCACAGTGGGCAGCAGGTCAGTGGTGGCCACGTCACTGTGGGGCCATGTGACAGTGGGAAGCATGTCAGTAGTGATCATTTTACTGTATGGGACATGTCACAGTGGGGAGCAGGTCAGTGGTGGCCATGTCACAGTGAGCAACAGGCCACTGGTGGCCATGTCACTGTGGTGGCCAGTCACAGTGGGCAGACGGTCAGTGGTGGCCACGTCACTGTGGGGCCATGTCACACTGGGCAGCATGTCAGTAGTGATCATTTTACTGTATGGGACATGTCACAGTGGGCAGAAGGTCAGTGGTGGCCATGTCACTATGGGGGCCATGTCACAGTGGGCAGCAGGTCAGTGGTGGCCATGTCACTGTGGGGGCCATGTCAGAGTGGTCAGCGGGTCAGTGGTGGCCATGTCACTGTGGTGGCCATGTCACTGGTGTTAGCGGGTCAGTGGTGGCCATGTCACTGTGAGGTCATGTCACAGTGGGCAGCAGATCAGTTGTGGCCATGTCACAATGAGCAACAGTCCACTGGTGGCCATGTCACTGTGGTGGCCAGTCACACTGGGCAGCAGATCAGTGGTGGCCACGTCACTGTGGGGCCATGTGATAGTGGGCAGCATGTCAGTATTGATCATGTTACTGTATGGGACATGTCACAGTGGGGAGCAGGTCAGTGGTGGCCATGTCACAGTGAGCAACAGGCCACTGGTTGCCATGACACTGTGGGGGGTATGTCACATTGGGCAGCATGTCAGTGGTGGCCATGTCACTATGGGGGCTATGTCACAGTGGGCAGCAGGTCAGTGCTGGCCATGTCACTGTGGGGGGCATGTCACAATGAGCAACAGTCCACTGGTGGACATGTCACTGTGGTGGCCAGTTATAGTGGGCATCAGGTCAGTGGTGGCCATGTCACTGTGGGGGCCATGTCACAGTGTTCAGCGGGTCAGTGGTGGCCATGTCACTGTGAGGTCATGTCACAGTGTGCAGCAGGTCAGTGGTGGCCATGTCACAGTGAGCAACAGGCCACTGGTGGCCATGTCACTGTGGGGGCCATGTCACAGTGGTCAGCGGGTCAGTGGTGGCCATATCAGTGTGAGGCCATGCCACATTGGGCAGCAGATCAGTTGTGGCCATGTCACAATTAGCAACAGTCCACTGGTGGCCATGTCACTGTGGTGGCCAGTCACAGTGGGCAGCAGGTCAGTGGTGGCCACGTCACTGTGGGGCCATGTGACAGTGGGCAGCATGTCAGTAGTGATCATGTTAGTCTATGGGACATGTCACAGTGGGGAGCAGGTCAGTGGTGGCCATGTCACTGTGAGGTCATGTCACAGTGTGCAGCAGGTCAGTGGTGGCCATGTCACAGTGAGCAACAGTCCACTTGTTGCCATGTCACTATGGGGGCCATGTCACAGTGGGCAGCAGGTCAGTTGTGGCCATGTCACTATGGGGGCCATGTCACAGTGGGCAGCAGGTCAGTGGTGGCCACGTCACTATGGGGGCTATGTCACAGTGGGCAGCAGGTCAGTGGTGGCCATGTCACTGTGGGGGCCATGTCACAGTGGTCAGCGTGTCAGTGGTGGCCATATCACTGCAGGGGCCATGTCACAGTGTGTAGCGGGTCAGTGGTGGCCATGTCACTGTGGGGGCCATGTCACAGTGGGCAGCAGGTCAGTGGTGGCCATGTCACTGTGGGGGCCATGTCACAGTGTTCAGCGGGTCAGTGGTGGCCATGTCACTGTGAGGTCATGTCACAGTGTGCAGCAGGTCAGTGGTGGCCATGTCACAGTGGGGGCCATGTCACAGTGGTCAGCGGGTCAGTGGTGGCCATGTCACTGTGAGGTCATGTCACAGTGGGCAGCAGATCAGTTGTGGCCATGTTACAATGAGCAACAGGCCACTGGTTGCCATGTCACTGTGGGGGGTATGTCACAGTGGGCAGAAGGTCAGTGGTGGCCATGTCACTATGGGGGCCATGTCACAGTGGTCAGCGTTGCAGTGGTGGCCACGTCACTGTGGGGGCCATGTCACAGTGGTCAGCGGGTCAGTGGTGGCCACGTCACTGTGGGGCCATGTCACAGTGGGCAGCATGTCAGTAGTGATCATGTTACTGTATGGGACATGTCACAATGGGGAGGAGGTCAGTGGTGGCCATGTCACTGTGAGGTCATTTCACAGTGTGCAGCAGGTCTAGTGGTGGCCATGTCACAGTGAGCAACAGGCCACTGGTTGCCATGTCACTGTGGTGGGTATGTCACAGTGGGCAGCAGGTCAGTAGTGGCCATGTCACTATGGGGGCCATGTCACAGTGCTCAGCGTGTCAGTGGTGGCCATGTCACTATGGGGGCCATGTCACAGTGGGCAGCAGGTCAGTGGTGGCCATGTCACTATGGGGGCCATGTCACAGTGTGCAGCAGGTCAGTGGTGGCCATGTCACTATGGGGGCTATGTCACAGTGGGCAGCAGGTCAGTGCTGGCCATGTCACTATGGGGGGCATGTCACAGTGGGCAGCAGGTCAGTGGTGGCCATGTCACTGTGGGGGCCATGTCACAATGGTCAGCGGGTCAGTGGTGGTCATGTCACTGTGTGGTCATGTCACAGTGGGCAGCAGATCAGTTGTGGCCATGTCACAATGACCAACAGTCCACTGATGGCCATGTCACTGTGGTGGCGAGTCACAGTGGGCAGCAGGACAGTTGTGGCCATGTCACAATGAGCAACAGTCCACTGGTGGCCATGTCATTGTGGTGGCTGGTCACAGTGGGCAGCAGGTCAGTGGTGCCCATGTCACTATGGGGGCCATGTCACAGTGGGCAGCAGGTCAGTGGTGGCCATGTCACAGTGAGCAACTGGCCACTGGTTGCCATGTCACTGTGGGGGCCATGTCACAGTGGTCAGCGGGTCAGTGGTGGCCATATCAGTGTGAGGCCATGCCACATTGGGCAGCAGATCAGTTGTGGCCATGTCACAATTAGCAACAGCCCACTGGTGGCCATGTCACTGTGGTGGCCAGTCACAGTAGGCAGCAGATCAGTGGTGGCCACGTCACTGTGGGGCGATGTGACAGTGGGCAGCATGTCAGTAGTGATCATGTTAGTCTATGGGACATGTCACAGTGGGGAGCAGGTCAGTGGTGGCCATGTCACTGTGAGGTCATGTCACAGTGTGCAGCAGGTCAGTGGTGGCCATGTCACAGTGAGCAACAGTCCACTTGTTGCCATGTCACTGTGGGGGCTATGTCACAGTGGGCAGCAGGTCAGTTGTGGCCATGTCACTATGGGGGCCATGTCACAGTGGGCAGCAGGTCAGTGGTGGCCATGTCACAGTGGGGGCCATGTCACAGTGGTCAGCGGGTCAGTGGTGGCCATGTCACTGTGAGGTCATGTCACAGTGGGCAGCAGATCAGTTGTGGCCATGTTACAATGAGCAACAGGCCACTGGTTGCCATGTCACTGTGGGGGGTATGTCACAGTGGGCAGAAGGTCAGTGGTGGCCATGTCACAGTGAGCAACAGGCCACTGGTTGCCATGTCACTGTGGGGGCCATGTCACAGTGGTCAGCGGGTCAGTGGTGGCCATATCAGTGTGAGGCCATGCCACATTGGGCAGCAGATCAGTTGTGGCCATGTCACAATTAGCAACAGCCCACTGGTGGCCATGTCACTGTGGTGGCCAGTCACAGTAGGCAGCAGATCAGTGGTGGCCACGTCACTGTGGGGCCATGTGACAGTGGGCAGCATGTCAGTAGTGATCATGTTAGTCTATGGGACATGTCACAGTGGGGAGCAGGTCAGTGGTGGCCATGTCACTGTGAGGTCATGTCACAGTGTGCAGCAGGTCAGTGGTGGCCATGTCACAGTGAGCAACAGTCCACTTGTTGCCATGTCACTGTGGGGGCCATGTCACAGTGGGCAGCAGGTCAGTGGTGGCCATGTCACAGTGGGGGCCATGTCACAGTGGTCAGCGGGTCAGTGGTGGCCATGTCACTGTGAGGTCATGTCACAGTGGGCAGCAGATCAGTTGTGGCCATGTTACAATGAGCAACAGGCCACTGGTTGCCATGTCACTGTGGGGGGTATGTCACAGTGGGCAGCAGGTCAGTGGTGGCCATGTCACTATGGGGGCCATGTCACAGTGGTCAGCGTTGCAGTGGTGGCCACGTCACTGTGGGGGCCATGTCACAGTGGTCAGCGGGTCAGTGGTGGCCACGTCACTGTGGGGCCATGTCACAGTGGGCAGCATGTCAGTAGTGATCATGTTACTGTATGGGACATGTCACAATGGGGAGGAGGTCAGTGGTGGCCATGTCACTGTGAGGTCATTTCACAGTGTGCAGCAGGTCTAGTGGTGGCCATGTCACAGTGAGCAACAGGCCACTGGTTGCCATGTCACTGTGGTGGGTATGTCACAGTGGGCAGCAGGTCAGTAGTGGCCATGTCACTATGGGGGCCATGTCACAGTGCTCAGCGTGTCAGTGGTGGCCATGTCACTATGGGGGCCATGTCACAGTGGGCAGCAGGTCAGTGGTGGCCATGTCACTATGGGGGCCATGTCACAGTGTGCAGCAGGTCAGTGGTGGCCATGTCACTATGGGGGCTATGTCACAGTGGGCAGCAGGTCAGTGCTGGCCATGTCACTATGGGGGGCATGTCACAGTGGGCAGCAGGTCAGTGGTGGCCATGTCACTGTGGGGGCCATGTCACAATGGTCAGCGGGTCAGTGGTGGTCATGTCACTGTGTGGTCATGTCACAGTGGGCAGCAGATCAGTTGTGGCCATGTCACAATGACCAACAGTCCACTGATGGCCATGTCACTGTGGTGGCGAGTCACAGTGGGCAGCAGGACAGTTGTGGCCATGTCACAATGAGCAACAGTCCACTGGTGGCCATGTCATTGTGGTGGCTGGTCACAGTGGGCAGCAGGTCAGTGGTGCCCATGTCACTATGGGGGCCATGTCACAGTGGGCAGCAGGTCAGTGGTGGCCATGTCACTATGGGGGCCATGTCACAGTGGGCAGCAGATCAGTAGTAGCCATGTCACTATGGGGGCCATGTCACAGTGGGCAGCAGGTCAGTGGTGGCCATGTCACTATGGGGGCCATGTCACGGTGGGCAGCAGGTCAGTGGTGGCCATGTCACTATGGGGGCTATGTCACAGTGGGCAGAGTGTCAGTGGTGGCCATGTCACTGTGGGGGCCATGTCACAGTGGTCAGAGTGTCAGTGGTGGCCATATCACTGTAGGGGCCATGTCACAGTGTGTAGCGGGTCAGTGGTGGCCATGTCACTGTGGGGGCCATGTCACAGTGTTCAGCGGGTCAGTGGTGGCCATGTCACTGTGGGGGCCATGTCACAGTGGGCAGCAGGTCAGTGGTGGCCATGTCACTGTGAGGTCATGTCACAGTGTTCAGCAGATCAGTTGTGGCCATGTTACAATGAGCAACAGTCCACTGGTGGCCATGTCACTGTGGTGGCCAGTCACAGTGGGCAGCAGGTCAGTGGTGGCCACGTCACTGTGGGGCCATGTGACAGTGGGAAGCATGTCAGTAGTGATCATTTTACTGTATGGGACATGTCACAGTGGGGAGCAGGTCAGTGGTGGCCATGTCACAGTGAGCAACAGGCCACTGGTGGCCATGTCACTGTGGTGGCCAGTCACAGTGGGCAGACGGTCAGTGGTGGCCACATCACTGTGGGGCCATGTCACACTGGGCAGCATGTCAGTAGTGATCATGTTACTGTATGGGACATGTCACAGTGGGCAGAAGGTCAGTGGTGGCCATGTCACTATGGGGGCCATGTCACAGTGGGCAGCAGGTCAGTGGTGGCCATGTCACTGTGGGGGCCATGTCAGAGTGGTCAGCAGGTCAGTGGTGGCCATGTCACTGTGGTGGCCATGTCACTGGTGTTAGCGGGTCAGTGGTGGCCATGTCACTGTGAGGTCATGTCACAGTGGGCAGCAGATCAGTTGTGGCCATGTCACAATGAGCAACAGTCCACTGGTGGCCATGTCACTGTGGTGGCCAGTCACAGTGGGCAGCAGGTCAGTGGTGGCCACGTCACTGTGGGGCCATGTGATAGTGGGCAGCATGTCAGTAGTGATCATGTTACTGTATGGGACATGTCACAGTGGGGAGCAGGTCAGTGGTGGCCATGTCACAGTGAGCAACAGGCCACTGGTTGCCATGACACTGTGGGGGGTATGTCACAGTGGGCAGCATGTCAGTGGTGGCCATGTCACTTTGGGGGCTATGTCACAGTAGGCAGCAGGTCAGTGCTGGCCATGTCACTGTGGGGGGCATGTCACAATGAGCAACAGTCCACTGGTGGACATGTCACTGTGGTGGCCAGTCATAGTGGGCAGCAGGTCAGTGGTGGCCATGTCACTGTGGGGGCCATGTCACAGTGGTCAGCGGGTCAGTGGTGGCCATGTCACTGTGGGGGCCATGTCACAGTGTGCAGCAGGTCAGTGGTGGCCATGTCACAGTGAGCAACAGGCCACTGGTTGCCATGTCACTGTGGGGCCATGTCACAGTGGTCAGCGGGTCAGTGGTGGCCATATCAGTGTGAGGCCATGCCACATTGGGCAGCAGATCAGTTGTGGCCATGTCACAATTAGCAACAGTCCACTGGTGGCCATGTCACTGTGGTGGTCAGTCACAGTGGGCAGCAGGTCAGTGGTGGCCACGTCACTGTGGGGCCATGTGACAGTGGGCAGCATGTCAGTAGTGATCATGTTAGTCTATGGGACATGTCACAGTGGGGAGCAGGTCAGTGGTGGCCATGTCACTGTGAGGTCATGTCACAGTGTGCAGCAGGTCAGTGGTGGCCATGTCACAGTGAGCAACAGTCCACTTGTTGCCATGTCACTATGGGGGCCATGTCACAGTGGGCAGCAGGTCAGTGGTGGCCATGTCACTATGGGGGCCATGTCACAGTGGGCAGCAGGTCAGTGGTGGCCATGTCACTACGGGGGCCATGTCACAGTGGTCAGCGGGTCAGTGGTGGCCATGTCACTGTGGGGGCCATGTCACAGTGGTCAGCGGGTCAGTGGTGGCCATGTCACTGTGAGGTCATGTCACAGTGGGCAGCAGATCAGTTGTGGCCATGTTACAATGAGCAACAGGCCACTGGTTGCCATGTCACTGTGGGGGGTATGTCACAGTGGGCAGAAGGTCAGTGGTGGCCATGTCACTATGGGGGCCATGTCACAGTGGTCAGCGTTGCAGTGGTGGCCACGTCACTGTGGGGGCCATGTCACAGTGGTCAGCGGGTCAGTGGTGGCCACGTCACTGTGGGGCCATGTCACAGTGGGCAGCATGTCAGTAGTGATCATGTTACTGTATGGGACATGTCACAATGGGGAGGAGGTCAGTGGTGGCCATGTCACTGTGAGGTCATTTCACAGTGTGCAGCAGGTCTAGTGGTGGCCATGTCACAGTGGGCAGCACGTCAGTGGTGGCCATGTCACTATGGGGGCTATGTCACAGTGGGCAGCAGGTCAGTGCTGGCCATGTCACTATGGGGGGCATGTCACAGTGGGCAGCAGGTCAGTGGTGGCCATGTCACTGTGGGGGCCATGTCACAATGGTCAGCGGGTCAGTGGTGGTCATGTCACTGTGTGGTCATGTCACAGTGGGCAGCAGATCAGTTGTGGCCATGTCACAATGACCAACAGTCCACTGATGGCCATGTCACTGTGGTGGCGAGTCACAGTGGGCAGCATGACAGTTGTGGCCATGTCACAATGAGCAACAGGCCACTGGTGGCCATGTCATTGTGGTGGCTGGTCACAGTGGGCAGCAGGTCAGTGGTGCCCATGTCACTATGGGGGCCATGTCACAGTGGGCAGCAGGTCAGTGGTGGCCATGTCACTATGGGGGCCATGTCACAGTGGGCAGCAGATCAGTAGTAGCCATGTCACTATGGGGGCCATGTCACAGTGGGCAGCAGGTCAGTGGTGGCCATGTCACTATGGGGGCCATGTCACAGTGGGCAGAGTGTCAGTGGTGGCCATGTCACTGTGGGGGCCATGTCACAGTGGTCAGAGTGTCAGTGGTGGCCATATCACTGTAGGGGCCATGTCACAGTGTGTAGCGGGTCAGTGGTGGCCATGTCACTGTGGGGGCCATGTCACAGTGTTCAGCGGGTCAGTGGTGGCCATGTCACTGTGGGGGCCATGTCACAGTGGGCAGCAGGTCAGTTGTGGCCATGTCACTGTGAGGTCATGTCACAGTGTTCAGCAGATCAGTTGTGGCCATGTTACAATGAGCAACAGTCCACTGGTGGCCATGTCACTGTGGTGGCCAGTCACAGTGGGCAGCAGGTCAGTGGTGGCCACGTCACTGTGGGGCCATGTGACAGTGGGAAGCATGTCAGTAGTGATCATTTTACTGTATGGGACATGTCACAGTGGGGAGCAGGTCAGTGGTGGCCATGTCACAGTGAGCAACAGGCCACTGGTGGCCATGTCACTGTGGTGGCCAGTCACAGTGGGCAGACGGTCAGTGGTGGCCACGTCACTGTGGGGCCATGTCACACTGGGCAGCATGTCAGTAGTGATCATGTTACTGTATGGGACATGTCACAGTGGGCAGAAGGTCAGTGGTGGCCATGTCACTATGGGGGCCATGTCACAGTGGGCAGCAGGTCAGTGGTGGCCATGTCACTGTGGGGGCCATGTCAGAGTGGTCAGCAGGTCAGTGGTGGCCATGTCACTGTGGTGGCCATGTCACTGGTGTTAGCGGGTCAGTGGTGGCCATGTCACTGTGAGGTCATGTCACAGTGGGCAGCAGATCAGTTGTGGCCATGTCACAATGAGCAACAGTCCACTGGTGGCCATGTCACTATGGGGGCCATGTCACAGTGGGCAGCAGGTCAGTGGTGGCCATGTCACTATGGGGGCCATGTCACAGTGGGCAGCAGGTCAGTGGTGGCCATGTCACTACGGGGGCCATGTCACAGTGGTCAGCGGGTCAGTGGTGGCCATGTCACTGTGGTGGCCATGTCACAGTGGTCAGCGGGTCAGTGGTGGCCATGTCACTGTGAGGTCATGTCACAGTGGGCAGCAGATCAGTTGTGGCCATGTTACAATGAGCAACAGGCCACTGGTTGCCATGTCACTGTGGGGGGTATGTCACAGTGGGCAGAAGGTCAGTGGTGGCCATGTCACTATGGGGGCCATGTCACAGTGGTCAGCGTTGCAGTGGTGGCCACGTCACTGTGGGGGCCATGTCACAGTGGTCAGCGGGTCAGTGGTGGCCACGTCACTGTGGGGCCATGTCACAGTGGGCAGCATGTCAGTAGTGATCATGTTACTGTATGGGACATGTCACAATGGGGAGGAGGTCAGTGGTGGCCATGTCACTGTGAGGTCATTTCACAGTGTGCAGCAGGTCTAGTGGTGGCCATGTCACAGTGAGCAACAGGCCACTGGTTGCCATGTCACTGTGGTGGGTATGTCACAGTGGGCAGCAGGTCAGTAGTGGCCATGTCACTATGGGGGCCATGTCACAGTGGTCAGCGTGTCAGTGGTGGCCATGTCACTATGGGGGCCATGTCACAGTGGGCAGCAGGTCAGTGGTGGCCATGTCACTATGGGGGCCATGTCACAGTGGGCAGCAGGTCAGTGGTGGCCATGTCACTATGGGGGCTATGTCACAGTGGGCAGCAGGTCAGTGCTGGCCATGTCACTATGGGGGGCATGTCACAGTGGGCAGCAGGTCAGTGGTGGCCATGTCACTGTGGGGGCCATGTCACAATGGTCAGCGGGTCAGTGGTGGTCATGTCACTGTGTGGTCATGTCACAGTGGGCAGCAGATCAGTTGTGGCCATGTCACAATGACCAACAGTCCACTGATGGCCATGTCACTGTGGTGGCGAGTCACAGTGGGCAGCAGGACAGTTGTGGCCATGTCACAATGAGCAACAGTCCACTGGTGGCCATGTCATTGTGGTGGCTGGTCACAGTGGGCAGCAGGTCAGTGGTGCCCATGTCACTATGGGGGCCATGTCACAGTGGGCAGCAGGTCAGTGGTGGCCATGTCACTATGGGGGCCATGTCACAGTGGGCAGCAGATCAGTAGTAGCCATGTCACTATGGGGGCCATGTCACAGTGGGCAGCAGGTCAGTGGTGGCCATGTCACTATGGGGGCCATGTCACGGTGGGCAGCAGGTCAGTGGTGGCCATGTCACTATGGGGGCTATGTCACAGTGGGCAGAGTGTCAGTGGTGGCCATGTCACTGTGGGGGCCATGTCACAGTGGTCAGAGTGTCAGTGGTGGCCATATCACTGTAGGGGCCATGTCACAGTGTGTAGCGGGTCAGTGGTGGCCATGTCACTGTGGGGGCCATGTCACAGTGTTCAGCGGGTCAGTGGTGGCCATGTCACTGTGGGGGCCATGTCACAGTGGGCAGCAGGTCAGTGGTGGCCATGTCACTGTGAGGTCATGTCACAGTGTTCAGCAGATCAGTTGTGGCCATGTTACAATGAGCAACAGTCCACTGGTGGCCATGTCACTGTGGTGGCCAGTCACAGTGGGCAGCAGGTCAGTGGTGGCCACGTCACTGTGGGGCCATGTGACAGTGGGAAGCATGTCAGTAGTGATCATTTTACTGTATGGGACATGTCACAGTGGGGAGCAGGTCAGTGGTGGCCATGTCACAGTGAGCAACAGGCCACTGGTGGCCATGTCACTGTGGTGGCCAGTCACAGTGGGCAGACGGTCAGTGGTGGCCACGTCACTGTGGGGCCATGTCACACTGGGCAGCATGTCAGTAGTGATCATGTTACTGTATGGGACATGTCACAGTGGGCAGAAGGTCAGTGGTGGCCATGTCACTATGGGGGCCATGTCACAGTGGGCAGCAGGTCAGTGGTGGCCATGTCACTGTGGGGGCCATGTCAGAGTGGTCAGCAGGTCAGTGGTGGCCATGTCACTGTGGTGGCCATGTCACTGGTGTTAGCGGGTCAGTGGTGGCCATGTCACTGTGAGGTCATGTCACAGTGGGCAGCAGATCAGTTGTGGCCATGTCACAATGAGCAACAGTCCACTGGTGGCCATGTCACTGTGGTGGCCAGTCACAGTGGGCAGCAGGTCAGTGGTGGCCACGTCACTGTGGGGCCATGTGACAGTGGGAAGCATGTCAGTAGTGATCATTTTACTGTATGGGACATGTCACAGTGGGGAGCAGGTCAGTGGTGGCCATGTCACAGTGAGCAACAGGCCACTGGTGGCCATGTCACTGTGGTGGCCAGTCACAGTGGGCAGACGGTCAGTGGTGGCCACGTCACTGTGGGGCCATGTCACACTGGGCAGCATGTCAGTAGTGATCATGTTACTGTATGGGACATGTCACAGTGGGCAGAAGGTCAGTGGTGGCCATGTCACTATGGGGGCCATGTCACAGTGGGCAGCAGGTCAGTGGTGGCCATGTCACTGTGGGGGCCATGTCAGAGTGGTCAGCAGGTCAGTGGTGGCCATGTCACTGTGGTGGCCATGTCACTGGTGTTAGCGGGTCAGTGGTGGCCATGTCACTGTGAGGTCATGTCACAGTGGGCAGCAGATCAGTTGTGGCCATGTCACAATGAGCAACAGTCCACTGGTGGCCATGTCACTGTGGTGGCCAGTCACAGTGGGCAGCAGGTCAGTGGTGGCCACGTCACTGTGGGGCCATGTGATAGTGGGCAGCATGTCAGTAGTGATCATGTTACTGTATGGGACATGTCACAGTGGGGAGCAGGTCAGTGGTGGCCATGTCACAGTGAGCAACAGGCCACTGGTTGCCATGACACTGTGGGGGGTATGTCACAGTGGGCAGCATGTCAGTGGTGGCCATGTCACTTTGGGGGCTATGTCACAGTGGGCAGCAGGTCAGTGCTGGCCATGTCACTGTGGGGGGCATGTCACAATGAGCAACAGTCCACTGGTGGACATGTCACTGTGGTGGCCAGTCATAGTGGGCAGCAGGTCAGTGGTGGCCATGTCACTGTGGGGGCCATGTCACAGTGGTCAGCGGGTCAGTGGTGGCCATGTCACTGTGAGGTCATGTCACAGTGTGCAGCAGGTCAGTGGTGGCCATGTCACAGTGAGCAACAGGCCACTGGTTGCCATGTCACTGTGGGGCCATGTCACAGTGGTCAGCGGGTCAGTGGTGGCCATATCAGTGTGAGGCCATGCCACATTGGGCAGCAGATCAGTTGTGGCCATGTCACAATTAGCAACAGTCCACTGGTGGCCATGTCACTGTGGTGGTCAGTCACAGTGGGCAGCAGGTCAGTGGTGGCCACGTCACTGTGGGGCCATGTGACAGTGGGCAGCATGTCAGTAGTGATCATGTTAGTCTATGGGACATGTCACAGTGGGGAGCAGGTCAGTGGTGGCCATGTCACTGTGAGGTCATGTCACAGTGTGCAGCAGGTCAGTGGTGGCCATGTCACAGTGAGCAACAGTCCACTTGTTGCCATGTCACTATGGGGGCCATGTCACAGTGGGCAGCAGGTCAGTGGTGGCCATGTCACTATGGGGGCCATGTCACAGTGGGCAGCAGGTCAGTGGTGGCCATGTCACTACGGGGGCCATGTCACAGTGGTCAGCGGGTCAGTGGTGGCCATGTCACTGTGGGGGCCATGTCACAGTGGTCAGCGTTGCAGTGGTGGCCACGTCACTGTGGGGCCATGTCACAGTGGGCAGCATGTCCGTAGTGATCATGTTACTGTATGGGACATGTCACAATGGGGAGGAGGTCAGTGGTGGCCATGTCACTGTGAGGTCATTTCACAGTGTGCAGCAGGTCTAGTGGTGGCCATGTCACAGTGAGCAACAGGCCACTGGTTGCCATGTCACTGTGGTGGGTATGTCACAGTGGGCAGCAGGTCAGTAGTGGCCATGTCACTATGGGGGCCATGTCACAGTGGTCAGCGTGTCAGTGGTGGCCATGTCACTATGGGGGCCATGTCACAGTGGGCAGCAGGTCAGTGGTGGCCATGTCACTATGGGGGCCATGTCACAGTGTGCAGCAGGTCAGTGGTGGCCATGTCACTATGGGGGCTATGTCACAGTGGGCAGCAGGTCAGTGCTGGCCATGTCACTATGGGGGGCATGTCACAGTGGGCAGCAGGTCAGTGGTGGCCATGTCACTGTGGGGGCCATGTCACAATGGTCAGCGGGTCAGTGGTGGTCATGTCACTGTGTGGCCATGTCACTATGTGGGCAGCAGATCAGTTGTGGCCATGTCACAATGACCAACAGTCCACTGATGGCCATGTCACTGTGGTGGCGAGTCACAGTGGGCAGCAGGACAGTTGTGGCCATGTCACAATGAGCAACAGTCCACTGGTGGCCATGTCATTGTGGTGGCTGGTCACAGTGGGCAGCAGGTCAGTGGTGCCCATGTCACTATGGGGGCCATGTCACAGTGGGCAGCAGGTCAGTGGTGGCCATGTCACTATGGGGGCCATGTCACAGTGGGCAGCAGATCAGTAGTAGCCATGTCACTATGGGGGCCATGTCACAGTGGGCAGCAGGTCAGTGGTGGCCATGTCACTATGGGGGCCATGTCACGGTGGGCAGCGTGTCAGTGGTGGCCATATCACTGCAGGGGCCATGTCACAGTGTGTAGCGGGTCAGTGGTGGCCATGTCACTGTGGGGGCCATGTCACAGTGGGCAGCAGGTCAGTGGTGGCCATGTCACTGTGGGGGCCATGTCACAGTGTTCAGCGGGTCAGTGGTGGCCATGTCACTGTGAGGTCATGTCACAGTGTGCAGCAGGTCAGTGGTGGCCATGTCACAGTGAGCAACAGTCCACTTGTTGCCATGTCACTGTGGGGGCTATGTCACAGTGGGCAGCAGGTCAGTTGTGGCCATGTCACTATGGGGGCCATGTCACAGTGGGCAGCAGGTCAGTGGTGGCCATGTCACAGTGGGGGCCATGTCACAGTGGTCAGCGGGTCAGTGGTGGCCATGTCACTGTGAGGTCATGTCACAGTGGGCAGCAGATCAGTTGTGGCCATGTTACAATGAGCAACAGGCCACTGGTTGCCATGTCACTGTGGGGGGTATGTCACAGTGGGCAGAAGGTCAGTGGTGGCCATGTCACAGTGAGCAACAGGCCACTGGTTGCCATGTCACTGTGGGGGCCATGTCACAGTGGTCAGCGGGTCAGTGGTGGCCATATCAGTGTGAGGCCATGCCACATTGGGCAGCAGATCAGTTGTGGCCATGTCACAATTAGCAACAGCCCACTGGTGGCCATGTCACTGTGGTGGCCAGTCACAGTAGGCAGCAGATCAGTGGTGGCCACGTCACTGTGGGGCCATGTGACAGTGGGCAGCATGTCAGTAGTGATCATGTTAGTCTATGGGACATGTCACAGTGGGGAGCAGGTCAGTGGTGGCCATGTCACTGTGAGGTCATGTCACAGTGTGCAGCAGGTCAGTGGTGGCCATGTCACAGTGAGCAACAGTCCACTTGTTGCCATGTCACTGTGGGGGCTATGTCACAGTGGGCAGCAGGTCAGTTGTGGCCATGTCACTATGGGGGCCATGTCACAGTGGGCAGCAGGTCAGTGGTGGCCATGTCACAGTGGGGGCCATGTCACAGTGGTCAGCGGGTCAGTGGTGGCCATGTCACTGTGAGGTCATGTCACAGTGGTCAGCGGATCAGTTGTGGCCATGTTACAATGAGCAACAGGCCACTGGTTGCCATGTCACTGTGGGGGGTATGTCACAGTGGGCAGCAGGTCAGTGGTGGCCATGTCACAATGGGGGCCATGTCACAGTGGTCAGCGTTGCAGTGGTGGCCACGTCACTGTGGGGGCCATGTCACAGTGGTCAGCGGGTCAGTGGTGGCCACGTCACTGTGGGGCCATGTCACAGTGGGCAGCATGTCAGTAGTGATCATGTTACTGTATGGGACATGTCACAATGGGGAGGAGGTCAGTGGTGGCCATGTCACTGTGAGGTCATTTCACAGTGTGCAGCAGGTCTAGTGGTGGCCATGTCACAGTGAGCAACAGGCCACTGGTTGCCATGTCACTGTGGTGGGTATGTCACAGTGGGCAGCAGGTCAGTAGTGGCCATGTCACTATGGGGGCCATGTCACAGTGGTCAGCGTGTCAGTGGTGGCCATGTCACTATGGGGGCCATGTCACAGTGGGCAGCAGGTCAGTGGTGGCCATGTCACTATGGGGGCCATGTCACAGTGTGCAGCAGGTCAGTGGTGGCCATGTCACTATGGGGGCTATGTCACAGTGGGCAGCAGGTCAGTGCTGGCCATGTCACTATGGGGGGCATGTCACAGTGGGCAGCAGGTCAGTGGTGGCCATGTCACTGTGGGGGCCATGTCACAATGGTCAGCGGGTCAGTGGTGGTCATGTCACTGTGTGGTCATGTCACAGTGGGCAGCAGATCAGTTGTGGCCATGTCACAATGACCAACAGTCCACTGATGGCCATGTCACTGTGGTGGCGAGTCACAGTGGGCAGCAGGACAGTTGTGGCCATGTCACAATGAGCAATAGTCCACTGGTGGCCATGTCATTGTGGTGGCTGGTCACAGTGGGCAGCAGGTCAGTGGTGCCCATGTCACTATGGGGGCCATGTCACAGTGGGCAGCAGGTCAGTGGTGGCCATGTCACTATGGGGGCCATGTCACAGTGGGCAGCAGGTCAGTGGTGGCCATGTCACTATGGGGGCCATGTCACAGTGGGCAGCAGATCAGTAGTAGCCATGTCACTATGGGGGCCATGTCACAGTGGGCAGCAGGTCAGTGGTGGCCATGTCACTATGGGGGCCATGTCACGGTGGGCAGCAGGTCAGTGGTGGCCATGTCACTATGGGGGCTATGTCACAGTGGGCAGAGTGTCAGTGGTGGCCATGTCACTGTGGGGGCCATGTCACAGTGGTCAGAGTGTCAGTGGTGGCCATATCACTGTAGGGGCCATGTCACAGTGTGTAGCGGGTCAGTGGTGGCCATGTCACTGTGGGGGCCATGTCACAGTGTTCAGCGGGTCAGTGGTGGCCATGTCACTGTGGGGGCCATGTCACAGTGGGCAGCAGGTCAGTGGTGGCCATGTCACTGTGAGGTCATGTCACAGTGTTCAGCAGATCAGTTGTGGCCATGTTACAATGAGCAACAGTCCACTGGTGGCCATGTCACTGTGGTGGCCAGTCACAGTGGGCAGCAGGTCAGTGGTGGCCACGTCACTGTGGGGCCATGTGACAGTGGGAAGCATGTCAGTAGTGATCATTTTACTGTATGGGACATGTCACAGTGGGGAGCAGGTCAGTGGTGGCCATGTCACAGTGAGCAACAGGCCACTGGTGGCCATGTCACTGTGGTGGCCAGTCACAGTGGGCAGACGGTCAGTGGTGGCCACATCACTGTGGGGCCATGTCACACTGGGCAGCATGTCAGTAGTGATCATGTTACTGTATGGGACATGTCACAGTGGGCAGAAGGTCAGTGGTGGCCATGTCACTATGGGGGCCATGTCACAGTGGGCAGCAGGTCAGTGGTGGCCATGTCACTGTGGGGGCCATGTCAGAGTGGTCAGCAGGTCAGTGGTGGCCATGTCACTGTGGTGGCCATGTCACTGGTGTTAGCGGGTCAGTGGTGGCCATGTCACTGTGAGGTCATGTCACAGTGGGCAGCAGATCAGTTGTGGCCATGTCACAATGAGCAACAGTCCACTGGTGGCCATGTCACTGTGGTGGCCAGTCACAGTGGGCAGCAGGTCAGTGGTGGCCACGTCACTGTGGGGCCATGTGATAGTGGGCAGCATGTCAGTAGTGATCATGTTACTGTATGGGACATGTCACAGTGGGGAGCAGGTCAGTGGTGGACATGTCACAGTGAGCAACAGGCCACTGGTTGCCATGACACTGTGGGGGGTATGTCACAGTGGGCAGCATGTCAGTGGTGGCCATGTCACTTTGGGGGCTATGTCACAGTGGGCAGCAGGTCAGTGCTGGCCATGTCACTGTGGGGGGCAGGTCACAATGAGCAGCAGTCCACTGGTGGACATGTCACTGTGGTGGCCACTCATAGTGGGCAGCAGGTCAGTGGTGGCCATGTCACTGTGGGGGCCATGTCACAGTGGTCAGCGGGTCAGTGGTGGCCATGTCACTGTGGGGGCCATGTCACAGTGTGCAGCAGGTCAGTGGTGGCCATGTCACAGTGAGCAACAGGCCACTGGTTGCCATGTCACTGTGGGGCCATGTCACAGTGGTCAGCGGGTCAGTGGTGCCCATATCAGTGTGAGGCCATGCCACATTGGGCAGCAGATCAGTTGTGGCCATGTCACAATTAGCAACAGTCCACTGGTGGCCATGTCACTGTGGTGGTCAGTCACAGTGGGCAGCAGGTCAGTGGTGGCCACGTCACTGTGGGGGCCATGTCACAGTGGTCAGAGTGTCAGTGGTGGCCATATCACTGTAGGGGCCATGTCACAGTGTGTAGCGGGTCAGTGGTGGCCATGTCACTGTGGGGGCCATGTCACAGTGTTCAGCGGGTCAGTGGTGGCCATGTCACTGTGGGGGCCATGTCACAGTGGGCAGCAGGTCAGTGGTGGCCATGTCACTGTGAGGTCATGTCACAGTGTTCAGCAGATCAGTTGTGGCCATGTTACAATGAGCAACAGTCCACTGGTGGCCATGTCACTGTGGTGGCCAGTCACAGTGGGCAGCAGGTCAGTGGTGGCCACGTCACTGTGGGGCCATGTGACAGTGGGAAGCATGTCAGTAGTGATCATTTTACTGTATGGGACATGTCACAGTGGGGAGCAGGTCAGTGGTGGCCATGTCACAGTGAGCAACAGGCCACTGGTGGCCATGTCACTGTGGTGGCCAGTCACAGTGGGCAGACGGTCAGTGGTGGCCACGTCACTGTGGGGCCATGTCACACTGGGCAGCATGTCAGTAGTGATCATGTTACTGTATGGGACATGTCACAGTGGGCAGAACGTCAGTGGTGGCCATGTCACTATGGGGGCCATGTCACAGTGGGCAGCAGGTCAGTGGTGGCCATGTCACTGTGGGGGCCATGTCAGAGTGGTCAGCAGGTCAGTGGTGGCCATGTCACTGTGGTGGCCATGTCACTGGTGTTAGCGGGTCAGTGGTGGCCATGTCACTGTGAGGTCATGTCACAGTGGGCAGCAGATCAGTTGTGGCCATGTCACAATGAGCAACAGTCCACTGGTGGCCATGTCACTGTGGTGGCCAGTCACAGTGGGCAGCAGGTCAGTGGTGGCCACGTCACTGTGGGGCCATGTGACAGTGGGAAGCATGTCAGTAGTGATCATTTTACTGTATGGGACATGTCACAGTGGGGAGCAGGTCAGTGGTGGCCATGTCACAGTGAGCAACAGGCCACTGGTGGCCATGTCACTGTGGTGGCCAGTCACAGTGGGCAGACGGTCAGTGGTGGCCACGTCACTGTGGGGCCATGTCACACTGGGCAGCATGTCAGTAGTGATCATGTTACTGTATGGGACATGTCACAGTGGGCAGAAGGTCAGTGGTGGCCATGTCACTATGGGGGCCATGTCACAGTGGGCAGCAGGTCAGTGGTGGCCATGTCACTGTGGGGGCCATGTCAGAGTGGTCAGCAGGTCAGTGGTGGCCATGTCACTGTGGTGGCCATGTCACTGGTGTTAGCGGGTCAGTGGTGGCCATGTCACTGTGAGGTCATGTCACAGTGGGCAGCAGATCAGTTGTGGCCATGTCACAATGAGCAACAGTCCACTGGTGGCCATGTCACTGTGGTGGCCAGTCACAGTGGGCAGCAGGTCAGTGGTGGCCACGTCACTGTGGGGCCATGTGATAGTGGGCAGCATGTCAGTAGTGATCATGTTACTGTATGGGACATGTCACAGTGGGCAGCATGTCAGTGGTGGCCATGTCACTTTGGGGGCTATGTCACAGTGGGCAGCAGGTCAGTGCTGGCCATGTCACTGTGGGGGGCATGTCACAATGAGCAACAGTCCACTGGTGGACATGTCACTGTGGTGGCGAGTCATAGTGGGCAGCAGGTCAGTGGTGGCCATGTCACTGTGGGGGCCATGTCACAGTGGTCAGCGGGTCAGTGGTGGCCATGTCACTGTGGGGGCCATGTCACAGTGTTCAGCGGGTCAGTGGTGGCCATGTCACTGTGAGGTCATGTCACAGTGTGCAGCAGGTCAGTGGTGGCCATGTCACAGTGAGCAACAGGCCACTGGTTGCCATGTCACTGTGGGGCCATGTCACAGTGGTCAGCGGGTCAGTGGTGGCCATATCAGTGTGAGGCCATGCCACATTGGGCAGCAGATCAGTTGTGGCCATGTCACAATTAGCAACAGTCCACTGGTGGCCATGTCACTGTGGTGGTCAGTCACAGTGGGCAGCAGGTCAGTGGTGGCCACGTCACTGTGGGGCCATGTGACAGTGGGCAGCATGTCAGTAGTGATCATGTTAGTCTATGGGACATGTCACAGTGGGGAGCAGGTCAGTGGTGGCCATGTCACTGTGAGGTCATGTCACAGTGTGCAGCAGGTCAGTGGTGGCCATGTCACAGTGAGCAACAGTCCACTTGTTGCCATGTCACTATGGGGGCCATGTCACAGTGGGCAGCAGGTCAGTGGTGGCCATGTCACTATGGGGGCCATGTCACAGTGGGCAGCAGGTCAGTGGTGGCCATGTCACTACGGGGGCCATGTCACAGTGGTCAGCGGGTCAGTGGTGGCCATGTCACTGTGGGGGCCATGTCACAGTGGTCAGCGTTGCAGTGGTGGCCACGTCACTGTGGGGCCATGTCACAGTGGGCAGCATGTCAGTAGTGATCATGTTACTGTATGGGACATGTCACAATGGGGAGGAGGTCAGTGGTGGCCATGTCACTGTGAGGTCATTTCACAGTGTGCAGCAGGTCTAGTGGTGGCCATGTCACAGTGAGCAACAGGCCACTGGTTGCCATGTCACTGTGGTGGGTATGTCACAGTGGGCAGCAGGTCAGTAGTGGCCATGTCACTATGGGGGCCATGTCACAGTGGTCAGCGTGTCAGTGGTGGCCATGTCACTATGGGGGCCATGTCACAGTGGGCAGCAGGTCAGTGGTGGCCATGTCACTATGGGGGCCATGTCACAGTGTGCAGCAGGTCAGTGGTGGCCATGTCACTATGGGGGCTATGTCACAGTGGGCAGCAGGTCAGTGCTGGCCATGTCACTGTGAGGTCATGTCACAGTGTGCAGCAGGTCAGTGGTGGCCATGTCACAGTGAGCAACAGGCCACTGGTTGCCATGTCACTGTGGGGGCCATGTCAAAGTGGTCAGCGGGTCAGTGGTGGCCATATCAGTGTGAGGCCATGCCACACTGGGCAGCAGATCAGTTGTGGCCATGTCACAATGAGCAACAGTCCACTGGTGGCCATGTCACTGTGGTGGCCAGTCACAGTGGGCAGCAGGTCAGTGGTGGCCACGTCACTGTGGGGCCATGTGACAGTGGGCAGCATGTCAGTAGTGATCATGTTAGTCTATGGGACATGTCACAGTGGGGTAGCAGGTCAGTCGTGGCCATGTCACTGTGAGGGCCATGTCACAGTGTGCAGCAGGTCAGTGGTGGCCATGTCACAGTGAGCAACAGTCCACTTCTTGCCATGTCACTGTGGGGGCTATGTCACAGTGGGCAGCAGGTCAGTTGTGGCCATGTCACTATGGGGGCCATGTCACAGTGGGCAGCAGGTCAGTGGTGGCAATGTCACTATGGGGGCCATGTCACAGTGGGCAGCAGGTCAGTGGTGGCCATGTCACTGTGGGGGCCATGTGACAGTGGTCAGCGGGTCAGTGGTGGCCATGTCACTGTGAGGTCATGTCACAGTGGGCAGCAGATCAGTTGTGGCCATGTCACAATGAGCAACAGGGCACTGGTTGCCATGTCACTGTGGGGGGTATGTCACAGTGGGCAGAAGGTCAGTGGTGGCCATGTCACTATGGGGGCCATGTCACAGTGGTCAGCGTTGCAGTGGTGGCCACGTCACTGTGGGGGCCATGTCACAGTGGTCAGCGGGTCAGTGGTGGCCACGTCACTGTGGGGCCATGTCACAGTGCGCAGCATGTCAGTAGTGATCATGTTACTGTATGGGACATGTCACAATGGGGAGGAGGTCAGTGGTGGCCATGTCACTGTGAGGTCATGTCACAGTGTGCAGCAGGTCTAGTGGTGGCCATGTCACAGTGAGCAACAGGCCACTGGTTGCCATGTCACTGTGGTGGGTATGTCACAGTGGGCAGCAGGTCAGTAGTGGCCATGTCACTATGGGGGCCATGTCACAGTGGGCAGCAGGTCAGTGGTGGCCATGTCACTATGGGGGCTATGTCACAGTGGGCAGCAGGTCAGTGGTGGCCATGTCACTATGGGGGCCATGTCACAGTGTGCAGCAGGTCAGTGGTGGCCATGTCACTATGGGGGCTATGTCACAGTGGGCAGCAGGTCAGTGCTGGCCATGTCACTATGGGGGGCATGTCACAGTGGGCAGCAGGTCAGTGGTGGCCATGTCACTGTGGGGGCCATGTCACAATGGTCAGCGGGTCAGTGGTGGTCATGTCACTGTGAGGTCATGTCACAGTGTGCAGCAGGTCAGTGGTTGCCATGTAACAGTGAGCAACAGGCCAGTGGTTGCCATGTCACTGTGGGGGCTATGTCACAGTGGGCAGCATGTCAGTGGTGGCCATGTCACTATGGGGGCCATGTCACATTGGGCAGCAGGTCAGTGGTGGCCATGTCACTGTGGTGTCCAGTCACAGTGGGCAGGGGGTCACTGGTGGCCACGTCACTGTGAGGTCATGTCACAGTGGGCAGCAGGTCAGTGGTGGCCATGTCACAGTGAGCAACAGGCCACTGGTTGCCATGTCACTGTGGGGGCTGTGTCACAGTGGGCAGCAAGTCAGTGCTGGCCATGTCACTATGGGGGCTATGTCACATTGGGCAGCAGGTCAGTGGTGGCCATGTCACAGTGAGATCATGTCACAGTGTGCAGCAGGTCAGTGGTGGCCATGTCACAGTGAGAAAAAGGCCACTGCTTGCCATGTCACTGTGGAGGTTATGACACAGTGGGCAGCAGTTCAGTTGTGGCCAAGTCTCTATGGGGGCCATGTCACAGTGGGCAGCAGGTCAGTGGTGGCCATGTTACTATGGGGGCTATGTCACATTGGGCAGCAGGTCAGTGGTGGCCATGTCACTGTGGTGGCCAGTCACAGTGGGCAGCGGATCACTGGTGGCCAAGTCACTGTGGGGCCATGTGACAGTGGGCAGCATATCAGTAGTGATCATGTTACTGTATGGGACATGTCACAGTTGGGAGAAGGTCACTGGTGGCCATGTCACTGTGAGGTCATGTCACAGTGTGCAGCAGGTCAGTGGTGGCCATGTCACAGTTAGCAACATGCCACTGATTGCCATGTCAATGTGGGGGCTATGTCACAGTGGGCAGCAGGTCAGTTGTGGCCATGTCACTATGGGGGCCATGTCACAGTGGGCAGCAGGCTAGTGGTGGCCATGTCACTGTGAGGTCATGTCACAGTGTGCAGAAGGTCAGTGGTGGCCATGTCACAGTGAGCAACAGGCCACTGGTTTCCATGTCACTGTGGCGGCTATGTCACAGTGGGCAGGAGGTCAGTGCTGGCCATGTCACTATGGCGGCTATGTCACAGTTGGTAGCAGGTCAGTAGTGGCCACGTCACTGTGGGGCCATGTCACAGTGTGCAGCATGTCAGTGATGGCCATGTCACTATGGGGGCCATGTCACAGTGGGCAGCAGATCAGTGGTGGCCATGTCACTGTGGGGTCCATGTCACAGTGGTCAGCGGGTCAGTGGTGGCCATGTCACTGTGGGGGCCATGTCACTATGGGGGCCATGTCACAGTGGGCAGTAGGTCAGTGGTGGCCATGTCACTGTGGGGGCCATGTCACTGGTGTCAGCGGGTCAGTGGTGGCCATGTCACTGTGAGGTCATGTCACAGTGTGCAGCAGGTCAGTGGTGGCCATGTCACAGTGAGCAACAGGCCACTGGTTGCCATGTCACTGTGGGGGCTATGTCATAGTGGGCAGCAAGTCAGTGCTGGCCATGTCACTATGGGGGCTATGTCACAGTGGGCAGCAGGTCAGTGGTGGCCATGTCACAGTGAGGTCATGTCACAGTGTACAGCAGGTCAGTGGTGGCCATGTCACAGTGAGCAACAGGCCACTGGTTGCCATGTCACTGTGGGTGCTATGTCACAGTGGGCAGCAGGTCAGTTGTGGCCATGTCACTATGGCGGCCATGTCACAGTGGGCAGCAGGTCAGTGGTGGCCATGTCACTATGGGGTCTATGTCACATTGGGCAGCAGGTCAGTGGTGGCCATGTCTCCGTGAGGTCATGTCACAGTGTGCAGCAGGTCAGTGGTGGCCATATCACAGTGAGCAACATGCCACTGGTTGCCATGTCACTGTGGGGGCTATGTCACAGTGGGCAGCTGGACAGTAGTGGCCATGTCACTATAGGGGCCATGCCACAGTGGGCAGCAGGTCAGTAGTGGCCACGTCACTGTGGGGCCCTGTTACAGTGTGCAGCAGGTCAGTGATGGCCATGTCACAGTGAGCAACAGGCCACTGGTTGCCATGTCACTGTGGGGGCTATGTCACAGTGGGCAGCAGGTCAGTGGTGGACATGTCACTGTGGGGGCCATGTCACAGTGGGCAGCAGGTCAGTGGTGGCCATGTCACTATGGGGGCCATGTCACAGTGGGCAGCAGGTCAGTGGTGGCCATGTCACTATGGGGGCCATATCACAGTGGGCAGCATGTCAGTGGTGGCCATGTCACTATGGGGGCTATGTCACAGTGGGGAGCAGGTCACTGGTGGCCATGTCACTGTGAGGTCATGTCACATTGTGCAGCAGGTCAGTGGTGGCCATGTCACAGTGAGCAACAGGCCACTGGTTGCCATGTCACTGTGGGGGCTATGTCACAGTGGGCAGCAGGTCAGTTGTGGCCATGTCACTATGGGAGCCATGTCATAGTGGGCAGCAGGCTAGTGGTGGCCATGTCACTGTGAGGTCATGTCACAGTGTGCAGCAGGTCAGTGGTGGCCATTTAACAGTGAGCAACAGGCCAGTGTTTGCCATGTCACTGTGGGGGCTATGTCACAGTGGGCAGCATGTCAGTGGTGGCCATGTCACTATGGGGGCTATGTCACATTGGGCAGCAGGTCAGTGGAGGCCATGTCACTGTGGTGTCCAGTCACAGTGGGCAGCGGGTCACTGGTGGCCACGTCAATGTGAGGTCATGTCACAGTGGGCAGCAGGTCAGTGGTGGCCATGTCACAGTGAGCAACAGGCCACTGGTTGCCATGTCACTGTGGGGGCTGTGTCACAGTGGGCAGCAAGTCAGTGCTGGCCATGTCACTATGGGGGCTATGTCACATTGGGCAGCAGGTCAGTGGTGGCCATGTCACAGTGAGGTCATGTCACAGTGTGCAGCGGGTCAGTGGTGGCCATGTCACAGTGAGAAAAAGGCCACTGCTTGCCATGTCACTGTGGAGGTTATGACACAGTGGGCAGCAGTTCAGTTGTGGCCAAGTCTCTATGGGGGCCATGTCACAGTGGGCAGCAGGTCAGTGGTGGCCATGTTACTATGGGGGCTATGTCACATTGGGCAGCAGGTCATAGGTGGCCACGTCACTGTGGTGGCCAGTCACAGTGGGCAGCGGGTCACTGGTGGCCACGTCAATGTGGGGCCATGTGACAGTGGGCAGCATATCAGTAGTGATCATGTTACTGTATGGGACATGTCACAGTTGGGAGAAGGTCACTGGTGGCCATGTCACTGTGAGGTCATGTCACAGTGTGCAGCAGGTCAGTGGTGGCCATGTCACAGTTAGCAACATGCCACTGATTGCCATGTCAATGTGGGGGCTATGTCACAGTGGGCAGCGGGTCCACTGGTGGCCATGTCACTGTGGGGGCCATGTCACTATGGGGGCCATGTCACAGTGTGCAGAAGGTCAGTGGTGGCCATGTCACAGTGAGCAACAGGCCACTGGTTGCCATGTCACTGTGGGGGCTATGTCACAGTGGGCAGCAGGTCAGTGCTGGCCATGTCACTATGGGGGCCATGTCACAGTGGGCAGCAGGTCAGTGGTGACCATGTCACTATGGGGGCTATGTCACATTGGGCAGCAGGTCAGTGGTGGCCATGTCACAGTGAGGTCATGTCACAGTGTGCAGCAGGTCAGTGATGGCCGTGTCACAGTGAGAAAAAGGCCACTGGTTGCCATGTCACTCTGGGGGCTATGTCACATTGGGCAGCAGGTCAGTGCTGGCCATGTCAATATGGGGGCCATGTCACATTGGGCAGCAGGTCAGTGGTGGCCACGTCACTGTGGGGCCTTGTAACAGTGGGCAGCATGTCAGTAGTGATCATGTTACTGTATGGGATTGTCACAGTGGGGAGCAGGTCAGTGGTGGCCATGTCAATGTGAGGTCATGTCACTGTGGGCAGAAGGTCAGTGGTGGCCATGTCACAGTGAGCAGCAGGCCACTGGTTGCCATGTCACTGTGGGGGCTATGTCACAGTGGGCAGCGGGTCAGTGGTGGCCATGTCACTGTGGGGGCCATGTCACAGTGGTCAGCGGGTCAGTGGTGGCCATGTCACTGTGGGGGCCATGTCACAGGTGTCAGCGGGTCAGTGGTGGCCATGTCACTGTGAGGTCATGTCACAGTGGGCAGCAGATCAGTTGTAGCCATGTCACAATGAGCAACATTCCACTGGTGGCCATGTCACTGTGGTGGCCAATCACAGTGGGCAGCAGGTCAGTGGTGGCCACGTCACTGTGGGGCCATGTTGTTGAAAGAACGCAGAGGGAGCCCAGCCATCATTTAATGCACAAAGGCTCAACTTTATTAGTACTCACACTTCTTTTATATCTACAATAATTAGTTCATACATATTGCAAAAAGTGAGCTCCTTATATGTTGCTAAGGTTAGATACCTTGGTTGCTAAGGCTAAATACCAATCCCACCACTTATGATTTCTGCAAGGCCTTCTACATAGTCTTGCTTCTGTTCTTTGTTCTTCTTTCATACTTTTCGGTATTTTCCCATCACGTCGCCGTTGTCAGCAGTTCCTCGGTGCTGTGCCCTTTCTCACGTAGCCAGTTGTTAGCAAACTGCTCCACACCATGTGACAGTGGGCAGCATGTCAGTAGTGATCATGTTACTGTATGGGACATGTCACAGTGGGCAGCAGGTCAGTGGTGGCCATGTCACTGTGAGGTCATGTCACAGTGTGCAGCAGGTCAGGGGTGGCCATGTCACAGTGAGCAACAGGCCACTGGTTGCCATGTCACTGTGGGGGCTATGTCACAGTGGGCAGCAGGTCAGTGCTGGCCATGTCATTATGGGGGCCATGTCACAGTGGGCAGCAGGTCAGTGCTGGCCATGTCACTATGGGGGCCATGTCACAGTGGGCAGCAGGTCAGTGGTGGCCATGTCACTGTGGGGGCGATGTCACAGTTCTCAGCGGGTCAGTGGTGGCCATGTCACTGTGGGGCCATGTCACAGTGTGCAGCAGGTCACTGGTGGCCATGTCACAGTGAGAAAAAGGCCACTGGTTGCCATGTCACTGTGGGGGCTATGTCACAGTGGGCAGCAGGTCAGTGGTGCCCAATTCACTGTGGGGCTATGTCACAGTGGTCAGCGGGTCAGTGGTGGCCATGTCACTGTGGGGGCCATGTCACATTGGGCAGCAGGTCAGTAGTGGCCACGTCACTGTGGGGCCATGTCACAGTGTGCAGCAGGTCAGTGATGGCCATATCACAGTGAGCAACAGGCCACTGGTTGCTATGTCACTGTGGGGGCTATGTCACAGTGGGCAGCAGGTCAGTTTTGGCCATGTCACTATGGGGGCCATGTCACAGTGGGGAGAAGGTCAGTGGTGGCCATGTCACAATTGGGTCCATGTCACAGTGGGCAGCAGGTCAGTGGTGGGCATGTCACTATGGGGGCCATGTCACTGTGGGGGCTATGTCACAGTGTGCAGCAGGTCAGTGGTGGCCATGTCACTGTGGGGCTATGTCACAGTGGTCAGCGGATCAGTGGTGGCCATGTCACAATGGGGACCATGTAACAGTGGGCAGCAGGTCAGTTGTGGCCATGTCACTATTGGTCCATGTCACAGTGAGCAGAAGGTCATTGGTGGCCATGTCACTGTGAGGTCATGTCACAGTGTGCAGCAGGTCAGTGATGGCCATGTCACAGTGAGCAACAGGCCACTGGTTGCCATGTCACTGTAGGGGCTATGTCACAGTGGGCAGCAGGTCAGTTGTGGCCAAGTCACTATGGGGGCCATGTCACAGTGGGCAGCAGGTCAGCGGTGGACAGGTCACTATGGGGCTATGTCACAGTGGTCAGCGGATCAGTGGTGGCCATGTCACTGTGAGGTCATGTCACAGTGTGCAGCAGGTCAGTGGTGACCATGTCACACTGAGCAACAGGCCACTGGTTTCCATGTCACTGTGCGGGCTATGTCACAGTTGGCAGCAGGTCAGTAGTGGCCATGTCAATGTGGGGCCATTTCACAGTGTGCAGCAGGTCAGTGATGGCCATGTCACAGTGAGCAACAGGCCACTCTTTGCCATGTCACTGTGGGGGTGGTGTCACAGTGGGCAGCGGGTCAGTGCTGGCCATGTCACTATGGGGGCCACGTCACACTGGGCAGAAGGTCAGTAGTGGCCACGTCACTGTGGGGCCATGTCACAGTGTGCAGCAGGTCAGTGATGGTCATGTCACAGTGAGCAACAGGCCACTGGTTGCCATGTCACTGTGGGGGCTATGTCATAGTGGGCAGCAGGTCAGTTGTGGCCAAGACTCTATGGGGGCCATGTCACAGTGGGCAGCAGGTCAGTGGTGGCCATGTCACTATGGGGGCCATGTCACTGTGGGTAGAAGGTCAGTAGTGGCCACGTCACTGTGGGGCTATGTCACAGTGGTCAGCGGATCAGTGGTGGCCATGTCACTGTGGGGACCATGTCACAGTGGGCAGCAGGTCAGTTGTGGCCATGTCACTATTGGTCCATGTCACAGTGGGCAGAAGGTCAGTGGTGGCCATGTCACTGTGAGGTCATGTCACAGTGTGCAGCAGGTCAGTGGTGGCCATTTCACAGTGAGAAACAGGCCACTGGATGCCATGTCACTGTGGGGGCGAAGTCACAGTGGGCAGCTGGTCAGTTGTGGCCAAGTCTCTATGGGGGCCAGGTCACAGTGGGTAGCAGGTCAGTGGTGGACAGGTCACTGTGGGGCTATGTCACAGTGCTCAGAGGATCAGCGGTGGCCATGTCACTGTGGGGACCATGTCACAGTGGGAAGCAGGTCAGTTGTGGCCATGTCACTATGGGTCCATGTCACAGTGGGCAGCAGGTCAGTAGTGGCCATGTCACTATGGGGGCTATGTGACATTGGGCAGCACGTCAGTGAGGCCATGTCACAGTGAGTAACAGGCCACTGGTTGCCATGTCACTGTGGGGGCTATGTCACATTGGGCATCAGGTCAGTTGTGGCCATGTCACTGTGAAGTCATGTCACAGTGTGCAGCAGGTCACTGATGGCCATGTCACAGTGAGCAACAGGCCACTGGTTGCCATGTCACTGTGGGGGCTTTGTCACAGTGGGCAGCAGGTCAGTGCTGACGATGTCAATATGGGGGCCATGTCATTATGGGGGCCATGTCACAGTGGGCAGCAGGTCAGTGGTGGCCATGTCACTATGGGGGCTATGTCACATTGGGCAGCAGGTCAGCGGTGTCCATGTCACTGTGAGGTCATGTCACAGTGTGCAGCAGGACAGTGGTGGCCATGTCACAGTGAGAAACAGGCCACTGGTTGCCATGTCACTGTGGGGTCTATGTCACAGTGGCCAGCAGGTCAGTTGTGGCCAAGTCTCTATGGGGGCCATGTCACAGTGGGCAGCAGGTCAGTGGTGCCCATGTCACAATGGGGGGCATGTCACAGTGTGCAGCAGGTCAGTGATGGCCATGTCACAGTGAGCAACAGGCCACTGGTTGCCATGTCACTGTGGGGGCTATGTCACATTGGGCAGCAAGTCAGTGCTGGCCATTTCACTATGGGGGCCATGTCACAGTGGGCAGGAGGTCAGTGCTGCCATGTCACTATGGGGGCCATATCACAGTGGGCAGCAGGTCATTGGTGGCCATGTCACTATGGGGGCTATGTCACATTGGGCAGCAGGTCAGTGGTGGCCATGTAACCGTGAGGTCATGTCACATTGTGCAGCAGGTCAGTGGTGGCCATGTCACAGTGAGAAACAGGCCACTGGTTGCCATGTCACTGTGGGGGCTATGTCACAGTGGGCAGCAGGTCAGTTGTGGCCAAGTCTCTATGGGGGCCATGTCACAGTGGGCAGCAGGTCAGTGGTGGCCATGTCACTATGGGGTCCATGTCTCTGTGGGTAGCAGGTCAGTGGTGGCCAGGTCACCGTGGGGCTATGTCACAGTGGTCAGCGGATCAGTGGTGGCCATGTAACCGTGAGGTCATGTCACATTGTGCAGCAGGTCAGTGGTGGCCATGTCACAGTGAGAAACAGGCCACTGGTTGCCATGTCACTGTGGGGACCATGTCACACCGGGCAGCAGGTCAGTTGTGGCCATGTCACTATGAGTCCATGTCACAGTGGGCAGCAGGTCAGTGGTGGCCATGGCACTTTGGGGGCTATGTCACATTGGGCAGCAGGTCAGTGGTGGCCATGTCACTGTGAGGTCATGTCACAGTGTGCAGCAGGTCAGTGGTGGCCATGTCACTGTGAGGTCATGTCACAGTGTGCAGCAGGTCAGGGGTGGCCATGTCACAGTGAGCAACAGGCCACTGGTTGCCATGTCACTGTGGGGGCTATGTCACAGTGGGCAGCAGGTCAGTGGTGGCCATGTCATTATGGGGGCCATGTCACAGTGGGCAGCAGGTCAGTGCTGGCCATGTCACTATGGGGGCCATGTCACAGTGGGCAGCAGGTCAGTGGTGGCCATGTCACTGTGGGGGCGATGTCACAGTTCTCAGCGGGTCAGTGGTGGCCATGTCACTGTGGGGCCATGTCACAGTGTGCAGCAGGTCACTGGTGGCCATGTCACAGTGAGAAAAAGGCCACTGGTTGCCATGTCACTGTGGGGGCTATGTCACAGTGGGCAGCAGGTCAGTGGTGCCCAATTCACTGTGGGGCTATGTCACAGTGGTCAGCGGGTCAGTGGTGGCCATGTCACTGTGGGGGCCATGTCACATTGGGCAGCAGGTCAGTAGTGGCCACGTCACTGTGGGGCCATGTCACAGTGTGCAGCAGGTCAGTGATGGCCATATCACAGTGAGCAACAGGCCACTGGTTGCTATGTCACTGTGGGGGCTATGTCACAGTGGGCAGCAGGTCAGTTTTGGCCATGTCACTATGGGGGCCATGTCACAGTGGGGAGAAGGTCAGTGGTGGCCATGTCACAATTGGGTCCATGTCACAGTGGGCAGCAGGTCAGTGGTGGGCATGTCACTATGGGGGCCATGTCACTGTGGGGGCTATGTCACAGTGTGCAGCAGGTCAGTGGTGGCCATGTCACTGTGGGGCTATGTCACAGTGGTCAGCGGATCAGTGGTGGCCATGTCACAATGGGGACCATGTAACAGTGGGCAGCAGGTCAGTTGTGGCCATGTCACTATTGGTCCATGTCACAGTGAGCAGAAGGTCAGTGGTGGCCATGTCACTGTGAGGTCATGTCACAGTGTGCAGCAGGTCAGTGATGGCCATGTCACAGTGAGCAACAGGCCACTGGTTGCCATGTCACTGTAGGGGCTATGTCACAGTGGGCAGCAGGTCAGTGGTGGCCATGTCACTATGGGGGCCATGTCACAGTGGGCAGCAGGTCAGCGGTGGACAGGTCACTATGGGGCTATGTCACAGTGGTCAGCGGATCAGTGGTGGCCATGTCACTGTGAGGTCATGTCACAGTGTGCAGCAGGTCAGTGGTGACCATGTCACACTGAGCAACAGGCCACTGGTTTCCATGTCACTGTGCGGGCTATGTCACAGTTGGCAGCAGGTCAGTAGTGGCCATGTCAATGTGGGGCCATTTCACAGTGTGCAGCAGGTCAGTGATGGCCATGTCACAGTGAGCAACAGGCCACTCTTTGCCATGTCACTGTGGGGGTTGTGTCACAGTGGGCAGCGGGTCAGTGCTGGCCATGTCACTATGGGGGCCACGTCACACTGGGCAGAAGGTCAGTAGTGGCCACGTCACTGTGGGGCCATGTCACAGTGTGCAGCAGGTCAGTGATGGTCATGTCACAGTGAGCAACAGGCCACTGGTTGCCATGTCACTGTGGGGGCTATGTCATAGTGGGCAGCAGGTCAGTTGTGGCCAAGACTCTATGGGGGCCATGTCACAGTGGGCAGCAGGTCAGTGGTGGCCATGTCACTATGGGGGCCATGTCACTGTGGGTAGAAGGTCAGTAGTGGCCACGTCACTGTGGGGCTATGTCACAGTGGTCAGCGGATCAGTGGTGGCCATGTCACTGTGGGGACCATGTCACAGTGGGCAGCAGGTCAGTTGTGGCCATGTCACTATTGGTCCATGTCACAGTGGGCAGAAGGTCAGTGGTGGCCATGTCACTGTGAGGTCATGTCACAGTGTGCAGCAGGTCAGTGGTGGCCATTTCACAGTGAGAAACAGGCCACTGGATGCCATGTCACTGTGGGGGCGAAGTCACAGTGGGCAGCTGGTCAGTTGTGGCCAAGTCTCTATGGGGGCCAGGTCACAGTGGGTAGCAGGTCAGTGGTGGACAGGTCACTGTGGGGCTATGTCACAGTGCTCAGAGGATCAGCGGTGGCCATGTCACTGTGGGGACCATGTCACAGTGGGAAGCAGGTCAGTTGTGGCCATGTCACTATGGGTCCATGTCACAGTGGGCAGCAGGTCAGTAGTGGCCATGTCACTATGGGGGCTATGTGACATTGGGCAGCACGTCAGTGAGGCCATGTCACAGTGAGTAACAGGCCACTGGTTGCCATGTCACTGTGGGGGCTATGTCACATTGGGCATCAGGTCAGTTGTGGCCATGTCACTGTGAAGTCATGTCACAGTGTGCAGCAGGTCACTGATGGCCATGTCACAGTGAGCAACAGGCCACTGGTTGCCATGTCACTGTGGGGGCTTTGTCACAGTGGGCAGCAGGTCAGTGCTGACGATGTCAATATGGGGGCCATGTCATTATGGGGGCCATGTCACAGTGGGCAGCAGGTCAGTGGTGGCCATGTCACTATGGGGGCTATGTCACATTGGGCAGCAGGTCAGCGGTGTCCATGTCACTGTGAGGTCATGTCACAGTGTGCAGCAGGACAGTGGTGGCCATGTCACAGTGAGAAACAGGCCACTGGTTGCCATGTCACTGTGGGGTCTATGTCACAGTGGCCAGCAGGTCAGTTGTGGCCAAGTCTCTATGGGGGCCATGTCACAGTGGGCAGCAGGTCAGTGGTGCCCATGTCACAATGGGGGGCATGTCACAGTGTGCAGCAGGTCAGTGATGGCCATGTCACAGTGAGCAACAGGCCACTGGTTGCCATGTCACTGTGGGGGCTATGTCACATTGGGCAGCAAGTCAGTGCTGGCCATTTCACTATGGGGGCCATGTCACAGTGGGCAGGAGGTCAGTGCTGCCATGTCACTATGGGGGCCATATCACAGTGGGCAGCAGGTCATTGGTGGCCATGTCACTATGGGGGCTATGTCACATTGGGCAGCAGGTCAGTGGTGGCCATGTAACCGTGAGGTCATGTCACATTGTGCAGCAGGTCAGTGGTGGCCATGTCACAGTGAGAAACAGGCCACTGGTTGCCATGTCACTGTGGGAGCTATGTCACAGTGGGCAGCAGGTCAGTTGTGGCCAAGTCTCTATGGGGGCCATGTCACAGTGGGCAGCAGGTCAGTGGTGGCCATGTCACTATGGGGTCCATGTCTCTGTGGGTAGCAGGTCAGTGGTGGCCAGGTCACCGTGGGGCTATGTCACAGTGGTCAGCGGATCAGTGGTGGCCATGTAACCGTGAGGTCATGTCACATTGTGCAGCAGGTCAGTGGTGGCCATGTCACAGTGAGAAACAGGCCACTGGTTGCCATGTCACTGTGGGGACCATGTCACACCGGGCAGCAGGTCAGTTGTGGCCATGTCACTATGAGTCCATGTCACAGTGGGCAGCAGGTCAGTGGTGGCCATGGCACTTTGGGGGCTATGTCACATTGGGCAGCAGGTCAGTGGTGGCCATGTCACTGTGAGGTCATGTCACAGTGTGCAGCAGGTCAGTGGTGGCCATGTCACAGTGAGCAACAGGCCACTGGTTGCCATGTCACTGTGGGGGCTATGTCACAGTGGGCAGCAGGTCAGTGGTGGCCATTTCACTATTGGGGCCATGAGACAGTGGGCAGCAGGTCAGTGGTGGCCATGTCACTGTGAGGTCATGTCACAAGGTGCAGCAGGTCAGTGGTGGCCATTTCACAGTGAGAAACAGGCCACTGGTTGCCATGTCACTGTGGGGGCTATGTCACAGTGGGCAGCAGGTCAGTTGTGGCCATGTCACTATGGGGGCCATGTCACAGTGGGCAGCATGTCAGTGGTGCCCATGTCACTATGGGGGCCATGTCACAGTGGGTAGCAGGTCAGTGGTGGCCAGGTCACTGTGGGGCTATGTCACAGTGGTCAGTGGATCAGTGGTGGCCATGTCACTGTGGGGACCATGTCACAGTGGGCAGCAGGTCAGTTGTGGCCATGTCACTATGGGTCCATGTCACAGTGGGCAGCAGGTCAGTGGTGGCCATGTCACTGTGAGGTCATGTCACAGTGTGCAGCTGGTTAGTGGTGGCCATGTCACAGTGAGCAACAGGCCACTGGTTGCCATTTCACTGTGGGGTCTATGTCACAGTGGCCAGCAGGTCAGTGGTGGCCATGTCACTATGGGGGCCATGTCACAGTGGGCAGCAGGTCAGTGGTGGCCATGTCACTGTGGGTCATGTCACAGTGTGCAGCAGGTCAGTGGTGGCCATGTCACAGTGAGCAACAGGCCACTGGTTGCCATGTCACTGTGGGGGATATGTCACAGTGGGCATCAGGTCAGTGGTGGCCATGTCACTATGGGGGCCATGTCACAGTGGGCAGCAGGTCAGTGGTGGCCATGTCACTGTGAGGTCATGTCACAATGTTCAGCAGGTCAGTGCTGGCCATGTCACAGTGAGAAACAGGCCACTGGTTGCCATGTCACTGTCGGGGCTATGTCACAGTGGGCAGCAGGTCAGTTGTGGCCATGTCACTATGGGGGCCATGTCACAGTGGGCAGCATGTCAGTGGTGCCCATGTCACTATGGCGGCCATGTCACAGTGGGTAGCATGTCAGTAGTGGCCATGTCACTATGGGGGCTATGTCACATTGGGCAGCAGGTCAGTGGTGGCCATGTCACTGTGAGGTCATGTCACAGTGTGCAGCAGGTTAGTGGTGGCCATGTCACAGTGAGCAACAGGCCACTGGTTGCCATGTCACTGTGGGGTCTATGTCACATTGGGCAGCAGGTCAGTGGTGGCCATGTCACTGTGAGGTCATGTCACAGTGTGCAGCAGGTTAGTGGTGGCCATGTCACAGTGAGCAACAGGCCACTGGTTGCCATGTCACTGTGGGGTCTATGTCACATTGGGCAGCAGGTCAGTGGTGGCCATGTCACTATGGGGGCCATGTCACAGTGGGCAGCAGGTCAGTGGTGGCCATTTCACTTTTGGGGCCATGTCACAGTGGGCAGCAGGTCAGTAGTGGCCACGTCATTGTGGGGCCATGTCACAGTGGTCAGTGGATCAGTGGTGGCCATGTCACTGTGAGGACCATGTCACAGTGGGCAGCAGGTCACTTGTGGCCATGTCACTATGGGTCCATGTCACATTGGGCAGCAGGTCAGTGGTGGCCATGTCACTGTGAGGTCATGTCACAGTGTGCAGCAGGTCAGTGATGGCCATGTCACTATGGGGGCCATGTCACAGTGGGCAGCAAGTCAGTGGTGGCCATGTCACTATGGGGGCTATGTCACATTGGGCAGCAGGTCAGTGGTGTCCATGTCACTGTGAGGTCATGTCACAGTGTGCAACAGGTCAGTGGTGGCCATGTCACAGTGAGAAACAGGCCACTGGTTGCCATGTCACTGTGCGTGCTATGTCACAGTGGGCAGCAGGTCAGTTGTGGCCAAGTCTCTATGGGGGCCATGTCACAGTGGGCAGCAGGTCAGTGGTGCCCATGTTACTATCGGGGCATTGTTACAGTGGGTAGCAGGTCAGTGGTGGCCAGGTCACTGTGGGGCTATGTCACAGTGGTCAGCGGATCAGTGGTGGCCATGTCACTGTGGGTCCATGTCACAGTGGGCAGCAGGTCATTGGTGGCCATGTCACTGTGAGGTCATGTCACAGTGTGCAACAGGTCAGTGGTGTCCATGTCACAGTGAGAAACAGGCCACTGGTTGCCATGTCACTGTGGGGGCTATGTCACAGTGGGCAGCAGGTCAGTTGTGGCCAAGTCTCTATGGGGGCCATGTCACAGCGGGCAGCAGGTCAGTGGTGCCCATGTCACTATCGGGGTCATGTCACAGTGGGTAGCAGTTCAGTGGTGGCCAGGTCACTGTGGGGCTATGTCACAGTGGTAAGCGGATCTGTGGTGGCCATATCACTGTGAGGTCATGTCACAGTGTGCAGCAGGTCAGTGGTGGCCATGTCACTGTGGTGGCCAGTCACAGTGGGCAGCAGGTCAGTGGTGGCTATGTCACTGTGGTGGCCAGTCACAGTGGGCAGCAGGTCAGTGGTGGCCTTGTCACTGTGGTGGCCAGTCACAGTGGGCAGCAGGTTAGTGGTGGACATGTCACTATGGGGGCATGTCACAGTGGGCAGCGGGTCAGTTGTGGCCATGTCACTATGGGGGCCATGTCACAGTGTGCAGCAGGTCAGTGGTGACCATGTCACACTGAGCAACAGGCCACTGGTTGCCATGTCACTGTGGGGGCTATGTCTCAGTGGGCACCAGGTCAGTGGTGGTATGTCACTGTGGGGCCCATGTCACAGTGTGCAGCAGGTCAGTGGTGACCATGTCACTGTGGTGGCCAGTCACAGTAGGCAGCAGGTCAGTGGTGGCTATGTCACTGTGGTGGCCAGTCACAGTGGGCAGCAGGTCAGTGGTGGCCATGTCACTGTGGTGGCCAGTCACAGTGGGCAGCAGGTTAGTGGTGGACATGTCACTATGGGGGCATGTCACAGTGGGCAGCGGTTCAGTTGTGGCCATGTCACTATGGGGGCCATGTCACAGTGGGCAGCAGGTCAGTAGTGGCCACGTCACTGTGGGGCCATGTCACAGTGTGCAGCAGGTCAGTGATGGCCATGTCACAGTGAGCAACAGGCCACTGATTGCCGTGTCACTGTGGGGGCTATGTCACAGTGGGCAGCAGGTCAGTGGTGTCCATGTCACTGTGAGGTCATGTCACAGTGTGCAGCAGGTCAGTGGTGGCCATGTCACAGTGAGAAACAGGCCACTGGTTGCCATGTCACTGTGGGGGCTATGTCACAGTGGGCAGCAGTTCAGTTGTGGCCAAGTCTCTATGGGGGCCATGTCACAGTGGGCAGCAGGTCAGTGGTGGCCATGTCACTGTGAGGTCATGTCACAAGGTGCAGCAGGTCAGTGGTGGCCATTTCACAGTGAGAAACAGGCCACTGGTTGCCATGTCACTGTGGGGGCTATGTCACAGTGGGCAGCAGGTCAGTTGTGGCCATGTCACTATGGGGGCCATGTCACAGTGGGCAGCATGTCAGTGGTGCCCATGTCACTATGGGGGCCATGTCACAGTGGGTAGCAGGTCAGTGGTGGCCAGGTCACTGTGGGGCTATGTCACAGTGGTCAGTGGATCAGTGGTGGCCATGTCACTGTGGGGACCATGTCACAGTGGGCAGCAGGTCAGTTGTGGCCATGTCACTATGGGTCCATGTCACAGTGGGCAGCAGGTCAGTGGTGGCCATGTCACTGTGAGGTCATGTCACAGTGTGCAGCTGGTTAGTGGTGGCCATGTCACAGTGAGCAACAGGCCACTGGTTGCCATTTCACTGTGGGGTCTATGTCACAGTGGCCAGCAGGTCAGTGGTGGCCATGTCACTATGGGGGCCATGTCACAGTGGGCAGGAGGTCAGTGGTGGCCATTTCACTATTGGGGCCATGTCACAGTGTGCAGCAGGTCAGTGGTGGCCACTTCATTGTGGGGCCATGTCACAGTGTGCAGCAGGTTGGTGATGGCCATGTCACAGTGAGCAACACGCCACTGGTTGCCATGTCACTGTGGGGGCTATGTCACAGTGGGCAGCAGGTCAGTGGTGGCCATGTCACTATGGGGGCCATGTCACAGTGGGCAGGAGGTCAGTGGTGGCCATTTCACTATTGGGGCCATGAGACAGTGTGCAGCAGGTCAGTAGTGGCCACGTCATTGTGGGGCCATGTCACAGTGTGCAGCTGGTTAGTGGTGGCCATGTCACAGTGAGCAACAGGCCACTGGTTGCCATGTCACTGTGGGGGCTATGTCACAGTGGGCAGCAGGTCAGTGCTGGCCATGTCACTATGGGGGCAATGTCACAGTGTGCAACAGGTCAGTGGTGGCCATGTCACAGTGAGAAACAGGCCACTGGTTGCCATGTCAATGTGGGGGCTATGTCACAGTGGGCAGCAGGTCAGTTGTGGCCAAGACTCTATGGGGGCAATGTCACAGTAGGCAGCAAGTCAGTGGTGCCCATGTCACTATGGGGGCCATGTCACAGTGGGTAGCAGGTCAGTGGTGGCCAGGTCACTGTGGGGCTATGTCACAGTGGCCAGCGGATCAGTGGTGGCCATGTCACTGTGGGGACCATGTCACAGTGGGCAGCAGGTCAGTTGTGGCCATGTCACTATGGGTCCATCTCACAATGTGCAGCAGGTCAGTGGTGACCATGTCACACTGAGCAACAGGCCACTGGTTGCCATGTCACTGTGGGGGCTATGTCACATGGGCACCAGGTCAGTGGTGGTATGTCACTGTGGGGCCCATGTCACAGTGGGCAGCAGGTCAGTGGTGGCCATGTCACTGTGGTGGCCAGTCACAGTGGGCAGCAGGTCAGTGGTGGCCATGTCACTGTGGTGGCCAGTCACAGTGGGCAGCAGGTTAGTGGTGGACATGTCACTATGGGGGCATGTCACAGTGGGCAGCGGGTCAGTTGTGGCCATGTCACTATGGGGGCCATGTCACAGTGGGCAGCAGGTCAGTGGTGGCATGTCATTATGGGGGCCATGTCACAGTGGGCAGCAGGTCAGTAGTGGCCACGTCAGTGTGGGGCCATGTCACAGTGTGCAGCAGGTCAGTGATGGCCATGTCACAGTGAGCAACAGGCCACTGATTGCCATGTCACTGTGGGGGCTATGTCACATTGGGCAGCAGGTCAGTGGTGTCCATGTCACTGTGAGTTCATGTCACAGTGTGCAACAGGTCAGTGGTGGCCATGTCACAGTGAGAAACAGGCCACTGGTTGCCATGTCACTGTGGGGGCTATGTCACAGTGGGCAGCAGGTCAGTTGTGGCCAAGTCTCTTTGGGGGCCATGTCACAGTGGGCAGCAGGTCAGTGGTGCCCATGTCACTATGGGTGCCATGACACAGTGGGTAGCAGGTCAGTGGTGGCCATGTCACTATGGGGGCTATGTCACATTGGGCAGCAGGTCAGTGGTGTTCATGTCACTGTGAGGTCATGTCACAGTGTGCAACAGGTCAGTGGTGGCCATGTCACAGTTAGAAACAGGCCACTGGTTGCCATGTCACTGTGGCGTCTATGTCACAGTGGGCAGCGGGTCAGTGTTGGCCATGTCACTATGGGGGCCATGTCATAGTGGGCAGCAGGTCAGTAGTGGCCACGGCACTGTGGGGCCATGTCACAGTGTGCAGCAGGTCAGTGATGGCCATGTCACAGTGAGTAAGAGGCCACTGGTTGCCATGTCACAGTGGGGGCTATGTCACAGTGGGGAGCAAGTCAGTGCTGGCCATGTCACTATGGGGGCCATATCACAGTGGGCAGCAGGTCAGTGGTGGCCATGTCACTATCGGGGCTATGTCACATTGGGCAGCAGGTCAGTGGTGGCCATGACACTGTGAGGTCATGTCACAGTGTGCAGCAGGTCAGTGGTGGCCATGTCACAGTGAGAAACAGGCCATTGGTTGCCATGTCACTGTGGGGCTATGTCACAGTGGGCAGCAGGTCAGTGATGGCCATGTCACTGTGGGGGCTATGTCACAGTGGGCAGCAGATCAGTTGTGGCCATGTTACTGTGCGGCCATGTCACAGTGAGCAGTAGGTCAGTTGTGGCCATGTCACTATGGGGGCTATGTCACAGTGGGCAGCAGGTCAGTGGTGGCCATGTCACTGTGGTGGCCAGTCACAGTGTGCAGCAGGTCAGTGGTGGCCATGTCACTGTGGTGGCCAGTCACAGAGGGCAGCAGGTCACTGGTGGCCATGTCACTGTGGGGGCATGTCACAGTGGTCAGCGGGTCAGTTGTGGCCATGTCACTATGGGGGCCATGTCACAGTGGGCAGCAGGTCAGTGGTGGCCATGTCACTGTGGGGGCCATGTCACAGTGGTCAGCGGGTCAGTGGTGGCCATGTCACTGTGGGGCCATGTTACAGGGGGCAGCAGGACAGTGGTGGCCATGTCACTGTGGGGGCCATGTCACAGTGGGCTGCGTGTCAGTTGTTGGCATGTCACTTCAGGTCATGCCACAGTGTGCAGCATGCCAGTGGTGGCCATGTCACAGTGAGCAACAGGCCACTGGTTGCCATGTCACTGTGGGGGCTATGTCACAGTGGGCAGCAGGTCAGTTGTGGCCATGTCACTATGGGTCCATGTCACAGTGGGCAGCAGGTCAGTGGTGGCCATGTCACTGTGCGGCTATGTCACAGTGGGCAGCGGATTACTGGTGGCCATGTCACTGTGGGGGCCATGTCACAGTGGGCGGCAGGTCAGTAGAGGCCGTGTCACTGTGGGGGCCATGTCACAGTGTGCAGCAGGTCAGTGGTGGCCATGTCACTGTGGGGCCATGTCACAGTGGTCAGCGGGTCAGTGGTGCCCATGTCACTGTGAGTTCATGTCACAGTGGGCAGCAGGTCAGTTGTGACCATTTCACAATCAGCAACAGTCCACTGGTGGCCATGTCACTGTGGTGGCGAGTCACAGTGGGTAGCAGGTCAGTGGTGGCCACCTCACTGTGGGGCCATGTGACAGTTAGCAGCATGTCAGTAGTAATCATGTTACTGTATGGGACATGTCACAGTGGGGAGCAGGTCAGTGGTGGCCATGTCACTATGGGGGCCATGTCACAGTGGGAAGCAGCTCAGTGGTGGCCATGTCACTATGGGGGCTATGTCACAGTGGGCAGCAGGTCAGTGGTGGCCATGTCACTGTGGGGGCCATGTCACAGTGGTCAGCGGGTCAGTGGTGGCCATGTCACTGTGGGGGCCATGTCACAGTGCGCAGCAGGTCAGTGGTGGCCATGTTACTGTGAGGTCATGTCACAGTGGGCAGCAGATCAGTTGTGGCCATGTCACAATCAGCAACCATCCACTGGTGACCATGTCACTGAGGTAGCCAGTCACAGCGGGCAGCAGGTCAGTGGTGCCCATGTCACTATCGGGGTCATGTCACAGTGGGTAGCAGTTCAGTGGTGGCCAGGTCACTGTGGGGCTATGTCACAGTGGTCAGCGGATCTGTGGTGGCCATATCACTGTGAGGTCATGTCACAGTGTGCAGCAGGTCAGTGGTGGCCATGTCACTGTGGTGGCCAGTCACAGTGGGCAGCAGGTCAGTGGTGGCTATGTCACTGTGGTGGCCAGTCACAGTGGGCAGCGGGTCAGTTGTGGCCATGTCACTATGGGGGCCATGTCACAGTGTGCAGCAGGTCAGTGGTGACCATGTCACACTGAGCAACAGGCCACTGGTTGCCATGTCACTGTGGGGGCTATGTCACATGGGCACCAGGTCAGTGGTGGTATGTCACTGTGGGGCCCATGTCACAGTGTGCAGCAGGTCAGTGGTGGCCATGTCACTGTGGGGCCATGTCACAGTGGTCAGCGGGTCAGTGGTGCCCATGTCACTGTGAGTTCATGTCACAGTGGGCAGCAGGTCAGTTGTGACCATTTCACAATCAGCAACAGTCCACTGGTGGCCATGTCACTGTGGTGGCGAGTCACAGTGGGTAGCAGGTCAGTGGTGGCCACCTCACTGTGGGGCCATGTGACAGTTGGCAGCATGTCAGTAGTAATCATGTTACTGTATGGGACATGTCACAGTGGGGAGCAGGTCAGTGGTGGCCATGTCACTATGGGGGCCATGTCACAGTGGGAAGCAGCTCAGTGGTGGCCATGTCACTATGGGGGCTATGTCACAGTGGGCAGCAGGTCAGTGGTGGCCATGTCACTGTGGGGGCCATGTCACAGTGGTCAGCGGGTCAGTGGTGGCCATGTCACTGTGGGGGCCATGTCACAGTGCGCAGCAGGTCAGTGGTGGCCATGTTACTGTGAGGTCATGTCACAGTGGGCAGCAGATCAGTTGTGGCCATGTCACAATCAGCAACCATCCACTGGTGACCATGTCACTGAGGTAGCCAGTCACAGCGGGCAGCAGGTCAGTGGTGCCCATGTCACTATCGGGGTCATGTCACAGTGGGTAGCAGTTCAGTGGTGGCCAGGTCACTGTGGGGCTATGTCACAGTGGTCAGCGGATCTGTGGTGGCCATATCACTGTGAGGTCATGTCACAGTGTGCAGCAGGTCAGTGGTGGCCATGTCACTGTGGTGGCCAGTCACAGTGGGCAGCAGGTCAGTGGTGGCTATGTCACTGTGGTGGCCAGTCACAGTGGGCAGCGGGTCAGTTGTGGCCATGTCACTATGGGGGCCATGTCACAGTGTGCAGCAGGTCAGTGGTGACCATGTCACACTGAGCAACAGGCCACTGGTTGCCATGTCACTGTGGGGGCTATGTCACATGGGCACCAGGTCAGTGGTGGTATGTCACTGTGGGGCCCATGTCACAGTGGGCAGCAGGTCAGTGGTGGCCATGTCACTGTGGTGGCCAGTCACAGTGGGCAGCAGGTTAGTGGTGGCCATGTCACTATGGGGGCATGTCACAGTGGGCAGCGGGTCAGTGGTGGCCATGTCACTATGGGGGCCATGTCACAGTGGGCAGCAGGTCAGTGGTGGCCATGTCATTATGGGGGCCATGTCACAGTGGGCAGCAGGTCAGTAGTGGCCACGTCAGTGTGGGGCCATGTCACAGTGTGCAGCAGGTCAGTGATGGCCATGTCACAGTGAGCAACAGGCCACTGATTGCCATGTCACTGTGGGGGCTATCTCACATTGGGCAGCAGGTCAGTGGTGTCCATGTCACTGTGAGTTCATGTCACAGTGTGCAACAGGTCAGTGGTGGCCATGTCACAGTGAGAAACAGGCCACTGGTTGCCATGTCACTGTGGGGGCTATGTCACAGTGGGCAGCAGGTCAGTTGTGGCCAAGTCTCTTTGGGGGCCATGTCACAGTGGGCAGCAGGTCAGTGGTGCCCATGTCACTATGGGTGCCATGACACAGTGGGTAGCAGGTCAGTGGTGGCCATGTCACTATGGGGGCTATGTCACATTGGGCAGCAGGTCAGTGGTGTCCATGTCACTGTGAGGTCATGTCACAGTGTGCAACAGGTCAGTGGTGGCCATGTCACAGTGAGAAACAGGCCACTGGTTGCCATGTCACTGTGGCGTCTATGTCACAGTGGGCAGCGGGTCAGTGTTGGCCATGTCACTATGGGGGCCATGTCATAGTGGGCAGCAGGTCAGTAGTGGCCACGGCACTGTGGGGCCATGTCACAGTGTGCAGCAGGTCAGTGATGGCCATGTCACAGTGAGTAAGAGGCCACTGGTTGCCATGTCACAGTGGGGGCTATGTCACAGTGGGGAGCAAGTCAGTGCTGGCCATGTCACTATGGGGGCCATATCACAGTGGGCAGCAGGTCAGTGGTGGCCATGTCACTATCGGGGCTATGTCACATTGGGCAGCAGGTCAGTGGTGGCCATGACACTGTGAGGTCATGTCACAGTGTGCAGCAGGTCAGTGGTGGCCATGTCACAGTGAGAAACAGGCCATTGGTTGCCATGTCACTGTGGGGCTATGTCACAGTGGGCAGCAGGTCAGTGATGGCCATGTCACTGTGGGGGCTATGTCACAGTGGGCAGCAGATCAGTGGTGGCCATGTTACTGTGCGGCCATGTCACAGTGAGCAGTAGGTCAGTTGTGGCCATGTCACTATGGGGGCTATGTCACAGTGGGCAGCAGGTCAGTGGTGGCCATGTCACTGTGGTGGCCAGTCACAGTGTGCAGCAGGTCAGTGGTGGCCATGTCACTGTGGTGGCCAGTCACAGAGGGCAGCAGGTCACTGGTGGCCATGTCACTGTGGGGGCATGTCACAGTGGTCAGCGGGTCAGTTGTGGCCATGTCACTATGGGGGCCATGTCACAGTGGGCAGCAGGTCAGTGGTGGCCATGTCACTGTGGGGGCCATGTCACAGTGGTCAGCGGGTCAGTGGTGGCCATGTCACTGTGGGGCCATGTTACAGGGGGCAGCAGGACAGTGGTGGCCATGTCACTGTGGGGGCCATGTCACAGTGGGCTGCGTGTCAGTTGTTGGCATGTCACTTCAGGTCATGCCACAGTGTGCAGCATGCCAGTGGTGGCCATGTCACAGTGAGCAACAGGCCACTGGTTGCCATGTCACTGTGGGGGCTATGTCACAGTGGGCAGCAGGTCAGTTGTGGCCATGTCACTATGGGTCCATGTCACAGTGGGCAGCAGGTCAGTGGTGGCCATGTCACTGTGCGGCTATGTCACAGTGGGCAGCGGATTACTGGTGGCCATGTCACTGTGGGGGCCATGTCACAGTGGGCGGCAGGTCAGTAGTGGCCGTGTCACTGTGGGGGCCATGTCACAGTGTGCAGCAGGTCAGTGGTGGCCATGTCACTGTGGGGCCATGTCACAGTGGTCAGCGGGTCAGTGGTGCCCATGTCACTGTGAGTTCATGTCACAGTGGGCAGCAGGTCAGTTGTGACCATTTCACAATCAGCAACAGTCCACTGGTGGCCATGTCACTGTGGTGGCGAGTCACAGTGGGTAGCAGGTCAGTGGTGGCCACCTCACTGTGGGGCCATGTGACAGTTGGCAGCATGTCAGTAGTAATCATGTTACTGTATGGGACATGTCACAGTGGGGAGCAGGTCAGTGGTGGCCATGTCACTATGGGGGCCATGTCACAGTGGGAAGCAGCTCAGTGGTGGCCATGTCACTATGGGGGCTATGTCACAGTGGGCAGCAGGTCAGTGGTGGCCATGTCACTGTGGGGGCCATGTCACAGTGGTCAGCGGGTCAGTGGTGGCCATGTCACTGTGGGGGCCATGTCACAGTGGGCAGCAGGTCAGTTGTGGCCATGTCACTGTAGGTGATATATCACAGTGGACAGCGGGTCAGTGGTGGCCATGTCACTGTGTGTCATATATCACAGTGGGCAGCGGGTCAGTGGTGGCCATGTCACTGTGGCTCATATAGAACAGTGGGCAGCGGGTCAGTGGTGGCCATGTCACAGTGAGCAACAGGCCACTGGTTGCCATGTCACTGTGGGGGCTATGTCACAGTGGGCAGCAGGTCAGTTGTGGCCATGTCACTATGGGGGCCATGTCACAGTGGGCAGCAGGTCAGTTGTTGCCATGTCACAGTGGGGGACATGTCACAGTGGTCAGCGTGTCAGTGGTGGCCATGTCACTGTGGGGGCCATGTCACAGCGGGCAGCAGGTCAGTGGTGGCCATGTCACAGTGAGCAACAGGCCACTGGTTGCCATGTCACTGTGGGGGCTATGTCACAGTGGGCAGCAGGTCAGTTGTGGCCATGTCACTATGGGGGCCATGTCACAGTGGGCAGCAGGTCAGTGCTGGCCATGTCACTATGAGGGCCATGTCACAGTGGGCAGCAGGTCATAGGTGGCCATTTCACTATGAGGGCTATGTCACAGTGGGTAGCAGGCCAGAGGTGGCCATGTCACTATGGGGGCTATGTCACAGTGGGCAGTGGGTCAGTGGTGGCCATGTTACTTGGGGCCATGTCACAGTGAGCAGCATGTCAGTGGTGGCCACGTCACTGTTGGGCCATGTCACAGTGGGCAGCAGGTCAGTGGTGGCATGTCAGTGTGGGGCCATGTCACAGTGGGCAGCAGGTCAATGGTGGGCATGTCACAGTGAGCAACAGGCCACTGGTTGCCATATCACTGTGGGGGCTATGTCACAGTGGGCAGCAGGTCAGTTGTGGCCATGTCACTATGGGGGCCATGTCACAGTGGGCAGCAGGTCAGTGGTGGCCATGTCACTATGGGGGCCATGTCACCGTGGGCAGCAGGTCAGTGGGGGCCATGTCAATGTGGGGGCCATGTCAGAGTGGTCAGCGGGTCAGTGGTGGCCATGTCACTGTGGGGGCCATGTCACAGTGGTCAGCTGGTCAGTGGTGGCCATGTCACTGTGGGGGCCATGTCACAGTTGTCAGCGTGTCAGTGGTGGCCATGTCACTGTGAGGTCATGTCACAGTGGGCCGCAGATCAGTTGTGGCCATGTCACATTGGGCAGCAGGCCACTGGTGGTCATGTCACTGTGGGGCCATGTCACAGTGGGCAGCACGTCAGTGGTGGGCATGTCACTGTGGGGGCCATGTCACAGTCGGCAGCAGGTCAGTGGTGGCCATGTCACTGTGCGGCCATGTCACAGTGAGCAGCAGGTAAGTTGTGGCCATGTCACTTTTGGGGCTATGTCACAGTGGGCAGCAGGTCACTGGTGGTATGTCACTGTGGGTCCCATGTCACAGTGGGCAGCAGGTCAGTGGTGGCCATGTCACTATGGGGGCCATGTCACAGTGGGCAGCAGGTCAGTAGTGGCCACGTCACTGTGGGGCCATGTCACAGTGTGCAGCAGGTCAGTGATGGCCATGTCACAGTGAGCAACAGGCCACTGATTGCCATGTCACTGTGGGGGCTATGTCACAGTGGGCAGCAGGTCAGTGGTGTCCATGTCACTGTGAGGTCATATCACAGTGTGCAACAGGTCAGTGGTGGCCATGTCACAGTGAGAAACAGGCCACTGGTTGCCATGTCACTGTGGGGGCTATGTCACAGTGGGCAGCAGGTCAGTTGTGGCCAAGTCTCTTTGGGGGCCATGTCACAGTGGGCAGCAGGTCAGTGGTGCCCATGTCACTATGGGTGCCATGACACAGTGGGTAGCAGGTCAGTGGTGGCCATGTCACTATGGGGGCTATGTCACATTGGGCAGCAGGTCAGTGGTGTCCATGTCACTGTGAGGTCATGTCACAGTGTGCAACAGGTCAGTGGTGGCCATGTCACAGTGAGAAACAGGCCACTGGTTGCCATGTCACTGTGGCGTCTATGTCACAGTGGGCAGCGGGTCAGTGTTGGCCATGTCACTATGGGGGCCATGTCATAGTGGGCAGCAGGTCAGTAGTGGCCACGGCACTGTGGGGCCATGTCACAGTGTGCAGCAGGTCAGTGATGGCCATGTCACAGTGAGTAAGAGGCCACTGGTTGCCATGTCACAGTGGGGGCTATGTCACAGTGGGGAGCAAGTCAGTGCTGGCCATGTCACTATGGGGGCCATATCACAGTGGGCAGCAGGTCAGTGGTGGCCATGTCACTATCGGGGCTATGTCACATTGGGCAGCAGGTCAGTGGTGGCCATGACACTGTGAGGTCATGTCACAGTGTGCAGCAGGTCAGTGGTGGCCATGTCACAGTGAGAAACAGGCCATTGGTTGCCATGTCACTGTGGGGCTATGTCACAGTGGGCAGCAGGTCAGTGATGGCCATGTCACTGTGGGGGCTATGTCACAGTGGGCAGCAGATCAGTGGTGGCCATGTTACTGTGCGGCCATGTCACAGTGAGCAGTAGGTCAGTTGTGGCCATGTCACTATGGGGGCTATGTCACAGTGGGCAGCAGGTCAGTGGTGGCCATGTCACTGTGGTGGCCAGTCACAGTGTGCAGCAGGTCAGTGGTGGCCATGTCACTGTGGTGGCCAGTCACAGAGGGCAGCAGGTCACTGGTGGCCATGTCACTGTGGGGGCATGTCACAGTGGTCAGCGGGTCAGTTGTGGCCATGTCACTATGGGGGCCATGTCACAGTGGGCAGCAGGTCAGTGGTGGCCATGTCACTGTGGGGGCCATGTCACAGTGGTCAGCGGGTCAGTGGTGGCCATGTCACTGTGGGGCCATGTTACAGGGGGCAGCAGGACAGTGGTGGCCATGTCACTGTGGGGGCCATGTCACAGTGGGCTGCGTGTCAGTTGTTGGCATGTCACTTCAGGTCATGCCACAGTGTGCAGCATGCCAGTGGTGGCCATGTCACAGTGAGCAACAGGCCACTGGTTGCCATGTCACTGTGGGGGCTATGTCACAGTGGGCAGCAGGTCAGTTGTGGCCATGTCACTATGGGTCCATGTCACAGTGGGCAGCAGGTCAGTGGTGGCCATGTCACTGTGCGGCTATGTCACAGTGGGCAGCGGATTACTGGTGGCCATGTCACTGTGGGGGCCATGTCACAGTGGGCGGCAGGTCAGTAGTGGCCGTGTCACTGTGGGGGCCATGTCACAGTGTGCAGCAGGTCAGTGGTGGCCATGTCACTGTGGGGCCATGTCACAGTGGTCAGCGGGTCAGTGGTGCCCATGTCACTGTGAGTTCATGTCACAGTGGGCAGCAGGTCAGTTGTGACCATTTCACAATCAGCAACAGTCCACTGGTGGCCATGTCACTGTGGTGGCCAGTCACAGTGGGTAGCAGGTCAGTGGTGGCCACCTCACTGTGGGGCCATGTGACAGTTGGCAGCATGTCAGTAGTAATCATGTTACTGTATGGGACATGTCACAGTGGGGAGCAGGTCAGTGGTGGCCATGTCACTATGGGGGCCATGTCACAGTGGGAAGCAGCTCAGTGGTGGCCATGTCACTATGGGGGCTATGTCACAGTGGGCAGCAGGTCAGTGGTGGCCATGTCACTGTGGGGGCCATGTCACAGTGGTCAGCGGGTCAGTGGTGGCCATGTCACTGTGGGGGCCATGTCACAGTGGGCAGCAGGTCAGTTGTGGCCATGTCACTGTAGGTGATATATCACAGTGGACAGCGGGTCAGTGGTGGCCATGTCACTGTGTGTCATATATCACAGTGGGCAGCGGGTCAGTGGTGGCCATGTCACTGTGGCTCATATAGAACAGTGGGCAGCGGGTCAGTGGTGGCCATGTCACAGTGAGCAACAGGCCACTGGTTGCCATGTCACTGTGGGGGCTATGTCACAGTGGGCAGCAGGTCAGTTGTGGCCATGTCACTATGGGGGCCATGTCACAGTGGGCAGCAGGTCAGTTGTTGCCATGTCACAGTGGGGGACATGTCACAGTGGTCAGCGTGTCAGTGGTGGCCATGTCACTGTGGGGGCCATGTCACAGCGGGCAGCAGGTCAGTGGTGGCCATGTCACAGTGAGCAACAGGCCACTGGTTGCCATGTCACTGTGGGGGCTATGTCACAGTGGGCAGCAGGTCAGTTGTGGCCATGTCACTATGGGGGCCATGTCACAGTGGGCAGCAGGTCAGTGCTGGCCATGTCACTATGAGGGCCATGTCACAGTGGGCAGCAGGTCATAGGTGGCCATTTCACTATGAGGGCTATGTCACAGTGGGTAGCAGGCCAGAGGTGGCCATGTCACTATGGGGGCTATGTCACAGTGGGCAGTGGGTCAGTGGTGGCCATGTTACTTGGGGCCATGTCACAGTGAGCAGCATGTCAGTGGTGGCCACGTCACTGTTGGGCCATGTCACAGTGGGCAGCAGGTCAGTGGTGGCATGTCACTGTGGGGCCATGTCACAGTGGGCAGCAGGTCAATGGTGGGCATGTCACAGTGAGCAACAGGCCACTGGTTGCCATATCACTGTGGGGGCTATGTCACAGTGGGCAGCAGGTCAGTTGTGGCCATGTCACTATGGGGGCCATGTCACAGTGGGCAGCAGGTCAGTGGTGGCCATGTCACTATGGGGGCCATGTCACCGTGGGCAGCAGGTCAGTGGAGGCCATGTCAATGTGGGGGCCATGTCAGAGTGGTCAGCGGGTCAGTGGTGGCCATGTCACTGTGGGGGCCATGTCACAGTGGTCAGCTGGTCAGTGGTGGCCATGTCACTGTGGGGGCCATGTCACAGTTGTCAGCGTGTCAGTGGTGGCCATGTCACTGTGAGGTCATGTCACAGTGGGCCGCAGATCAGTTGTGGCCATGTCACATTGGGCAGCAGGCCACTGGTGGTCATGTCACTGTGGGGCCATGTCACAGTGGGCAGCACGTCAGTGGTGGGCATGTCACTGTGGGGGCCATGTCACAGTCGGCAGCAGGTCAGTGGTGGCCATGTCACTGTGCGGCCATGTCACAGTGAGCAGCAGGTAAGTTGTGGCCATGTCACTTTTGGGGCTATGTCACAGTGGGCAGCAGGTCACTGGTGGTATGTCACTGTGGGTCCCATGTCACAGTGGGCAGCAGGTCAGTGGTGGCCATGTCACTATGGGGGCCATGTCACAGTGGGCAGCAGGTCAGTAGTGGCCACGTCACTGTGGGGCCATGTCACAGTGTGCAGCAGGTCAGTGATGGCCATGTCACAGTGAGCAACAGGCCACTGATTGCCATGTCACTGTGGGGGCTATGTCACAGTGGGCAGCAGGTCAGTGGTGTCCATGTCACTGTGAGGTCATATCACAGTGTGCAACAGGTCAGTGGTGGCCATGTCACAGTGAGAAACAGGCCACTGGTTGCCATGTCACTGTGGGGGCTATGTCACAGTGGGCAGCAGGTCAGTTGTGGCCAAGTCTCTTTGGGGGCCATGTCACAGTGGGCAGCAGGTCAGTGGTGCCCATGTCACTATGGGTGCCATGACACAGTGGGTAGCAGGTCAGTGGTGGCCATGTCACTATGGGGGCTATGTCACATTGGGCAGCAGGTCAGTGGTGTCCATGTCACTGTGAGGTCATGTCACAGTGTGCAACAGGTCAGTGGTGGCCATGTCACAGTGAGAAACAGGCCACTGGTTGCCATGTCACTGTGGCGTCTATGTCACAGTGGGCAGCGGGTCAGTGTTGGCCATGTCACTATGGGGGCCATGTCATAGTGGGCAGCAGGTCAGTAGTGGCCACGGCACTGTGGGGCCATGTCACAGTGTGCAGCAGGTCAGTGATGGCCATGTCACAGTGAGTAAGAGGCCACTGGTTGCCATGTCACAGTGGGGGCTATGTCACAGTGGGGAGCAAGTCAGTGCTGGCCATGTCACTATGGGGGCCATATCACAGTGGGCAGCAGGTCAGTGGTGGCCATGTCACTATCGGGGCTATGTCACATTGGGCAGCAGGTCAGTGGTGGCCATGACACTGTGAGGTCATGTCACAGTGTGCAGCAGGTCAGTGGTGGCCATGTCACAGTGAGAAACAGGCCATTGGTTGCCATGTCACTGTGGGGCTATGTCACAGTGGGCAGCAGGTCAGTGATGGCCATGTCACTGTGGGGGCTATGTCACAGTGGGCAGCAGATCAGTGGTGGCCATGTTACTGTGCGGCCATGTCACAGTGAGCAGTAGGTCAGTTGTGGCCATGTCACTATGGGGGCTATGTCACAGTGGGCAGCAGGTCAGTGGTGGCCATGTCACTGTGGTGGCCAGTCACAGTGTGCAGCAGGTCAGTGGTGCCTATGTCACTGTGGTGGCCAGTCACAGTGTGCAGCAGGTCAGTGGTGGCCATGTCACTGTGGTGGCCAGTCACAGAGGGCAGCAGGTCACTGGTGGCCATGTCACTGTGGGGGCATGTCACAGTGGTCAGCAGGTCAGTTGTGGCCATGTCACTATGGGGGCCATGTCACAGTGGGCAGCAGGTCAGTGGTGGCCATGTCACAGTGGGGGCCATGTCACAGTGGTCAGCGGGTCAGTGGTGGCCATGTCACTGTGGGGCCATGTTACAGGGGGCAGCAGGACAGTGGTGGCCATGTCACTGTGGGGGCCATGTCACAGTGGGCTGCGTGTCAGTTGTTGGCATGTCACTTCAGGTCATGCCACAGTGTGCAGCATGCCAGTGGTGGCCATGTCACAGTGAGCAACAGGCCACTGGTTGCCATGTCACTGTGGGGGCTATGTCACAGTGGGCAGCAGGTCAGTTGTGGCCATGTCACTATGGGTCCATGTCACAGTGGGCAGCAGGTCAGTGGTGGCCATGTCACTGTGCGGCTATGTCACAGTGGGCAGCGGATTACTGGTGGCCATGTCACTGTGGGGGCCATGTCACAGTGGGCGGCAGGTCAGTAGTGGCCGTGTCACTGTGGGGGCCATGTCACAGTGTGCAGCAGGTCAGTGGTGGCCATGTCACTGTGGGGCCATGTCACAGTGGTCAGCGGGTCAGTGGTGCCCATGTCACTGTGAGTTCATGTCACAGTGGGCAGCAGGTCAGTTGTGACCATTTCACAATCAGCAACAGTCCACTGGTGGCCATGTCACTGTGGTGGCCAGTCACAGTGGGTAGCAGGTCAGTGGTGGCCACCTCACTGTGGGGCCATGTGACAGTTGGCAGCATGTCAGTAGTAATCATGTTACTGTATGGGACATGTCTCAGTGGGGAGCAGGTCAGTGGTGGCCATGTCACAATCAGCAACCATCCACTGGTGACCATGTCACTGAGGTAGCCAGTCACAGTGGGCAGCAGGTCAGTGGTGGCCACGTCACTGTGGGGCCATGTGACAGTGGGCAGCATGCCAGTAGTGGTCATGTTACTGTATGGGACATGTCTCAGTTGGGAGCAGGTCAGTGGTGGCCATGTCAGTATGGGGGCTATGTCACATTGGGCAGCAGGTCAGTGGTGGCCATGTCACTGTGAGGTCATGTCACAGTGTGTAGCAGGTCTGTGGTGGCCATGTCACTTTGAGAAACAGTCCACTGGTTGCCATGTCACTGTGGGGGCTATGTCACAGTGGGCAGCAGGTCAGTTGTGGCCAAGTCTCTATGGGGGCCATGTCATAGTGTGCAGCAGGTCAGTGGTGCGCATATCACTATGGGGGCCATGTCACAGTGGGTAGCAGGTCAGTGGTGGCCAGGTCACTGTGCGGCTATGTCACAGTGGTCAGCGGATCAGTGGTGGCCATGTCACTGTGGGGACCATGTCACAGTGGGCAGCAGGTCAGTTGTGGCCATGTCACTGTAGGTGATATATCACAGTGGGCAGCGGGTCAGTGGTGGCCATGTCACTGTAGGTGATATATCACAGTGGGCAGCGGGTCAGTGGTGGCCATGTCACTGTGTGTCATATATCACAGTGGGCAGCGGGTCAGTGGTGGCCATGTCACTGTGGCTCATATAGCACAGTGGGCAGCGGGTCAGTGGTGGCCATGTCACAGTGAGCAACAGGCCACTGGTTGCCATGTCACTGTGGGGGCTATGTCACAGTGGGCAGCAGGTCAGTTGTGGCCATGTCACTATGGGGGCCATGTCACAGTGGGCAGCAAGTCAGTTGTTGCCATGTCACAGTGGGGGACATGTCACAGTGGTCAGCGTGTCAGTGGTGGCCATGTCACTGTGGGGGCCATGTCACAGCGGGCAGCAGGTCAGTGGTGGCCATGTCACAGTGAGCAACAGGCCACTGGTTGCCATGTCACTGTGGGGGCTATGTCACAGTGGGCAGCAGGTCAGTTGTGGCCATGTCACTATGGGGGCCATGTCACAGTGGGCAGCAGGTCAGTGCTGGCCATGTCACTATGAGGGCCATGTCACAGTGGGCAGCAGGTCATAGGTGGCCATTTCACTATGAGGGCTATGTCACAGTGGGTAGCAGGCCAGAGGTGGCCATGTCACTATGGGGGCTATGTCACAGTGGGCAGTGGGTCAGTGGTGGCCATGTTACTTGGGGCCATGTCACAGTGAGCAGCATGTCAGTGGTGGCCACGTCACTGTTGGGCCATGTCACACTGGGCAGCAGGTCAGTGGTGGCATGTCACTGTGGGGCCATGTCACAGTGGGCAGCATGTCAGTTGTGGCCATGTCACGGTGAGGTCATGTCACAGTGTGCAGCAGGTCAATGGTGGGCATGTCACAGTGAGCAACAGGCCACTGGTTGCCATGTCACTGTGGGGGCTATGTCACAGTGGGCAGCAGGTCAGTTGTGGCCATGTCACTATGGGGGCCATGTCACAGTGGGCAGCAGGTCAGTGGTGGCCATGTCACTATGGGGGCCATGTCACCGTGGGCAGCAGGTCAGTGGAGGCCATGTCAATGTGGGGGCCATGTCAGAGTGGTCAGTGGGTCAGTGGTGGCCATGTCACTGTGGGGGCCATGTCACAGTGGTCAGCTGGTCAGTGGTGGCCATGTCACTGTGGGGGCCATGTCACAGTGCGCAGCAGGTCAGTGGTGGCCATGTTACTGTGAGGTCATGTCACAGTGGGCAGCAGATCAGTTGTGGCCATGTCACAATCAGCAACCATCCACTGGTGACCATGTCACTGAGGTAGCCAGTCACAGTGGGCAGCAGGTCAGTGGTGGCCACGTCACTGTGGGGCCATGTGACAGTGGGCAGCATGCCAGTAGTAATCATGTTACTGTATGGGACATGTCACAGTGGGGAGCAGGTCAGTGGTGGCCATGTCACAATCAGCAACCATCCACTGGTGACCATGTCACTGAGGTAGCCAGTCACAGTGGGCAGCAGGTCAGTGGTGGCCACGTCACTGTGGGGCCATGTGACAGTGGGCAGCATGCCAGTAGTGGTCATGTTACTGTATGGGACATGTCTCAGTTGGGAGCAGGTCAGTGGTGGCCATGTCAGTATGGGGGCTATGTCACATTGGGCAGCAGGTCAGTGGTGGCCATGTCACTGTGAGGTCATGTCACAGTGTGTAGCAGGTCTGTGGTGGCCATGTCACTTTGAGAAACAGTCCACTGGTTGCCATGTCACTGTGGGGGCTATGTCACAGTGGGCAGCAGGTCAGTTGTGGCCAAGTCTCTATGGGGGCCATGTCATAGTGTGCAGCAGGTCAGTGGTGCGCATATCACTATGGGGGCCATGTCACAGTGGGTAGCAGGTCAGTGGTGGCCAGGTCACTGTGCGGCTATGTCACAGTGGTCAGCGGATCAGTGGTGGCCATGTCACTGTGGGGACCATGTCACAGTGGGCAGCAGGTCAGTTGTGGCCATGTCACTGTAGGTGATATATCACAGTGGGCAGCGGGTCAGTGGTGGCCATGTCACTGTAGGTGATATATCACAGTGGGCAGCGGGTCAGTGGTGGCCATGTCACTGTGTGTCATATATCACAGTGGGCAGCGGGTCAGTGGTGGCCATGTCACTGTGGCTCATATAGCACAGTGGGCAGCGGGTCAGTGGTGGCCATGTCACAGTGAGCAACAGGCCACTGGTTGCCATGTCACTGTGGGGGCTATGTCACAGTGGGCAGCAGGTCAGTTGTGGCCATGTCACTATGGGGGCCATGTCACAGTGGGCAGCAAGTCAGTTGTTGCCATGTCACAGTGGGGGACATGTCACAGTGGTCAGCGTGTCAGTGGTGGCCATGTCACTGTGGGGGCCATGTCACAGCGGGCAGCAGGTCAGTGGTGGCCATGTCACAGTGAGCAACAGGCCACTGGTTGCCATGTCACTGTGGGGGCTATGTCACAGTGGGCAGCAGGTCAGTTGTGGCCATGTCACTATGGGGGCCATGTCACAGTGGGCAGCAGGTCAGTGCTGGCCATGTCACTATGAGGGCCATGTCACAGTGGGCAGCAGGTCATAGGTGGCCATTTCACTATGAGGGCTATGTCACAGTGGGTAGCAGGCCAGAGGTGGCCATGTCACTATGGGGGCTATGTCACAGTGGGCAGTGGGTCAGTGGTGGCCATGTTACTTGGGGCCATGTCACAGTGAGCAGCATGTCAGTGGTGGCCACGTCACTGTTGGGCCATGTCACAGTGGGCAGCAGGTCAGTGGTGGCATGTCACTGTGGGGCCATGTCACAGTGGGCAGCATGTCAGTTGTGGCCATGTCACGGTGAGGTCATGTCACAGTGTGCAGCAGGTCAATGGTGGGCATGTCACAGTGAGCAACAGGCCACTGGTTGCCATGTCACTGTGGGGGCTATGTCACAGTGGGCAGCAGGTCAGTTGTGGCCATGTCACTATGGGGGCCATGTCACAGTGGGCAGCAGGTCAGTGGTGGCCATGTCACTATGGGGGCCATGTCACCGTGGGCAGCAGGTCAGTGGAGGCCATGTCAATGTGGGGGCCATGTCAGAGTGGTCAGCGGGTCAGTGGTGGCCATGTCACTGTGGGGGCCATGTCACAGTGGTCAGCTGGTCAGTGGTGGCCATGTCACTGTGGGGGCCATGTCACAGTGCGCAGCAGGTCAGTGGTGGCCATGTTACTGTGAGGTCATGTCACAGTGGGCAGCAGATCATTTGTGGCCATGTCACAATCAGCAACCATCCACTGGTGACCATGTCACTGAGGTAGCCAGTCACAGTGGGCAGCAGGTCAGTGGTGGCCACGTCACTGTGGGGCCATGTGACAGTGGGCAGCATGCCAGTAGTGGTCATGTTACTGTATGGGACATGTCTCAGTTGGGAGCAGGTCAGTGGTGGCCATGTCAGTATGGGGGCTATGTCACATTGGGCAGCAGGTCAGTGGTGGCCATGTCACTGTGAGGTCATGTCACAGTGTGTAGCAGGTCTGTGGTGGCCATGTCACTTTGAGAAACAGTCCACTGGTTGCCATGTCACTGTGGGGGCTATGTCACAGTGGGCAGCAGGTCAGTTGTGGCCAAGTCTCTATGGGGGCCATGTCATAGTGTGCAGCAGGTCAGTGGTGCGCATATCACTATGGGGGCCATGTCACAGTGGGTAGCAGGTCAGTGGTGGTCAGGTCACTGTGCGGCTATGTCACAGTGGTCAGCGGATCAGTGGTGGCCATGTCACTGTGGGGACCATGTCACAGTGGGCAGCAGGTCAGTTGTGGCCATGTCACTGAGGTGATATATCACAGTGGGCAGCGGGTCAGTGGTGGCCATGTCACTGTAGGTGATATATCACAGTGGGCAGCGGGTCAGTGGTGGCCATGTCACTGTGGCTCATATATCACAGTGGGCAGCGGGTCAGTGGTGGCCATGTCACTGTGGCTCATATAGCACAGTGGGCAGCGGGTCAGTGGTGGCCATGTCACAGTGAGCAACAGGCCACTGGTTGCCATGTCACTGTGGGGGCTATGTCACAGTGGGCAGCAGGTCAGTTGTGGCCATGTCACTATGGGGGCCATGTCACAGTGGGCAGCAGGTCAGTTGTTGCCATGTCACAGTGGGGGACATGTCACAGTGGTCAGCGTGTCAGTGGTGGCCATGTCACTGTGGGGGCCATGTCACAGCGGGCAGCAGGTCAGTGGTGGCCATGTCACAGTGAGCAACAGGCCACTGGTTGCCATGTCACTGTGGGGGCTATGTCACAGTGGGCAGCAGGTCAGTTGTGGCCATGTCACTATGGGGGCCATGTCACAGTGGGCAGCAGGTCAGTGCTGGCCATGTCACTATGAGGGCCATGTCACAGTGGGCAGCAGGTCATAGGTGGCCATTTCACTATGAGGGCTATGTCACAGTGGGTAGCAGGCCAGAGGTGGCCATGTCACTATGGGGGCTATGTCACAGTGGGCAGTGGGTCAGTGGTGGCCATGTTACTTGGGGCCATGTCACAGTGAGCAGCATGTCAGTGGTGGCCACGTCACTGTTGGGCCATGTCACAGTGGGCAGCAGGTCAGTGGTGGCATGTCACTGTGGGGCCATGTCACAGTGGGCAGCATGTCAGTTGTGGCCATGTCACGGTGAGGTCATGTCACAGTGTGCAGCAGGTCAATGGTGGGCATGTCACAGTGAGCAACAGGCCACTGGTTGCCATGTCACTGTGGGGGCTATGTCACAGTGGGCAGCAGGTCAGTTGTGGCCATGTCACTATGGGGGCCATGTCACAGTGGGCAGCAGGTCAGTGGTGGCCATGTCACTATGGGGGCCATGTCACCGTGGGCAGCAGGTCAGTGGAGGCCATGTCAATGTGGGGGCCATGTCAGAGTGGTCAGCGGGTCAGTGGTGGCCATGTCACTGTGGGGGCCATGTCACAGTGGTCAGCTGGTCAGTGGTGGCCATGTCACTGTGGGGGCCATGTCACAGTTGTCAGCGTGTCAGTGGTGGCCATGTCACTGTGAGGTCATGTCACAGTGGGCCGCAGATCAGTTGTGGCCATGTCACATTGGGCAGCAGGCCACTGGTGCTCATGTCACTGTGGGGCCATGTCACAGTGGGCAGCACGTCAGTGGTGGGCATGTCACTGTGGGGGCCATGTCACAGTCGGCAGCAGGTCAGTGGTGGCCATGTCACTGTGCGGCCATGTCACAGTGAGCAGCAGGTAAGTTGTGGCCATGTCACTTTTGGGGCTATGTCACAGTGGGCAGCAGGTCACTGGTGGTATGTCACTGTGGGTCCCATGTCACAGTGGGCAGAAGGTCAGTGGTGGCCATGTCACTGTGGGGGCCATGTCACATTGGGCAGTAGGTCAGCAGTGGCCACGTCACTGTGGGGCCATGTCACACAGGGCAGCATGTCAGTGGTGATCATGTTACTGTTTGGGACATGTCACAGTGGGGAGCGAGTCACTGGTGGCCATGTCACTGTGGGTGCTACATCACAGTTGGCAGCGGTTCAGAGATGGCCATGTCACTGTGAGGTCTATGTCACAGTGGGCAGCAGCTCACTTGTGGCCATGTCACTATGGGGGCTATGTCACATTGGACAGCAGGTCAGTGGTGGCCATGTCACTGTGGGGGCCATGTCACAGTGGTCAGCTGGTCAGTGGTGGCCATGTCACGGTGAGGTCATGTCACATTGGGCAGCAGATCAGTGGTGGCCATGTCACTGTGGGGGCCATGTCACAGTGGTCAGCTGGTCAGTGGTGACCATGTCACGGTGAGGTCATGTCACATTGGGCAGCAGATCAGTGGTGGCATGTCACTGTGGGGCCATGTCACAGTGGGCAGCATGTCAGTTGTGGCCATGTCACGGTGAGGTCATGTCACAGTGTGCAGCAGGTCAATGGTGGGCATGTCACAGTGAGCAACAGGCCACTGGTTGCCATGTCACTGTGGGGGCTATGTCACAGTGGGCAGCAGGTCAGTTGTGGCCATGTCACTATGGGGGCCATGTCACAGTGGGCAGCAGGTCAGTGGTGGCCATGTCACTATGGGGGCCATGTCACCGTGGGCAGCAGGTCAGTGGAGGCCATGTCAATGTGGGGGCCATGTCAGAGTGGTCAGCGGGTCAGTGGTGGCCATGTCACTGTGGGGGCCATGTCACAGTGGTCAGCTGGTCAGTGGTGGCCATGTCACTGTGGGGGCCATGTCACAGTTGTCAGCGTGTCAGTGGTGGCCATGTCACTGTGAGGTCATGTCACAGTGGGCCGCAGATCAGTTGTGGCCATGTCACATTGGGCAGCAGGCCACTGGTGCTCATGTCACTGTGGGGCCATGTCACAGTGGGCAGCACGTCAGTGGTGGGCATGTCACTGTGGGGGCCATGTCACAGTCGGCAGCAGGTCAGTGGTGGCCATGTCACTGTGCGGCCATGTCACAGTGAGCAGCAGGTAAGTTGTGGCCATGTCACTTTTGGGGCTATGTCACAGTGGGCAGCAGGTCACTGGTGATATGTCACTGTGGGTCCCATGTCACAGTGGGCAGAAGGTCAGTGGTGGCCATGTCACTGTGGGGGCCATGTCACATTGGGCAGTAGGTCAGCAGTGGCCACGTCACTGTGGGGCCATGTCACACAGGGCAGCATGTCAGTGGTGATCATGTTACTGTTTGGGACATGTCACAGTGGGGAGCGAGTCACTGGTGGCCATGTCACTGTGGGTGCTACATCACAGTTGGCAGCGGTTCAGAGATGGCCATGTCACTGTGAGGTCTATGTCACAGTGGGCAGCAGCTCACTTGTGGCCATGTCACTATGGGGGCTATGTCACATTGGACAGCAGGTCAGTGGTGGCCATGTCACTGTGGGGGCCATGTCACAGTGGTCAGCTTGTCAGTGGTGGCCATGTCACGGTGAGGTCATGTCACATTGGGCAGCAGATCAGTGGTGGCCATGTCACTGTGGGGGCTGTGTCACAGTGGATAGCAAATCAGTGGTGGCTATGTCACTGTTGGGCCATGTCACAGTGCGCAGCAGGTTAGTGGTGGCCATGTCACTGTGGGGGCCATGTCACAGTGGGCAGCGTGTCAGTGGTGGCCATGTCACTTCAGGTCATGTCACAGTGGGCAGCAGGTCAGTTGTGGCCACGTCACAGTGAGCAACAGGCCACTGGTTGCCATGTCACTGTGGGGGCTATGTCACAGTGGGCAGCAGGTCAGTGGTGGCATGTCACTGTGGGGCCATGTCACAGTGGGCAGCAGGTCAGTGGAGGCCATGTCACTGTTGGGACCATGTCACAGTGGGCATCAGGTCAGTGTTGGCCATGTCACTGTGGGGCCATGTCACAGTGGGCAGCAGGTCAGTGGTGGCCATGTCACTGTGCGGCTATGTCACAGTGGTCAGTGGGTCAGTGGTGGCCATGTCACTATGGGTGCCATGTCACAGTGGGCAGCAGGTCAGTGGTGGCCACGTCACTGTCGGGACATGACACAGTGGGCAGCGGGTCAGTGGTGGCCATGTCATTGTGGGTGATATATCACAGTGGGCAGCGGGTCAGTGGTGGCCATGTCACTGTGGGTGCTACATCACAGTGTGCAGCAGGTCAGTGATGGCCATGTCACACTGAGCAACAGGCCACTGGTGGCCATGTCACTGTGGGGGGTATATCACAGTGGGCAGCAGGTCAGTGGTGGCATGTCACTGTGGGGCCATGTCACAGTGTGTAGCAGGTCAGTGGTGGCCATGTCACTGTGCGGCTATGTCACAGTGGGCAGCGCGTCTGTGGTGATCATGTTATTGTTTGGGACATGTCACAGTGGGCAGCGAGTCAGTGGTGGCCATGTCACTTGGGGCCATGTCACAGTGAGCAGCAGGTCAGTTGTGGCCATGTCACAGTGGGGGACATGTCACAGTGGTCAGCGTGTCAGTGGTGGCCATGTCACTGTGGGGGCCATGTCACATCGGGCAGCAGGTCAGTGGTGGCCATGTCACTGTGGGAGCCATGTCACAGTGGGCAGCGTGTCAGTTGTGGCCATGTCACTGTGAGGTCATGTCACAGTGTGCGGCAGGTCAGTGGTGGCCACGTCACAGTGAGTAACAGGCCACTGGTTGCCATGTCACTGTGGGACTATGTCACAGTTGGCAGCAGTTCAGTGGTGGCCATGTCACAGTGAGCAATAGGCCACTGGTTGCCATGTCACTGTGGGGGCTATGTCACAGTGGGCAGCAGGTCGGTGGTAGTCAGGTCACTATGGGGCCATGTCACAGTGGGCAGCAGGTCATAGGTGGCCATGTCACTATGAGGGCTATGTCACAGTGGGCAGCGGATAAGTGGTGGCCATGTCACTGTGGGGCCATGTCACAGTGAGCAGCAGGTCAGTTGTGGCCATGTCACTGTGGGGGCTATGTCACAGTGGGCAGCAGGTCAGTTGTGGCCATGCCTCTGTGGGGGCCATGTCACAGTGGGGAGCAGGTCAGTGGTTGCCATGTCACTGTGTGGGCTATGTCACAGTGGGCAGCAGGTCAGTGGTGGCCATGTCTCTGTGGGGGACATGTCACAGTGGGTAGCAGGTCAGTGGTAGCCATGTCACTGTGGGGGCCATATCACAGTGGGCAGCAGGTCAGTGGTGGCCATGTCACTGTGGGGCCATATCACAGTGGGCAGCATGTCAGTGGTGATCATGTTACTCTATGGGACATGTCACAGTGGGGAGCAGGTCAGTGGTGGCCATGTCACTGTGAGGTCATTTCACAGTGTGCAGCAGGTCAGTGGCGGCCATGTCACTATGGGGGCCATGTCACAGTGGGCAGCGTGTCAGTTGTGGCCATGTCAATGTTGTGATAGACATTAAACTGTTTGTTCTTCAAATTCCATAGAAGATACTGGGAGCTCGTGACATGTTATTCCATAAACTATGTAGGCCTAAGCTTAGTCTTAACTATTACACTGTGTAACGACTAACAGACTGTAAGTGCTTATCTAAGTTGAAATGCTGAAGCAAGGACTCCTACTAGGCAAAAGACTGAAAAGAGGGAGAAAGGGGAGAAGGACAAAGGGGAGAACAAGAAGAAAAAAAAAGAGGGGTAGTGCTTATATTCTGTAAGATATAAACAAAAGCTTTGTGAGCCACTCTCAGGAAAGCAGGAAATACGAGGAGCTGGTGACGTGAGGAAGACCCGGATGGAGCGACCCCCTAGCTGCAAAGTGCGCAGACGCAGGGTACACCTCTCAGAGAGACCCGATAACGGAAGGCGGAGGATATAAAAAAGACGGACCCTCGGGGAGTGATTGCGCGCCGTTGGTGGAGCAGGGACTCCCCGGCCGCCCAGCGCTGTTTTGCTTATTGCCGCTTGCTAAATAAACAATTTAAATTTAATTAGTCCTAACTTGCATCATTTTGGCACGATAGTCTATAACAAAATTGGTGCCGTGACTCGGATAGAGGCAATCTGGTGGGAAGCCCCATACGGGGAGGCGCGCCCACTGAGTTCAGCGGCCCCAGCTGAGTGCTATCACATCACGCCCTCTACCGACGAACTCCAAAACTCGGCAACAAGCAAAAAAATACCGGTAACCCCGTAATCTTTGTGCACGAAGCCCCGGACGAAGACGCAGGGTTGCGTGAGTATAGGCCGGTTACCGTTCGGTTGGGGTTGAGTTTCCCGGAGCGTGGTGTGTGAGACGCCCAGCAGGGCGAAGCGAGTGCGGACCCCTCGGTAGTGCAGTTCCCATATCCCGCGAGGGACTGGGTCATGAAAAGGGGGAAGCGAATTGTGTGAGTGTGTGAAGGCGCTCCGGAAGATGGGACAGAAGAAGAGCAAGCTTTCTGATCCCATGGGTGATTTGGGACCCGAGGTGAGGTACCCCCAAATACCACCAGATAGCCCTTTAGGCTTGATGTTAAACCATTGGGAAGATTACCCCTCTAGGCGGGGTAAGGACAAAGCAAAAATTATTTATTATTGTATGGAAGTTTGGGGAGGGAAACAAATCAGAGGCCACCATCTCTATTGGCCTGGTTTTGGGTCCTTTGAAGAATGGGTCTGCCAAGCCCTAAACATTTATGTCAACTCAAGGGAACCCTTTAATTTAGAGGAGAGTGAATATGCACAGGTATGGATAGCATCAGATACCCGAATAAATCTATATCCTCTAAAGGAAAAAGTTAAGAAAAAGAAGGTACGTGATGAGGACGAACCTCCCACCTCTCCTCCTCCTTACATACCTCCACCCCCACCTCCGGCGCCTTCACCTCCTCCAACTGCGCCGGAGGACCCAGAGAATTCAGACTCTCCACCTGAATCCCCGAAAGAACCAAGACGAATAACCCGTAGTCAAACTAGAATGGGGGGGGGGTGACAGTAGCTTGTACCCCCTAAGGGAGGTTGCGATGGGAGGACCCGAGCCTGGCATGGGATATGTGACTGTCCCTCTTAATTCAGGGGACGTCAGAGAATTTAAAAAAGAGATGGGGAATCTATTGGAGGATCCTTTAGGTGTGGCAGAGCGGGTGGATCAGTTTTTAGGACCAAACATCTATACCTGGGATGAAATACAAGCCATAATGGCTATACTATTCACTGTTGAAGAAAGGGATATGATCAGGAGAGCAGGAATGAGAATTTGGGATCAACAGCATCAGCAAGGTCCGGCAGCAGATGTAAAATGGCCTCTAAATCGACCTAATTGGAATAATCAAAATGAAATCAATAGAGGTCATATGCAAGACCTGAGGATGATTGTAATCCAGGGTATAAGAGAATCAGTCCCTAGAGGACAAAATATAAACAAAGCTTTTAGTGAACATCAGAAAAAAGATGAAACCCCTACCGAGTGGTTAGAGAGACTGAGAAAAAATCTTCAGCTTTACTCAGGACTGGACCCTAATACCCCAGTGGGACAGGCATTGTTAAAGACACAATTTGTGGCAAAAGCATGGATAGATATTAGAAAGAAGATAGAAAAAATAGAAGATTGGCAGGATCGGGGGTTGGATGAATTACTGAGGGAAGCACAGAAAGTCTATGTCCGAAGGGAGGACGAGACTCAAAAGAAACATACCAGAATGATGGTAGCTGCGATAAGGGAAGGACAGAGAGTGAACAGTGCTGGGAGAAAACAAGAAGATCAAAGAACAGGCTATAGATCAAAGGAACCGGAGAGAGAGAGAGAAAAAGGGGGTATTGTCTGCTTTTATTGCGGAAGAAAAGGTCACACAAAGAAGAGCTGCAGAAGGAGAATGATGGATGAGAGAATGTTTAAAGAAGATTAGGGGTGTCAGGGGCTCTATTTGCTGGGGACCCGAGAATGAACTGAGCCCTTGATAAAGTTAAAAGTAGGTCCTCAGCAACAGGAGGTAGAATTTTTAGTAGATTCAGGAGCGGAGAGATCTACTGTTCAATCATTGCCCCAAGGATGTAAGATTTCATCAGAAAAAGTACAAGTAGTTGGGGCAAAAGGAGAACCATTCGGAGTACCGGTAATTAAAGATGTACTCCTTGAAACAGATTCTAAAGTGGGGGTGGGATCCTTATTGTTAGTACCTGAGGCAGATTATAACCTACTGGGGAGGGATCTAATGATTGAATTAGGAATTAGTTTGGAAGTAACAGAACACAAACTTGAAATCAAAATATGCCCCTTACGGGTTGAAGATGAGGCTAAAATCAACCCTGAAGTATGGTACACTCCAGATACGGTGGGAAAACTGAATGTTGAACCTTTTATGGTAACCATCCGGGATCCTGAGGTACCGGTGAGGATTAAGCAATATCCCATACCTCTGGAGGGAAGGCAAGGATTAAAACCAGAAATTCAGAGATTAATAAAGCAGGGATTATTGGAACCCTGCATGTCCCCTTTTAATACTCCCATTTTACCTGTCAAGAAGGCAGATGGGGGGTATAGATTAGTCCATGACCTAAGGGAAATTAACAAAAGGACTGTAACTAGATTCCCTGTAGTAGCTAACCCACACACTCTCTTAAGTCAATTAGGCCCGAATGACCGGTGGTACAGTGTAATAGACTTGAAGGACGCTTTCTGGGCCTGTCCCTTAAAAGAGGAATGCAGAAACTATTTTGCTTTTGAGTGGGAGGACCCAGATACCCACAGGAAAACTCAACTCCGGTGGACAGTCCTACCCCAAGGTTTCACTGAATCCCCAAACCTGTTTGGGCAAGCCTTAGAACAAATTTTACAGGATTACCAGATAGGAGATACCCTTACCCTAGTCCAGTATGTAGATGATCTTTTAATAGCAGGGGAGGATGAGGAAAGGGTTCGGGAAGAAAGTATCAAATTGTTAAACTTCCTGAGCTTAAAGGAATTGAAGGTGTCAAAATCCAAATTGCAATTTGTTGAAAAGGAAGTTAAATACTTAGGGCATCGATTAAGTCAAGGAACTAAGAAATTAGATCCAGAAAGAGTTAAAGGGATACTTTCCCTACCAAGTCCAAAAACTGAAAAACAAGTCCGACAACTATTAGGGCTATTTGGATATTGTAAGCAGTGGATCGAAGGGTATAGTGGAAAGGTGAAGTTTTTATACACCAAAATAACTAAAAATGGATTATTAAAATGGACTCAGGAAGATGATCAACGGTTAAAAGAATTAAAAACTGAATTGGTAAATGCTCCTGTTCTGAGCTTGCCCGACCTAAAAAGACCATTTTTCTTATTTGTCAACACAGAGGAAGGAACTGCATTTGGAGTATTAGCCCAAGAATGGGCAGGAAAAAAGAAACCAGTAGCATATATCTCAAAATTACTGGACCCCGTAAGTCGGGGATGGCCTACGTGCCTACAAGTTGTGGTGGCAGCTGCTTTGTTAGTTGAGGAAGCGCATAAAATAACTTTTGGTAGTGAATTAAGGGTACTATCACCCCATAATATTAGAGGTGTGTTACAGCAAAAAGCAGAAAAATGGATAACCGATGCTAGACTGGTAAAATATGAGGCAATCCTCATTACATCCCCCTACCTGACCCTTGAAACAACATCGTTACAAAATCCAGCCCAATTTTTGTATGGAGAACCTAGTCAAGATCTTTTTCATGATTGCCTCCGTAACATCGAGGAGCAGACTAAGATAAGACCAGATTTGGAAGAAGAGGAATTGGGGAAAGGAGAAAAATTATTTGTAGATGGATCCTCTCGAGTGGTAGAAGGAAAAAGAAAATCAGGGTATTCCATAATTGATGGAAAAACTTTTAAGGTAATAGAATCAGGACCCTTGAATCCCAGCTGGTCAGCACAGGCATGTGAATTATATGCAGTATTAAAGGCTTTACAATTACTAAATGGAAAAGTGGGAACTATATACACTGATTCTAGATATGCCTTTGGAGTAGTACATACCTTTGGGAAAATATGGGAAGAAAGAGGCTTAATCAATTCTCGGGGGAAAGGCCTAGTACATCAGGAATTAATATCACAAATTTTGCAAGCTATACGAGGGCCCAGTGAAATTGCGGTAGTACACCTAAAGGGACACCAGAGGGGGCTAAATCCTTTAGTACGGGGGAATAACCTTGCTGATCAAGAGGCAAAGAGAGCAGCGCTATTAGCACTGCACTTGGATGATCCGATAGAGGACAGAAAGCGGTGTGTTAATTGTGGAGATAATTACCTCCCCTGTTATGGTTGCTGGAAAGAATACGGAGTAGATGGCATAGAATGTGTATGTGAAAGACCAGGGTTTAAGTGGTGCTTTTTTCATGGAAAATCCTATGAACTTTTAAGTTTTACTGTTCAAGAACAAGCAAAATTAAATCAAATGGGGATTCAACAGAAAGCTAATGGAAAATGGGAACTCCCGGACGGCCGAGAAGTTCTCCCAAAACCCATAGCTACCAAAATAATGCAACAATTCCATAAAAACACTCATTGGGGAACTCAGGCATTAGTGGATCAATTTGCAACTAAATACATGTGCATTGGGATATATGATATAGCCAAACGAGTGATAGGAGAATGTCTCGTTTGTCAAAAAGTAAATAAACATCAAATAAGAAAACGAATATATGGGGGGCGAGAATTGGCTCATAGACCTTTTGCAAGAATACAAATAGACTTTACTGAATTACCAAAGGTGGGGAGGTATAAATACTTATTAGTAATTATAGATCATTTAACTCAATTCGTAGAAGCCTTTTCCACAGCCCGAGCCACAGCTCACACAGTAACAAGGATACTACTTGAAGAAATTATACCTCGGTATGGAGCAATAGAAACAATAGATTCAGATAGGGGTCCACACTTTGTATCCAGAGTAGCCAAAGAGACTTTGGCTGCACTGGGTACACAGTGGCAGTACCACACTCCGTGGCACCCGCAGAGCTCAGGGAAAGTTGAACGTATGAACGGAGAAATAAAAAAACAACTTACCAAACTAATGTTAGAAACTAAAATGTCATGGGTAAAGTGTCTCCCTTTAGCATTGTTAAATATCAGAACTCAGCCCCGAACTGATGTAGGCATTTCTCCCTTTGAAATGCTATATGGGATGCCCTATGATTTAGAAATACCACCGGATCACCCCCAACTTGAAGAATTAAAGATAAAATCCTACCTGATACAGCTAATGGCAAGGAGAAAACAACTACAGACCCGGGGGATGGTAGTACAAAGGCCTCCATTGGATGTGGCCATGCATCAAATCCAACCAGGAGATAAAGTACTAATCAAATCATGGAAAGAATCTTCTTTGAGCCCCCGTTGGGAAGGACCCTATGTTGCTCTTATCACTACAGAAACTGCTGTTCGGACTGCTGAGAAGGGGTGGACACACGCAAGCCGAGTAAAGGGACCTATACAGGATCCAGCCTGGAAAGTGACCAGCCCTCCTGAGGATCTACGAGTCACCCTTCGGAAAACCTGAAAGAGCTCTCTACACATTGTGAGAAAAGAACCTACGAAGGACTCGATGAGTGAGACCCTAATATTTTGTCCAATTGAAACTTGTATTTGTTTTTCTTTTATATGCATAAAGTGTAATGTATGTAAAGAAGGCTGGGGGATTCATAATGCACATGGAATAAATCTCCGGTCTAGTTGTAATTAGTGTTATTAACGAGAACAGAGATTAACTAATCAGGCCCTAAAAATTGGAGTAAAAACAGGAAAATAATTGAAGATTCTAAAATTTGACAGAAAATATTTACTAAAAGGATAAATCTTGAAAGAGAGTGCACTCACCCTAATTGGCCTACTGAATAACACCCTCAGAACCTAAGGGTGATCTGTAGAAAGCACATCTCCTGGGTCCCCTATCGTGAACCCGAGGTCAAAGATAAAAACTGGGAAACCTATGTGTCCCGGGAATAGAGGCAAACGTACCCCTGAAGAATACGGCTGCTGCCAAGAAGATGGAACACCCTGCTGCTCTAAGCAACAGAGTAGGCAGAGGAGGCAGAGACGTACCAAAGTGGGGAAAACTTTACTGCCCTACTCTGAAGAAAAAAAGGCCTCTGAGGGAAAAGGGTCAGACGAGAGTGCCAGACACCCTCATACAAAAGAGACTAAGAAAAAATATGCTAATCAATAGAATCCCGCCAGTCTTCTATTGGAGCTATTGGATAGTCTGGCTAGGTGTATTAGCCACAATGAATACACTACCAGGATGGGCTAGAACGACTAACCAATCCCACCAACCTTTTGAACATACCCTAACTAATCAAATTATATGGCCTTGGACAGATGCTTATTATGGACATACAGGAAGTATGGATGCAGATTTGTATGGGACAGAGTTAGCAACTGCCATACTAAGCAATAACCTAACACTCTAAACACATAAATGGGAGAATTCATCCCATACCTGGACAGCTAAAAAAGGAGATGAGATACAGATAGGCTGCAGAGTATTCAATGTAAATGTGATAATAAGTCGGCACCCTTTAATTCAAACCGTCCGTCAGCCCCCTTTTACTCAAATCGTTATCAGAGACAAAACGGAATCTAAAATAGCTCAAACCCATTGTGAGTCAGAGGTCTGTTGGTATGCATTTACTGCAACCCAACCGGTGCCCATAATTTGTTTGGGAGGAACCAGGTCAAGAGATCAAGCTATATCTTTCCGATTTCCATTGAATATACAGGAGGAAACTACAACAACCACAACCCACGCTTCCAAAGAGACTACTCGGACTACTCATACTGTTCCAACACAACCAACAGTCGTGCTTAGCCCAAGAATTTTTGAAATTGGACCATATGCAATTAGGAATACAGGTCAACAACAAATGCTGTTTAACCCGGCGTGGTCTCTCAAACAAGTTAAATTGCTGATGCAAAATAATGTTTCAAATATTCAGCCAGCCTGTTCACCTTTCCTAAAGACTTCTTACGAGGGATGGACAACCTGGCTGCAAAAACAAATTCCTCACGCAAAAAGAACGCAGAGAGACTTAACCGGTGCTTTGGGAACAGGATTGGGAGTTTTAAATAGTATTGATTCGGAGGTGATAATGAACAAATTGGCTACCTCAATTAGTGATTTAACTAATATACAAAGGCCTTTGCAATCTTCCTTATTGGCTTTGGGGGCTAACCAGTGGTTGTTGTCAAATGTATTACCAAAAGGGGAAAAGGTAAATATAAAGGATCATGAATTGATTACAGATGCACTCAGTGTGCTCCAAAATAACCTCTCTTTAGCTCTCAGCTGCATCCAGGCTCAAATATGGATGCAGTCGATAGCTGCCTCAATTATAAGAGAAGGTGAAGAAGGTATTCTTCCTACTGAAATTCGGAGAATAATTTGGAACAGTGCTACTAATTTTGAAAAGGAACTCCAATCCTGGTGGAACCTGGTAAACTTTACCTATGATCCCATCACAAACACAGCTACTACCTTTATACTCACTATATACAATGCCACCATATACCAAATTTATCCTATCATTGCATTAGGGCTGAATCACAACGGGACCATACTCTATCCTTTTGAGCATAGAGCATGGGCCCGAAAGGTAAACGAAAAATGGCAAACTGTCAATCTAGAGTCCTGCATTGTACGGGAACAACAAGGATTCATTTGTGAAGGCAATGCAATTGAGGCACAAGATATTTGTCTAGATACTGAACAAAATATTTGTCACTTTGAGGTCCATCCCAATGAAAATCCTAAAACAGTACTTATATATATTGGCAAAGGTTGTGTATGTTTGAGGACGGTTTGTGAATTCTTAACCGTAGACAAGATCATAGTAGAAACAAAAAAATTATTCAAATCTCTGTGTTTGCAATTTCACAAAGATAATTGGATGTGACTTTTCCTATTTAGCCCCGGTCGTGTCTTATGAATTCCTGCAATCCAATTATACATTAATACATAATTTACAACCTACACCCATTGGAATGAATCTCACTTTGGTTAGGCAGTTACTTCAACATAAAGACTTAATTAGAATTTTAGAGAAAATTAGAGAAAATGGACAGAAAACCTTAATAACTGTTCATCACAATGTGGAAGAAATACACCGAGTCTTGGAAAGAGCAAAAAAGAATGCAGAACATAACTGGTGGGACACCCTTTTTGGATGGTCACCTACTGCTACAGGCATCTTGAACAAGTTGTGTCACCCCATTGTGGTTCTCTTGATATTAATCTTAATCAGTTTGACTTTGTCAATAATATTATATGTCATAACTTGGAGAATGATGCAACGGGTAACATATCTGATATCTGTCACCCGTCCAATACTCATTAAAGCCAAAAACGACCAATTAGATGATGACTTTAGATTGAAAAAAACTCTCCTATTAAGTCAACAAGAATTGCAACGATTTGATGAACAAAATGATAAAAAGAAAAAGGGGGGATTGTGATAGACAGTAAACTGTTTGTTCTTCAAATTCCATAGAAGATACTGGGAGCTCGTGACATGTTATTCCATAAACTATGTAGGCCTAAGCTTAATCTTAACTATTACACTGTGTAACGACTAACAGACTGTAAGTGCTTATCTAAGTTGAAATGCTGAAGCAAGGACTCCTACTAGGCAAAAGACTGAAAAGAGGGAGAAAGGGGAGAAGGACAAAGGGGAGAACAAGAAGAAAAAAAAAGAGGGGTAGTGCTTATATTCTGTAAGATATAAACAAAAGCTTTGTGAGCCACTCTCAGGAAAGCAGGAAATACGAGGAGCTGGTGACGTGAGGAAGACCCGGATGGAGCGACCCCCTAGCTGCAAAGTGCGCAGACGCAGGGTACACCTCTCAGAGAGACCCGATAACGGAAGGCGGAGGATATAAAAAAGACGGACCCTCGGGGAGTGATTGCGCGCCGTTGGTGGAGCAGGGACTCCCCGGCCGCCCAGCGCTGTTTTGCTTATTGCCGCTTGCTAAATAAACAATTTAAATTTAATTAGTCCTAACTTGCATCATTTTGGCACGATAGTCTATAACAAATGTGACGTCATGTCACACTGTGCAGCAGGTCAGTGGTGGCCATGTCACAGTGAGCAACAGGTCACTGGTAGCCATGTCACTGTGGGGCCAATGTCACAGTGGGCAGCAGGTCAGTGGTGGCCATGTCACTGTGGGGGCCATGTCACAGTGGGCAGCGGGTCAGTGGTGGCCATGTCACTTGGGGCCATATCACAGTGAGCAGCAGGTCAGTTGTGGCCATGTCACTGTGGGGCCTATGTCACAGTGGATAGCAGGTCAGTGCTGGCCATGTCACTGTTGGGCCATGTCAAAGTGCGCAGCAGGTTAGTGGTGGCCATGTCACTGTGGGGGCCATGTCACAGTGGGCAGCGTGTCACTGGTGGCCATGTCACTTCTGGTCATGTCACAGTGTGCACCAGGTCAGTGGTGGCCACGTCACAGTGAGCAACAGGCCACTGGTTGCCATGTCACTGTGGGGGCTATGTCACAGTGGGCAGCAGGTCAGTGGTGGCCATGTCACTGTGGGGACATGACACAGTGGGCAGCGGGTCAGTGGTGATCATGTTACTGTTTGGGACATGTCACAGTGGTCAGCAGGTCAGTGGTGGCCATGTCACTGTGGGTGATATATCACAGTGGGCAGCAGGTCAGTGGTGGTCATGTCACTGTGGTGGCCAGTAACAGTGGGCAGCAGGTCAGTAGTGGCCACGTCACTGTGGGGCCATGTCACACTGGGGAGCATGTCAGTGGTGATCATGTTACTCTATGGGACATATCACAGTGGGGAGCAGGTCAGTGGTGGCCATGTCACTGTGAGGTCATGTCACAGTGTGCAGCAGGTCAGTGGTGGCCATGTCACTCTGGTGGCCATGTCACAGTGGGCAGCAGGTCAGTGGTGATCATGTCACTATGGGGGCCATGTCACAGTGGGCAGCAGGTCAGTTGTGGCCATGTCACTATGGGGGCCATGTCACAGTGGGCAGCAGGTCAGTGGTGGCCATGTCACTGTGGGGGACATGTCACAGTGGTCAGTGTGTCAGTGGTGGCCATGTCACTGTGAGGTCATGTCACAGTGTGCAGCAGGTCAGTGGTGGCCATGTCACAGTGAGCAACAGGCCACTGGTGGTCATGTCACTGTGGGGGCTATGTCACAGTGACCAGCAGGTCAGTGGTGGCCATGTCACTGTGGGGGCCATGTCACATTGGGCAGCAGGTCAGTGGTGGCCATGTCACTATGGGGGCCATGTCACAGTGGTCAGCGGATCAGTGGTGGCCATGTCACTGTGGGGGCCATGTCACCGTGGTCAGCGTGTCAGTGGTGGCCATGTCACTGTGAGGTCATGTCAAGGTGGGCAGCAGATCAGTTGTGGCCATGTCACATTGGGCAGCAGGCCACAGGTGGTCATGTCACTGTGGGGCTATGTCACATTGGGCAGTGGGTCAGTGGTGGCCATGTCACTGTGGGGCCATGTCACAGTGGGCAGCATGTCAGTGGTGGGCATGTCAATGTGGGGGCCATGTCACAGTGGGCAGCAGATCAGTGGTGGCCATGTCACTTTGCGGCCATGTCACAGTGAGCAGCAGGTCAGTTGTGGCCATGTCACTATGGGGGCTATGTCACAGTGGGCAGCAGGTCAGTGGTGGTATGTCACTGTGGGGGCCATGTCACAGTGGGCAGCGGGTCAGTGGTGGACATGTCACTTGGGGCCATGTCACAGTGAGCAGCAGGTCAGTTGTGGCCATGTCACTGTGGGGCCTATGTCACAGTGGATAGCAGGTCAGTGCTGGCCATGTCACTGTTGGGCCATGTCAAAGTGCGCAGCAGGTTAGTGGTGGCCATGTCACTGTGGGGGCCATGTCACAGTGGGCAGCGTGTCACTGGTGGCCATGTCACTTCTGGTCATGTCACAGTGTGCACCAGGTCAGTGGTGGCCACGTCACAGTGAGCAACAGGCCACTGGTTGCCATGTCACTGTGGGGGCTATGTCACAGTGGGCAGCAGGTCAGTGCTGGCCATGTCACTGTGGGGGCCATGTCACAGTGAGCAGCATGTCAGTGCTGGCCATGTCACTGTGGGGGCCATGTCACAGTGGGCAGCAGGTCAGTGCTGGCCACGTCACTGTGGGTCCATGTCACAGAGGGCAGCATGTCAGTGGTGATCATGTTACTGTTTGGGACATATCACAGTGGGGAGCAGGTCAGTGGTGGCCATGTCACTGTGGGTGCTACATCACATTGGGCAGCGGTTCAGAGGTGGCCATGTCACTGTGAGGTCATGTCACAGTGTGCAGCAGGTCACTGGTGGCCATGTCACAGTGAGCAACAGGCCACTGGTTGCCATGTCACTGTGGGGGCGAGGTCACAGTGGGCAGCAGATCATTTGTGGCCATGTCACTGTGAGGGACATGTCACAGTGGGCAGCAGGTCAGTGGTGGCCATGTCACTGTGGGGGCCATGTCAAAGTGGGCAGCGTGTCAGTTGTGGCCACGTCACCATGGGGACATGACACAGTCGGCAGCGGGTCAGTGGTGATCATGTTACTGTTTGGGACATGTCACAGGGGGCAGCGGGGCAGTGGTGGCCATGTCACAGAGAGCAACAAGCCACTGGTGGCCATGTCACTGTGGGGGCTATGTCACACTGGGCAGCAGGTCAGTGCTGGCCATGTCACTCTGGGGGCCATGTCACAGTGGGCCGCAGGTCAGTGGTGTCCATGTCACTATGGGGCCTATGTCACAGTGGGTAGCAGGATAGTGGTGGCCATGTCACTATGGGGGCTATGTCACAGTGGGTAGCAGGTCACTGGTGGCCATGTCACTGTGGGGCCATGTCACAGTGGGAAGCAGGTCAGTGGTGGCCATGTAACTGTGGGGGCCATGTCACAGTGGGCAGCGGGTCAGTGGTGGCCATGTGACTGTGGGGGCCATGTCACAGTGGGAAGCAGGTCAGTTGTGGCCATGTCACTGTGGGGGACATGTCACAGTGGTCAGCGTGTCAGTGGTGACCATGTCACTGTGGGGAGCATGTCACTTTGGGCAGCAGTTCAGTGGTGGCCATGTCACTATGGGGGCCATGTCAAAGTGGGCAGCGTGTCAGTTGTGGCCATGTCACTGTGAGGTCATGTCACAGTGTGCAGCAGGTCAGTGGTGGCCATGTCACAGTGAGCAACAGGCCACTGTTTGCCATGTCATTGTGGGGGCTATGTCACAGTGGGCAGCAGGCCACTTGTGGCCATGTCACTATGGGGGCCATGTCACAGTGGGTAGCAGGTTAGTGGTGGCCATGTCACTGTGTGGCTATGTAACAGTGGGCAGTGGATCAGTGGTGGTATGTCACTGTGGGGCCCATGTCACTGTGGGCAGCAGGTCAGTGGTGGCCATGTCAATGTGGGGGCCATGTCACATTGGGCAGCAGGTCAGTTGTGGCCATGTCACTGTGGTGGCCAGTCACAGTGGGCAGCAGGTCAGTGGTGGCCACGTCACTGTGGGGCAATGTCACAGTGGGCAGCATGTTAGTGGTGATCATGTTACTGTATGGGACATGTCACAGTGCGGATCAGGTCAGTGGTGGCCATGTCACTGTGAGGTCATGTCACAGTGTGCAGCAGGTCAGTGGTGGCCATGTCATAGTGATCAACAGGCCACTGGTTGCCATGTCACTGTGGGGGCTATGTCACAGTGGGCAGCAGGTCAGTGGAGGCCATGTTACTGTGGGGCCCATGTCACAGTGGGCAGCAGGTCAGTTGTGGCCATGTCACGGTGGGGGCCATGTCACAGTGGGTAGCAGGTCAGTGGTGGCCATGTCACTATGGGGGCCATGTCACAGTGGGCAGCAGGTCAGTGCTGGCCATATCACTGTGGCGGTCATGTCACAGCGGGCAGCGCGTCAATGGTGACCATGTCACTGTGGGTGCTAGGTCACAGTGGGCAGCAGGTGTAGTGGTGGTCATGTCACTGTGGAGGCCATGTCACAGCGGGCATCATGTCAGTGGTGGCCATGTGTAAGAGTCGGTCAGAAGATCAGCATTGTCTCAACGTTGTTATCTGGGACATGGACATTGAGGGACCCGACAACGACCTTTTTGGAACACAGTTGTCGATCTCTGGAGTGGAATGTGGTGCAAAGTCTCCTGAATGCAGAACTGTGTGGCACAGCCAGTGTTGTGCTGTTCTCCTGAGCACTGACCCGTGTGGTGCAGGCAGTGCCGTGCTGTTCTTTGGTGCCTGAGCCGTGTAATACAAAGAGTGTTGTGCTATTGTTCGGTACCTGGGCCTAGCCGGAGCTGTTAGAGTTAATTGCACAGCCCTTGTCAAAAAAGATGGATCGCGACTGTTGCCATAACATCGATGAAGAAATCATGAACCTTAGACTAACTTTGTTTCATTATAATACCAAAACACAACACCTGGTTGAAGGTTACCCACCTCCAAGACTGACCACGCCTCAGACACTCCTCCCCGTGCATGCGTGGTAGCCTCACTCAAGAAGGGCGGAGACCCCTGAGGCAGAGGTGGAGCAAGGTGTGTTCCTGAGCATAAAAGATGACTTCTGGACAACGAAAATGAGAAGCTTCCCCACCAAGGACCACGACGATCGACGACGCAGCCTCAGCTGGACCCGGGACCGTTAGGACGTCGTGAGATCAGCGGTGGTAGCTATAACCTCTCTCTCCCCTCTCTCTAACCTTAACTTTACTTTTCTCCTTTCTTTCACCCATCTCAAACTATCACGTGCCGCTTCACAGGCAACACAATAAAGTTTCACTGTTTGATTACTGCTATCCCCTTTGGTGTTGGTCACCTTAATTTTGCACTTTCGAGATCGTAGCAAACGAACCATCACGAGTCCAACGAGTGGACCGTGGCAGATGGTGGATGGTGGAGGGTGGATTGTGGAATGGTTGATGGTGAATGTTGGATTGTAGGACCGTGGATGGTGGATGGTTGGAGGGTGGATGGTGGATGGTGGGAAGGTGGATGGGGGATGTGGTGTCGTTGGAAGGAGGATGGTGATCTATTGTGAGATGGTGTATGTTCAATGGTGGATGTTGGGAAGTTGGATGGTGGATGCTGGATTTTGAGACGGTGGATGGTGGATGGTGTAAAGGTGGTTGGAGGATGGTGGATGGTTGATTGTGGGAAGGTGGATGGTGGATAGTCTGAAGGTTGTTGGTGGGTGGTGGACGGTGGATTGTGGTATGCTGGATGGTGGATGTTGGAAGCTGGATGTTCAATTGTGGATTGCGTGATGGCAGATGGTGGATTGTGGGAAGGTGGATGGTAGGAGGTTGGGTGGTGGATGGTGGATTGTGGGATGGTTGAGGTTGGGAAGGTGGATGGTGGATGTTGGACTGTGGTATGGTTGATTGTGGGAAGATGAATGGTGGATGTTGGATCGTAGGATGGTTGATGGTGGATTGTGGATGGTGAATGGTGGAAGGTGGGATGTTGCATGGTAGATTGTGGATTTTGGGATGGTGGATGGTGTGAAAGTTGTTGGTGGATGGTGGATTGTGAGAATGTGGATGGTGGATGGTGGATGTTCGATTCAGGGAAAAAGGATGGTGGATTGTGGATGGTGTATTTTGGGATGGGGAATGGTGGAAGGTGTGAAGGTGGTTGGATGATGGTGGATGGTGAATTGTGGGAAGGTGGATGATAAATTGTGGATTGTGGGATGGTGGATGGTTGGATGGTGGGTGGTGGATGGAAGAAAGTGGGATGGTGGATTGTGAATAATGAGCAGGTTGATGACTGACTGTGGATGGTGGGCAGTGGGATGGTGGATGGTGTGAAGGTGTTTGGAGGATGGGGGGTGGTGGAAGTTGGAAGGAGGATGGTTGATGGTGTATGGTGGGAACGTGGATGGTTGCCGATGCGGAAGTCTCGGACACAACTTAGATGACCAATTTGATCAAGCTGATGTCACTTTATTAAAGGCTACACAGCAATTTATACTCTATCACAAGCTTCACGCGCCGCTATCTTATTGCTAATAGGCTAAAGCTACTTGTTCACGTGCCCTTTTGCCCCCTATGATTGGTCCCGGTGTGGCGTCCACGCACTGCTCTCCCCCCAGGTAGACCCCCTGTTTTCGACATTCCAACATCTTTATCTCTTGGGCAGGAATGTAGTTTCTCAGGCCATCTCGGCCTTGTTTATGTCCTTGAACACAGCTGCAGCTTGCTGTTACAGTGAGGCCCCTTGGTCTGGATCGCTCACAACATGTCCGTTGTTCTCCAGCGATGCCACAAATCCCCCTTTTTGTTTTTGAGCAATCCAGACCCCTCTGTGGTCCTGTGCTAAAAACATTGCACCGACAGTCCTCTGCAAGCCCCTTTGCAGAAGGCCTATAAGGCAAGGCAGCATTAAGAGCACAGTCACTACAATCAAAAGGACTACTCCGACAGTTTTGACTCATGTTATCAATCAACCAGATAATCCCCAACCTTTAAACATCCTTGTCAGCCAGTCCAAGCCATCATCTTCTGTTAAGCGTTTGAGTCCATCCTTCAATTGCTGAATGCTTTTAAAAATAGATTCTGAATGATCAGATAGATTCATACAGCACATTCCTTCAAATTCAGCACAACCATGTCCTTGCACTAGAAGCAAAAGTCAATCGCAGCTCTATTTTATAACGTAGCATGTCTGACACTATCAGCATCAGTTAAAAGACCACTTAAAGCCAAAGAAGTAGCATTAGTTTGTTTGCTAAGCCAAAACTGCAGTGGATTCAGCCATGTATCCACAGGTATTTCTACCAAGCACGTAGAGAACGGATTTTCAGGGCTTCCGGTGGCGTTTGGTTGTGAGACCACCCATCCTTCACCCTGAGACAGGTTCCAACACAGGCCAAACACCAAGCAGGAACCCAGCGAGAGCTGGCATCTGTGAAAACACAAACATAACCCTCGCTCCAAGTTAATATCTCATTCGGTTTCTGTTTCATCTTTCTTAACCCTTTTTCCAGGGTCGCACCCATCGACTCGGAACCCATCTAGTGCCAGTATCGGTAATAACGCAGGCATAGCCTTGACCCGTCATTTTTAGTTCCACAGGTCCTTTCCACTCTCCTATAGTAACATCTTTGTACTGAGCAAAAGCACCATCTCCACACCGGCTTATATCAGATTTCAGATCCATGCTATGTATTACTACTGGTGGTTCCTCCCTATCACCTGTGAGCCGTAAGTACTTTAACACATACACCGCTTTTGCAAATGGTTCTGCAGCAGCCAAGACCTCTCCCCCATTTTGTTTTTGCAAAAGCACTTTTAAAGTTTGATGCGCTCTCTCCACTATGGCTTGCCCCGTGGGGGAATGTGGTATACCTGTGATGTGACGTATACCCCAGAGTTGACAAAAAAGAGCAAATTTTTGAGAGGTATAGGCTGGTCCGTTATCAGTTTCACGGATCAATTGAACTAATTTCCCATATTCTCTGGCGCATTCTGCCCTACCACGATGGTAACTTCTCACAACTTAGTACTTTTTCACAGTTCAGTGTTGCAGCTGTCCGCTGGTTTTGCCTGCTACCTTGACACATCTCAGCAGTTTCTTATCTATCTTCCAAGGCCTGTTCTTCATCAACCCTAGCTATTGCTTAGAGGCTGTGTAAGGCTGACAGGCCAATGCCTCCCACAACTCCCCTTTCTTTGTTTTGCAGCAGCACCTGCAAGACTTATTTCGAGACTTTATCAATTAAGGGTTAGGCAAACTTCAAAAAAAACCAGCATACTTAAAACAGCTTCACAGAATGCTAGAGACAATACAGCAGTTACAGTTATTAGGTAAAAAAGAGTAGGCTAATTTCAGTACCCATAACTAAGGGATATGACTAAATACTACAAAAATAAACAGTAAGGAAAATACGAAATAACACGCTTGCTTAATGGGGTGCTAACATTCAGATCCGCAATTGCTGGGGAACCCTGGATGCATCGAGAATTTAGAGTGCCCTTCCTCACAAACCAGAAATCCTACGCGATGCGTCCATCTGTAGGTGAGGCATCCAAAGTCGCTGCAAGCAGGTCCAGCCTCATATATCCAAATCAACAGGCCAAAATAACTGGCAATTTTCTTTGAGCGGAAATATCTGATTTCATCCTCCTGTTGGGTTCCACCCAGAGCCTGGCCACCACTCAAGGGGGAAAACCAAGGGAGTTTCTAATAAGGTTAAACACTTAAGTTCCTAATTCTTAATATTGCTAAAGAAAGAAAGTCAAATACACACATTCTTACAGCATTTCATCCTTATTAATAGCTACATTCTGTCTAAGCTACATCTTTCACTAGTGACTAGTAAGCCTATAAATTTCATCAAGGAGTTGCAATTACTGTTAGCATTTTCTCTTAAAAGAGTTGGCAACTGCAGTGTGATTAAGGACAGAGATAGTGTATTTTGTCCTATTGCAGCAGCAAGCATTACCCATACATTCTGCTTAAATGATCAGTTGAAGAGACCACAAACTGTCAACACAGGGGCATCCACAGCACACACAGCTGGCTCCTGAGTGTCCACCAAAAGCTGCCTCTCACACCTCAGGTGTAGTTGCACACAGCTTGCTGGTAACCACCGGGACTGTAACCTGTGAAAACACAAGCATAACCTCTTCCCCAGGTTATTAAAGGATATGGTCCTTCCCAGTTACATTTTCCAGGACTTGAGCCTTGCCCTGGATTTCTTGTTGATCTGATATCTGTGATGAGAAGTGCTGCAATATTGACGGCACCTATTTTAACGATCCAAATGCAGCAAAGGGAGTGATGTCAGATTGCCATAATTCTGAGGAGTGAGTCCCCGAGGGTTGACACCACTAGCTGTTGAAGAGAAGGAGTCCTTCTGGCATTCAGGGCAAGTCGCAATGATGTCTTCAGCCTGATGCCTTGATAAAGAAAACTGGTTTTGTATTGCCCTGGCATTTTGGTGGAAAAATTGCATGTGAAAGCCGTGCTTACCGTGTTTCTGAGATGGCATTAGCTGCACGGTGGAGATCTTGTTTTTGCTTTCTCTGTAAGTACTCTGGGTGATGTCAGTGAAGGATCTCTTCTCAAAATATAAAGCAAGCTATGCACATCATCATTAGTTAGGCCCAACAACAGCTGTATCCAATTTATGGCTCCCAACAGTTTTTGTAAATCATTTAAAGTCTTAACATCAGTTTTAAGTTTAACCTGTTGCAGGACAATGGTCTGTCCACAAATTCTCCACGCCAGGTACTGTCACGGTGATGATATCTGTACCTTTTCAGGCACTATTTGCAACCCCACTTGAGATACTGAGTCTTTGGTTAAAGCAAGAGCCTTTTCCATGATCTCCTGTGTTTCTGCTGCTATAAGGATGTCACCCATATAATGATATATAACAGCCTGGGAGACCTGCATTGTGGCAGTATTCTTTATGCCTTATGGTAAAACAACCCAGTGGTACCGTGTTGCAGGTTCACTGACATTAATACTGGGAACAAAAAAGGGAAATTTAGATGCATCATCCAGATGCAAGGGAATGGAGAAAAAATCAATCTTTCAGATCATTTATTACAAGATGCCAGTTTAGGGGAATCAATGTGTTGGAGATCATGTAAAAGTCACCATTTACCACTTTTCTTTAAAATAACAAACACCAGGGGGTTCCAAGGACTGGTGGTAGGTACGATATGTCCTGCACTTAACTGTTCATGAATTAAATCATTCAGGTGGAACAACTTTTCCATTGGCAAGGGCCACTGACTCACCCACACAGATGATTCTGTTTTCCAGGTTAGTTTCAGGGTGGGTTTAGGGGTGGGTTGTGCTGCAGTGGCCCTTAAGACAAATTTCATGCAATTTGAGTTCCCCATGGAGCCATACAGTCACGACCCCATGATGTAATAGGTGTTTCCAATATAAATGGATGAATATTTGCTACCCAGTTTTCTGGGCCCCTTACATGGATGAGATCTCTGCTTTGAAACGTTACAACATGACCACCAACCCCGAAAAGCACTCGAGTTACCCGAGCTAACGGCCAATCTGCTCGCAGATATTACAGTCACATCCGCACCAGAATATAAAATGCCTGTCAGTGCAACAGATTCTTCTGCTTTAGTGAGGTTACATTTTATCAGAGGTCGACTTTGTCTTCCTGTCTGAGCTGAAAATACTTCGGGAGTACTTGCTGATCCAAATCCTGAGTCACCCCAGCCTCTCGGCATACTATTAGGAGGAGCTGTAGTAAAATAACAAGCTGAGTAATTTTTGACCCTTTTGTTACTGAACATGCGTCTATGACCTCTGGTAAAACGAACAACCCCTGTAAGGTTGTTGATGATTTTTATGACAATACCCTTCTCAGATAGATGGTACAAAGGTGCACTCTCCCCACAGAGTATGCACCTGAATTCAAGACAACAATTAATACAGAATTACTGCCTCCTGCTAGAGGAGTTATTTCAGCTATGACACTTCAAACACTGAGCCCAAACAAACAGGCAGCACCGATGACCCAGCGGGTACTATGGCACTCTGTCAAAGAAGTCTGCAGTCCGCAGCTGCCGCTGGGCTGCATCTCGCACACGCAAAGCAATCACACAAAGAGGCCTCTTACACTTATTACTCACACAACATAAAATGATAAACGCTGCAAACATCAAAACACTGTTAAGAATATATAAAGCCATTGCTTATTGATTATGTGGGGTGCTGCATGCCAGTGTCAGCAGCTTCTGTAAAAACTGCTGCTTTTGGCGGGGGGGGGGGGGGGGCGGGGGCGAGAGCGAGAGCGCAGTGCCGGTCTCGGCCACAGGCGGTTAAGACTGAAGACTCTTTCAGCCCTCCCATCAGCACCATCATAAGTAATGATAGTGATAAAACTAAGAAAGTCCCAAGCCCCCCAAGCATCATCATGTAACTCAGGATTAACATCAATAGCGGCATGTAGTCAGGCAATAAATTTTGGATAGGGTTCCGTGGGCCCCTGTCTTATTCCTGTAAATGCTGGTGCTGCTTTTTCATTGTTTTTAAGGCCAATTCTTCGGTTAACGGTAATGCTTCTGGTTGAAATCCGACTTCCCAGTTGGAGCTAGCAAAAGGGCCTGCACCTGTAAGCGTTTGAGCTTGCACCTCATATAGAGGATCTCCTTGCTGATGGGGTGTGGCTGCAGCAGCGTCACAGGCCACTTGCCAACGTTGGAAAAATTGCAATTGTTGGGAAGCTGTTAGTAAGATTTGTACAATCATGCGCACATCAAACGGAGTTAATAAATGTGCTGTAAAGATATGCGGAATTACTGAATTTGTATATGGTGATTTCAACCCATATTGTGTTACAGCTAATTTTGCCTCCTTAATCACTTTCCAGTCTAAGGCTTCCCACTCCTTGCCTTGTGGGGTTACTGTTACCGGGAACGTCATTGGGCCAAGTTCGTTAAACTGCCCCTCTATTACAGAATCCCGAATAACTCCCAGCCATCGGCTTGCTGGATTATCATTACCACTCGCGCGTTCCAGTGCCCCCGCTCCCATTTGAGCCAGTGCCCCCCCTCCCATTTGAGCCAGTGGCCCCCCTCCCATGTGGGCCGACGATGGCAGCGACCCGATAGCCACCGTTTCCCTCTGACCATCCCCCCCCCCACCCGTGTCACGGAGGAAGGGGTTAATAGGAAGAGGGGGAGGTGGCGGTGCTGTAGGGGTGGGCTGAGCCGCTTGCTGCATTCGGATTTCAAATTGCTCTAATTTTCTCGTGAGTTCTTGCAAGTGCTGATCTTGTAAATCATAACGAGATTGTTTCTGCACCGGGGTATCGGGGGCGAGGGCGGGGGCAGGGCTGGGTCAGCGCCGTCCTCTGGCGAGGTGGCGGCGGCGGCGGGGGGGTCGGGCGGGGGGCGGCGGGAGAGGGGCGGGGCCGTGCGCTCCGGTGATTGATCTTTTGGGCTTGAGGGGAGGGGGAGTCGATCTGGAGTAAATCTGTTGATTTTTGCTCTTGATTTTCCTGCCGCACGGGTGCTGCGCGTGAAGCGTCCCCGTCCCTCCTTTTAGGAGCCGCCTTGGGGAACAGGGATCCCACAAACGTCCCAGCAGTGACGGAATCCTGAGAGCCAGCGCGTTCTGCCTCTGCTGACCGGGCAGTGAAAGCAGAGGCGGGGGTCTGCAGTTCCGCTTTCAGTTCTTTCAGAGTGTCTAAGACCAATCTCCACACAGTGGAGAGTTTCCTACTGTCTTTAGAGCCTGAGCTAATGTCATCCCACAGCGCCGCAATGATCTTTTTCCAAGTAGCAGGTTCAAAGGCTGCGGTCACTGAGGGGATTAGTCCGCGCTGCCGAGCCCACAACAGCACCCTCCTCAGGTTCCCCTGATAAGATAATCCTCTCTTAGAGAGTATATGTTGGAGGAGCTTAACCACTGCTGCTTCTTCTTTACCCAGCGTGGACCCCATCTCCTCCCCAGCCGCTCACCTGATCAGGGCGAGATTCCCGACGATTGCGCGCGCGTCTTCCCAGGTGCCGGGGCAGCACCTGCTACGGCTGCTTCCGCCCCCTCCGGACCGTCTTCTCTTGCTCGGGCGAGCACCAACGGGAGGATCCCGATTCCCCAGGGCTTGAGTCCCGCGTATCTTCAATGAGGCTCCCTCGGGTCCCTGTTCGGGCGCCAGTTGCTGACGCGGAAGTCTCGGACACAACTTAGATGACCAATTTGATCAAGCTGATGTCACTTTATTAAAGGCTACACAGCAATTTATACTCTATCACAAGCTTCACGCGCCGCTATCTTATTGCTAATAGGCTAAAGCTACATGTTCACGTGCCTTTCTGCCCTCTATGATTGGTCCCAGTGTGGTGTCCACGCGCTGCTCTCCCCCCAGGTAGACCCTCTGTTTTCCACATTCCAACATCTTTATCTCTTGGGCAGGAATGTAGTTTCTCAGGCCGTCTCGGCCTTGTTTTTGTCCTTGAACACAGCTGCAGCTTGCTGTTACAGTGAGGCCCCTTGGTCTGGACCACTCACAACATGTCCGTTGTTCTCCAGCGATGCCACAGTCCCCCAGGCTGCTATATATCATTATATGGATGACATCCTTATAGCAGCAGAAACACAGGAGATCATGGAAAAGGCTCTTGCTTTAACCAAAGACTCAGTATCTCAAGTGGGGTTGCAAATAGCGCCTGAAAAGGTACAGATATCATCACTGTGGCTGTACCTGGGGTGGAGAATTTGTGAACAGACCATTGTCCTGCAACAGGTTAAACTTAAAACTGATGTTAAGACTTTAAATGATTTACAAAAACTGTTGGGAGCCATAAATTGGATACAGCTGTTGTTGGGCCTAACTAATGATGATGTGCATAGCTTGTTTTATATTTTGCGAGGAGATCCTTCACTGACATCACTCAGAGTACTTACAGAATCCAAGATTCATCTAGGTTGGAAAGGACCTTGAAGATCATCTAGTCCAACCGTTAACCTAGCACTGACAGATCCCAACTACACCATATCCCTAAGTGCTATGTCGACCTGCCTCTTGAACACCTCCAGGGATGGGGACTCCACCACCTCCCTGGGCAGCCCATTCCAACGCCTAACTACCCGTTCTGTAAATACTTCCTAATATCTAGTCTAAACCTTCCCTGGTGCAACTTGAGGCCATTACCTCTTGTCCTATCACTTATTACTTGGTTAAAGAGGCTCATCCCCAGCTCTCTGCACCCTCCTTTCAGGTAGTTGTAGAGGGCGATGAGGTCTCCCCTCAGCCTCCTCTTCTCCAAACTAAACAACCCCAGTTCCCTCAGCCGCTTCTCGTACGACATGTGCTCCAGACCCTTCACCAGCTTCGTTGCCCTTCTCTGGACATACTCGAATAATTCAATGTCCTTTTTGTAGTGAGGGGCCCAAAACTGAACACAGTAATCGAGGTGCGGCCTTACCAGTGCCAAGTACAGGGGCAAGATCACTTCCCTGGCCCTGCTGGCCACGCTATTTCTGATACAAGCCAGGATACCATTGGCCTTCTTGGCCACCTGGGCACACTGCTGGCTCATGTTTATCCGGCTGTCAATCAACACCCCCAGGTCCCTCTCTGACTGGCAGCTCTCCAGCCACTCCTCCCCAAGCCTGTAGCGTTGCTGGGGGTTGTTGTGACCCAAGTGCAGCACCCGGCATTTGGCCTTATTGAAGCTCATACAGTTGGCCTTAGCCCATCGCTCCAGCCTGTCCAGATCTCTCTGCAGAGCCTCTCTACCCTTGAGCAGATCAACACTCCCACCCAACTTGGTGTCATCTGCAAACTTACTGAGGGTGCACTCGATCCCCTCGTCTAGATCACCAATAAAGTTCTTAAACAGTAGTGGCCCCAAAACCGAGCCCTGCGGGGCACCACTCGTGACCAGCCGCCAAGTGGATTTAACTCCATGCACCACAACTCTTTGGGCCCGGCCATCCAGCCAGTTTTTTACCCAGCAAAATGTGTGCCCATCCAAGCCGTGAGCATCCAGTTTTGCCAGGAGAATGCTGTGGGAAACGGTGTCAAAGGCCTTACTGAAGTCAGGTAAACTACATCCACAGCCTTTCCCTCATCCAATAAGCAGGTCTCCCTGTCGTAGAAGGAGATCAGGTTTGTCAAGCAGGACCTGCCTTTCATAAACCCATGCTGACTGGGCCTGATCATCTGGTTGTCCCGCACGTGTTGTGTGATGGTACTCTGGATGAGGTGCTCCATCAGCTTCCCGGGCACTGAAGTCAAGCTGACAGGCCTGTAATTTCCCGGATCATCCTTCTAACCCTTCTTATATATGGGTGTCACATGGGAATGGTGTATGGTGGGAAGTTGGATGGTGGATGGTGGGGAGATGGATGGTGGATTGTGTGATGGTGATTGTTGGATGGTGGATGTAAGAATGTGGGATGGTGTGTGGTGGAAGAGTGATGGTTGATGGTGGGATGGTGGATGTTGGGAAGGTGGATGGTGGAAAGTGGGATCGTGGACGGTGTATGGTGGATGTTGTATTGCGGGATGGTGCATGGTGGATGGTGGGTTGTGGGAAGTTCATTGTCGATGGTGGATGGTGTATTGTGGGATGGTGGATGGGGGATTCTGGATGGTGGATGGTGGGAAGGTGGTGGGAGGGTGGATGGTTGGAAAGAAGAATTTGAATGGTGGATGGTGTATTGTGGGATGGTTGACGGTGGGAAAATGGATGGTTGATGCTGGATTGCGGGATGGTTGATGGTGGATTGTGGATAGAGGATGGTTGATGGTGAGATGTTGGATGGTAGATTGTGGGATGGTGGATGGTGTATGCTTGATGATTGATGGTAGATGGTGGATGGTGGATGTTGTATGGAGAATTGCGGGATGGTGGATTGTGGATGTTGGTAGGTTGATGATGGATGGTGGACTGGGCGATGGTGTATGGTGGAGGGTGGGAAAAAGATGGTGCATGGCCATGGTTGGATTGTGGTATTGTAGATGGTGGATTGTGGGATGGTGAAAGTTGGATGGTTGGAAGGTGGATGGTGCATTTTGGGATAGTGGATGGTGCACGGTGAACGGTGGGAAGGTGGATGATGGATGGTGGACTGTGGGATGGTGGACGATGTATGGTGCATGGTGTATGTTGTATTGTGTTTTGGGTAGAAGGAGGACGGTGTATGGTGAATTGTGGGATGGTGAATGGTGGAATGTGAATGTTAGACTGTGGAATGGTGGGTGGTGGGTGGGTGACAGTGGATGGTGGGAAGGTGGCTGGTGGATCTTGTATTGTGTGATGGTGGATGGTGTATTGTGGGATATTGGGTCGTGGATGGTCAGAAGGTAAATGGTGGATGGTGGGTTGGTGTAAGATGTATGGTGGAAGCTGTATTGCGTGATGGTGCATGGTGGATGGTGGGTGGTGGGAAGTTGCATTGTAGATGGTGGATGATGTAATGTGGGAAGGTGGATGGTGGGTGGTAGACAGTATTGTGGGATGGTTGATGGTGGGAAGTTGGATGGTGGATGTTGGATTCTAGTATGGTTGTTGGTGGGAAGATGGATGGTGGGTGTTGGATGGTGGGATGGAGGATCGTGCATGGTGTATAGTGGATGGTGTATGGTTTATGGTGCATGGTGGATATTGGATGGTGGGAAGGTGGATGGTGGGTTGTGGATGGTGGGTGGTGCATTGTGGATGGCTGATGGTGTGTCGCTGTTGAGACGGACACGACAAACACCAAATTGTGCAAAATGGCTACTTTATTGTTCTAACAAGCTTTTTTATAACTTTATTAAGAGTATGTATCCATATATGATTGGTTTAATTAGAGACTAACAGTTCATGATTGGATGACCTCTTCTCTGTTGCACCCTCAATAACCTTCCTTTCCTTGCGGTCAGGCAGTTCCGGTCTGGTAGTTCCTTACTCTTGTTTACTCAGCTCTTCTTGGGACTTTCAAGCCTCTTAAGGGTACACGTTTATCTGCTCAAGGTCAATATCAAACTTACATTCTGATCCCTCGGACCAGCCGAGGTCTCGCAAAGGTATTTTTTTTTTAAAAAGTGCTTCTGTGATGTAATAGCATATTATAAAATATTTGGTACAGGTGAAAGCTCTGTTAACGTCTCTTGTTCCAAGTTGTTCACTCTCACCCCTTCTGTGACTTTGCCTCTAATGTCACATGATCAATAACTTGAAGATTCCTTGAATGGAAATATTTGCTCAAGTAATTTGCAGATTGCAGTTAATCGGAGTCAGCTTCAATGGGCTCACCGACCATTTCAAGCTATAGTGTTTCATTTTTGCAATCTGACCCCGAGGCATTCTGCTGTCTACTGGAAGCATTTGCCCAGGTCTCATTAATACTGGAAGGAGATAACGGTTTTTATCTGATTGGATTCCTTTTTTCTAGGTACTTTTGCCTCCCGTGTTAATATTTTTTTGTCCTTTCCAATGCTATCCTAAAACCCAAACCAAAATAAGTAATACGGGATAGAAGTAATGTACACATTTCCCTGTGGAGTAAGACATTGCATGCATCTCCTTAGAGTAAGTCAAATAATACTTTTAAAACTAGTTTCTGCCAAACTTCAAACAATGTTATCTTGTAAATGTTATGTGTGGAACAGGTTAGCAAATTGTAAGAACAATCATTTCAAATGCATCTACTTCTATAACTTCCTTGTTTAGGTACTTGTGTAGTAGCTGTCTTGCCTGGGAGTCACGAATGCTGCGTTCCTCTTGAGATTGGCCCTAACCTCCTCATCCAATAAGCAGGTCTCCCTGTCGTAGAAGGAGATCAGGTTTGTCAAGCAGGACCTGCCTTTCATAAACCCATGCTGACTGGGCCTGATCATCTGGTTGTCCCGCACGTGTTGTGTGATGGTACTCTGGATGAGGTGCTCCATCAGCTTCCCGGGCACTGAAGTCAAGCTGACAGGCCTGTAATTTCCCGGATCATCCTTCTAACCCTTCTTATATATGGGTGTCACATGGGAATGGTGTATGGTGGGAAGTTGGATGGTGGATGGTGGGGAGATGGATGGTGGATTGTGTGATGGTGATTGTTGGATGGTGGATGTAAGAATGTGGGATGGTGTGTGGTGGAAGAGTGATGGTTGATGGTGGGATGGTGGATGTTGGGAAGGTGGATGGTGGAAAGTGGGATCGTGGACGGTGTATGGTGGATGTTGTATTGCGGGATGGTGCATGGTGGATGGTGGGTTGTGGGAAGTTCATTGTCAATGGTGGATGGTGTATTGTGGGATGGTGGATGGGGGATTCTGGATGGTGGATGGTGGGAAGGTGGTGGGAGGGTGGATGGTTGGAAAGAAGAATTTGAATGGTGGATGGTGTATTGTGGGATGGTTGACGGTGGGAAAATGGATGGTTGATGCTGGATTGCGGGATGGTTGATGGTGGATTGTGGATAGAGGATGGTTGATGGTGAGATGTTGGATGGTAGATTGTGGGATGGTGGATGGTGTATGCTTGATGATTGATGGTAGATGGTGGATGGTGGATGTTGTATGGAGAATTGCGGGATGGTGGATTGTGGATGTTGGTAGGTTGATGATGGATGGTGGACTGGGCGATGGTGTATGGTGGAGGGTGGGAAAAAGATGGTGCATGGCCATGGTTGGATTGTGGTATTGTAGATGGTGGATTGTGGGATGGTGAAAGTTGGATGGTTGGAAGGTGGATGGTGCATTTTGGGATAGTGGATGGTGCACGGTGAACGGTGGGAAGGTGGATGATGGATGGTGGACTGTGGGATGGTGGACGATGTATGGTGCATGGTGTATGTTGTATTGTGTTTTGGGTAGAAGGAGGACGGTGTATGGTGAATTGTGGGATGGTGAATGGTGGAATGTGAATGTTAGACTGTGGAATGGTGGGTGGTGGGTGGGTGACAGTGGATGGTGGGAAGGTGGCTGGTGGATCTTGTATTGTGTGATGGTGGATGGTGTATTGTGGGATATTGGGTCGTGGATGGTCAGAAGGTAAATGGTGGATGGTGGGTTGGTGTAAGATGTATGGTGGAAGCTGTATTGCGTGATGGTGCATGGTGGATGGTGGGTGGTGGGAAGTTGCATTGTAGATGGTGGATGATGTAATGTGGGAAGGTGGATGGTGGGTGGTAGACAGTATTGTGGGATGGTTGATGGTGGGAAGTTGGATGGTGGATGTTGGATTCTAGTATGGTTGTTGGTGGGAAGATGGATGGTGGGTGTTGGATGGTGGGATGGAGGATCGTGCATGGTGTATAGTGGATGGTGTATGGTTTATGGTGCATGGTGGATATTGGATGGTGGGAAGGTGGATGGTGGGTTGTGGATGGTGGGTGGTGCATTGTGGATGGCTGATGGTGTGTCGCTGTTGAGACGGACACGACAAACACCAAATTGTGCAAAATGGCTACTTTATTGTTCTAACAAGCTTTTTTATAACTTTATTAAGAGTATGTATCCATATATGATTGGTTTAATTAGAGACTAACAGTTCATGATTGGATGACCTCTTCTCTGTTGCACCCTCAATAACCTTCCTTTCCTTGCTGTCAGGCAGTTCCGGTCTGGTAGTTCCTTACTCTTGTTTACTCAGCTCTTCTTGGGACTTTCAAGCCTCTTAAGGGTACACGTTTATCTGCTCAAGGTCAATATCAAACTTACATTCTGATCCCTCGGACCAGCCGAGGTCTCGCAAAGGTATTTTTTTTTTAAAAAGTGCTTCTGTGATGTAATAGCATATTATAAAATATTTGGTACAGGTGAAAGCTCTGTTAACGTCTCTTGTTCCAAGTTGTTCACTCTCACCCCTTCTGTGACTTTGCCTCTAATGTCACATGATCAATAACTTGAAGATTCCTTGAATGGAAATATTTGCTCAAGTAATTTGCAGATTGCAGTTAATCGGAGTCAGCTTCAATGGGCTCACCGACCATTTCAAGCTATAGTGTTTCATTTTTGCAATCTGACCCCGAGGCATTCTGCTGTCTACTGGAAGCATTTGCCCAGGTCTCATTAATACTGGAAGGAGATAACGGTTTTTATCTGATTGGATTCCTTTTTTCTAGGTACTTTTGCCTCCCGTGTTAATATTTTTTTGTCCTTTCCAATGCTATCCTAAAACCCAAACCAAAATAAGTAATACGGGATAGAAGTAATGTACACATTTCCCTGTGGAGTAAGACATTGCATGCATCTCCTTAGAGTAAGTCAAATAATACTTTTAAAACTAGTTTCTGCCAAACTTCAAACAATGTTATCTTGTAAATGTTATGTGTGGAACAGGTTAGCAAATTGTAAGAACAATCATTTCAAATGCATCTACTTCTATAACTTCCTTGTTTAGGTACTTGTGTAGTAGCTGTCTTGCCTGGGAGTCACGAATGCTGCGTTCCTCTTGAGATTGGCACTAACCTCCTCATCCAATAAGCAGGTCTCCCTGTCGTAGAAGGAGATCAGGTTTGTCAAGCAGGACCTGCCTTTCATAAACCCATGCTGACTGGGCCTGATCATCTGGTTGTCCCGCACGTGTTGTGTGATGGTACTCTGGATGAGGTGCTCCATCAGCTTCCCGGGCACTGAAGTCAAGCTGACAGGCCTGTAATTTCCCGGATCATCCTTCTAACCCTTCTTATATATGGGTGTCACATGGGAATGGTGTATGGTGGGAAGTTGGATGGTGGATGGTGGGGAGATGGATGGTGGATTGTGTGATGGTGATTGTTGGATGGTGGATGTAAGAATGTGGGATGGTGTGTGGTGGAAGGGTGATGGTTGATGGTGGGATGGTGGATGTTGGGAAGGTGGATGGTGGAAAGTGGGATCGTGGACGGTGTATGGTGGATGTTGTATTGCGGGATGGTGCATGGTGGATGGTGGGTTGTGGGAAGTTCATTGTCGATGGTGGATGGTGTATTGTGGGATGGTGGATGGGGGATTCTGGATGGTGGATGGTGGGAAGGTGGGAAGGAAGCACAAGTTATTTGAAACTATGAAATATTGTATTTGATACGGGGAGCTATCAATCAGTAATTTCAGAGATGTCAAATGGCTGAAGATATTTCTATTACTTCCACACATTTGAATCAATAAAGAAATCCTACACGCAACAATCAAGTAATTCAGCATTCTTCCAATCCTGCGCTTATGTTGCAGATGTTTTTTGGTGAAATAAGAGCTATAAGGCCATTTGATGATTTAATAAGCAACCACGTGCAGATGCATCTGGCTAACACCAAGAAGTTAAACTTCCACAGCTGAAGTTTTTAATAAGGTAATTAAATATAAATACATATTTTATGTGGGTTTTTTCACCAATCATTTTCTCCAGAACACAAACCTGGATATCACAAGTCTACAAGCAAGGAAAAAGCTTATTTGTGCAGCAACAAATACTGTAATTCTGTCTTCTTCAGAAAATATAACCGTTCATTCTATTGCCAGCTGCTTTTAAGGCAATTCACTCCTGTCAAACACTCTCAAGTACTCACTCATGTCAGCTTCCTCCCATACTTCTATCCTTTGAGCAACTGAATCCATAGGAGATTGCATGGGGACATATTGCCAGCCAAGAACCTTTCAGCTGGCTCATCTGACTACACCCGAAGTTTGAAAGGTCACTCAGGGGAAGATTAGTCTTTGGGGTTTTGCACAGAGCCTGTGCAATCATTTTTGGTGCTGCTTTGAGGCAATAACACATGTCAGAGCAGAAGTACTATTTAAGGGTTATTGACCACAGATGACAAGAAAAGAACATCTAAATCTACCCTGGTCCGTCATGCACACAGGAGCATAGGTGGATAGTTTTCTCCATATGCAGTCAGAATTATCCACTTGACATGGGGTCTCCAAGACGAAGTATACCTGCTCGTAAGGTATGATACCTTCAGGAGATCTAAAATAGACATGCTGTTTAAGGTACTGAGTTATTTCATCTACACATGCTGCCTCTCCTTTATCCACTTCATTTATTTAGCCAGAACTTTCTATTCTTTCTAATCTGACATGAAACAGCACTGAAGCATCACATTAGCAATTCGTCTATGATTCAAAGGGACTCCTTGTTAAAAGCAAATCACACTTTAAACAGTTGAAAACGAAGTGAAAGAGGTGCAAGCTCATTTTACCCAAATCTAATTATTTAATGAATTGAAAAAGCTGATCTTTCAGTTAAACTCCCAAAAACTGTCTTTGTCCCCAGACAAGAGTTTCAGAACTCATTTTTCAGCAGCAATCAGTGAGCACATGGAGGCTTCAAGTGCCCAGCAGGGAAGGTACAATTTGGCATTATGTTCTGAAATAAGCCAAAACTTGCTTCTCAGAATAATCCTTATTCTCATAGATAATTCAAAGATAAAACAATGTTATAGCACCTACATGAAATGCACCCCTATAGCAGAATACTGCTTTTGTTTAGTGTCAACATCTCTAGGCAGAAAAAAAAAAAAAGAGTCCAACTTTATCCATCAATACAAAGACCTATAAATATTGAATCCAGGAACTCTGGAAACAAACTCTCCCTTAATGAATCTGATCTCATCCTTTTTCTCAAGCCTAGGAGGACCTCTAGTTCTGCCCAATGAATTTTACAACGGAAGTACCTTTTGTCTTTGTTAAAAGAGAGTATATAAACTCCTGTGAAACGTTCATGTGCAGCAATGGATGAACAGGTTACAGTAGGCATCAGTGTATATAAACCAACACTTCGTCTCAGAATCCTGACCCAAGAAACAAAACCCTGTCCCAGGGCTATATATTCTAATCGCTTGTGTGCACGGGTAGTGTCAAGTGAATTTAGTCCAGCAGGGTCCCGTTCTGCACTTTTTATGCAGCTTGGCTAAACAGGCTGCAAAGTGCGTTAATTTAAAACAAAGCAAAACATTTCCACCCCCCTGCACCTCCCAGATAAAATTCCTGGTGTGGAGACCGGCTATCTCAAGCAGTGCCTCGGCGCCATGTCCTGGGGATTTTGCTGTCGTACGTGAGACATGGTAACCGACTGCAGAGACCCAAGTAAGCATGTTTTACTAAAAATATTTTCTTTTTCCTCTCTCACAGCCCTAATCAAGTTTCATTAACGTTCAAGTACTTACATTATCTTATCTATGGAAAGCTATTACTGAAAAATCACCCCAAAAATATTCCACTCCCTTGTCTCACTCTCAACTCCAGAAACAGTTCCCCTCACTTTATGAGCTGTCTGATCAAATGGTGCCACTGTTCCTCCTTGTTTTCTCAAAGAGAAAAGTTTGACCTATATGAAGTAGTGTCCTCATATTTTCCTTCCAGAAAACTTCATTATGTCTGTAATTGGAGTGCCATGAGCATGGCAAAAGAGAAAGTGTTCACCCCAAACAAGCTGAAGTTGAGTAAGGAATAGTCTTTTCAAAATGAGGCTTAACCACTGGAAAAGTTGGAGCAGCTTGACACTAGTATAGGCTATTTTCTAAGAATTATCCCCAGCGTGACGTGCTCAAAAGGAACTCTTCAAAGACAGCGGTGTTGCTGTACCAGGCACTTTGCAGGATTCAGGTGTTACATACTACAGAAGACTTTCCTTCCTTGTGTGGGAAAACAAAACACCAAAGAAGTGAGGCCAAGTCTTAAGAGACTGTTATTAAAGTTATAAGGTTATAAGCTTATTCTGTTGGGAAACAGAAACTTTAAGTATCAAAAGTTTTCAGTGCATAGAAGAGATTGATACTGAACGAGGTTGTCCTATTGCAGATAGTTTCAGGAACTAGATTTACCCAAATGGGGGTGGGGGGCGGGGAGAGCAAACCAGTGGAAGTCACTGTTGGTACCCCAGGAGACTTTCCTTTGTGGGATTTGAGTTCTCTCAGCACACCAGCAGTGCATGACCAAAATCCATACACAGAAGCTTGTATTCCCCTCGTCAGCCAACGCTGCAGAGATACACGCATCACACAACACTGCTGGAGTACAACCTTCCTGCGGCCAAGGGAGTTCTGAAGAGAACAAGAAAAGTTTCAGTATTACCATGTGAAAACATAGACCAAATTTCCATGAAATGGTGCTTGCCTTTGGTCTTTGCTAGGTAAAGAATTGAGCTCTCCTCCATTAATAGACTAACACTAATTCTCTGTGCTCTGCAAGCTGATTGATGAATCTTACACTAAGGTAAGACTAAATTAAAGAGTAGGCCTATTCATGCTCAGCTTTTAATCAGTTACAGCACTTATGAGAAAAAGTCAGAAGGCAAAAGGCAAATGATGTCCTAAAACACCTTTTTGCTTCGCTGTCCAGAGGAGCTGAAAGAATGACAATACCCAGCCAGTCTCAGTATTGACCAGGAAAAAAATTATTTCCCATTACTGCCAAAGAACTGAAAGTGACACCTTTATATGTGACAGTACCAAAAAAACCTGCTTGCTTGAATTCTTTTTTTTCCTTCCTATCACACCTGTGCTCTTCCTGCTCAGGAAATAATTGATAATCCTGACATAGACAAAGGTGGTACACAAAGTCTGACCCATTTTCTAGGCTTCCAACACACAGGCTCAAACTCCAAGAGCTGTAGGAAGTACAGAAATCACCATCCCTTGACCAAAGCAAAGGGAGCATGCTTTATTTCTGTATATATTCAAAATCAGTAACCATGGAGTTTGATAACCAAGTCTCCACCTGTGAAGGAAGTTAATTCAGTGCAATTCTTGCAAAGGCTACCTTAGGGACAGAAAAACAGGGTAAGGGAAACAGACAACATTTTTGTACATGTGTATATAGCTACTCTAATGCCCAGATTATATTGAAAACACCCATTCAAATGACTTCCAGAAAAAACAGGTTGTCATACAGCCTCCAGATAGCTCAGCAACACTGATAGAATTTTAGTAAATACAAGAACTTAGAAAAACTGGCAACACAGGTGGAAATACAGGGGCATCCCCGAGTGTCACAGTGGCTTGACTAATTTGAGATTCTTCTTCCTAGTTAGTTGCAGATAACTAAACTAAAATTTACCAGAGTCATTGAAATAAACTGTTAAATGTTTTGACACTTGTTATTTACCAACAAAATCAGAAAGAAGCACAAGTTATTTGAAACTATGAAATACTGTATTTGATACGGGGAGCTATCAATCAGTAATTTCAGAGATGTCAAATGGCTGAAGATATTTCTATTACTTCCACACATTTGAATCAATAAAGAAATCCTACACGCAACAATCAAGTAATTCAGCATTCTTCCAATCCTGCGCTTATGTTGCAGATGTTTTTTGGTGAAATAAGAGCTATAAGGCCATTTGATGATTTAATAAGCAATCAAACTGCCATTCAAGACAACACGATGACATATGAATTTCACTGCAGGCAAGTGCCAGGTTATACACAATGGAAGGAACAATCCAGCTAAACAGGCACATGCTGATGGGTTCTAAAATTAACTGAAACTGTTCAGAGAAAGCAACAAGGGTCAAGATGAACAGCTGACTGAGAACATCTGCTAAAAATGGAGAAAACCAGACAAAATGTTAAGAGAAAGACAAAGAATAACTATTCCAAGTACTGTCCTATTGTTTAAGACTGTTATATGACTTCACCTTGTATATTTACTGTCTCCAGCTACGAGACTTCTGTAAAATGAGCAACTAGCACCTACATGAGGCAAGAATCTTCACTGCTGTGCTCTTCTATAGCCCTGAAAGATCAATCCAGGTATCTGGACATGGATAGCAGAAAATGGAAGATCTCAGGAAGGACAAAGGGGCTCAAAGTATAAAATCCTGCCTGTAAAGAGATACTGCATTTATTTTTATTTAGAATTATCTGATCATCACCTGAATTTTACATCTTTCTTTTACAGAACGAAAAGAGGGAAGAAAGAAGATGTCAAGAGCAAGCTTGACAAGGAAATCTAAGTTCTCATTCACACAGACAGATGAAGACAAAAAGTTGAAGCAATGGAAGAACTGAATGATTGGTGGATCAGGCTCACTTTGTCACTTTCAAGTTAGAAAGAATAAAATATCAATCTTTCTTTGTTGAAGAGTATAGGGGTACAACTCCATTTTACAGCCATGAAACTAGAGAAAAGACAGTATGAGAATCTGATCTTACAAGTCAGGATCTACAGAACTGAACTATGCATTATCCTTATGAAAAGACATTTCATGCTCAGACAATCTACTGGATAACAGCAGAGAAAACCATGTCAGAATTTGTTGCCACTGAACTGACTCACAGCACATTTAAGTTACAGTCACATAAAGAGGAAAGGAAAACTACTTCTACTAAAGAAATACTAATGACCATTTTTACGTTGATTTGCATTTTTAAAGGTATCACATTTGTTAAAACAAAACTGCAACAGGTATTCAAAGTCCCTTTTTTTCCTCTCAAGAAAAACAACTTTAATCTCATGTTCAAGTCAATCTGATTCTTTTTGTCTTCAATCAAACAAAAGACAACAGAGAGCAGCAGTCCAAGAAAACAAACAGAAAACCCCACTTATAACTTAAATCATGGAATCATTTCAAAAGGACAGTAAAGTTGCAGCTGTACTATCAAAAATAAGCAGCACTTATCTGGCTGTATGAGCAAACTATCACTGCCTCTACAGACCAACTGGTTGTTGCTGATGAACCAGTATGGCTTGGAAGGAGGGAACAAAAAAAAAAATAAATCTCAGACTCAATGTTGACAGAGAATTTCTGAAAAATTTTTGTGGTCAAGACAATACCAAACCTCAAAATGCAATCCTGTAGACAAGATATTCTTCCTGTGGTGCTATACACGTGCAAAACAGACTGATAAGGAGTTCTTTAAACAAAGGCATCATAGAATCATATAGATGATGGGTGACAGACCAAAATGCAGTAATAATCAAAATAATCCAATAGTCCACGTAAAAACAGTGTTGTATGGTTGGCATTAATTCAAGAAAATAAAAATAAGAAAGCTGCATGAGCAACAAGTTAGAGTACCTGATCACTTACTGGGATTGTCTTGTTCCATCCATGCCAACAGCAGGTCCTTGTCAATGTAATTTCAGCTCTTTCTGAAAGGTGATCAGGACTGTTCCTCAAACAGTGCAAAATCCTACGAAATACAGTCACTGCCCGTGACTTAGGTAAATGCTACATTGGTGAAACCAAAAGGGTTTTAAATGTTTACTCAGTCACTGATTATAAGCTGAAACCTTACTACATATAGCTGTTCTAGTTGAGCAGAACTGGATGGTTGGAATAAAACGTCAAATGTCTGAGAGTGGGTCACTTTAATAGCAGATTATAATTATCTATGGATATTATAATCCCCAAAGAAATAATATTGTGCTTATAAATTCCTTTAGAAGAGTAAATAAAAGACAGTTAAACCACACCAGTGATAAAAAGCATATTTCTCCACATAGTGCCAATTCCTTTTTTTGTCACTTCACAGAATTTATTGCATACTCATATTTTTTTCATTAAAAGTTATGGTTGGTATATTGGCCAGCTGAAAAAAACAACTTAAACCATTCCACACAGGCATAGTTCTTACTGCACAATGGATAAATTATGAACACTTCCAGAGACACCATTCCTAAAAAAAAAATATTCAGACACAAACTTCTTGAACAGTATTTCAACTTTAATGGAATCAGAACAGTAACCCATCAGAACAATTCTATACATCTCTATAAACACTTTGGAGCATGACTAAGTACCTATTACTTCCTATATACAATCACCTGAAACAATACACTGTAAATATGCCTTAACTAAGAAAATACAAACATGCTTCTGCAAGATTATTTAGCTCTTTTTGAGCGTAGCTGTCGCTTGATGATTAGCTGATCGCTTTCCTTCTCTTTTTTTCTATAAAGACCTGAAAAAGATGATATTTCAAGAGTTACTCAGCATTTCTTCAGTGACGAATGACATGTACTTCTAGACCCATGTAACCAACAACATGTTTTTTCCCAGAAGCTGTTTTCAGAATGAATTTTGCCTATTATCTTCTAGTCAGAGGTCTCCAGAACAGAGACACCATTTTAGTGCATCATAATAAGCAAAAAATACTGGGAACATATGAAATCCCTTTTTTTGCTGAAACAAATATCAAAGTCCAAAGAAAACAGTGATCTGAAAGCAGCTCTCACTTCTTATCTCTAATACTCATTTTGTGAAACAAGAAGCGTTCAGAAAACATATTTTTAGCTTAAATTTCTTTAGCTTTCTGACTTTCCCAGGATTCAGTCTTTAACTTTTTCTTCCACTTCCAAGCTCCTTAGCTTCTTTTGCCCTGCCTTCCTGTCATTTCCTTCAGCCTCCTGTGGACAGCATTTTGGTTACTGCTGCATCTATTCATACAGTTTACAGAAAAGTCAACAGAATAACTCAGTATGGGCAAATGCTCACCAGAGCGAATGAAAAAGGACTGAACAGAATGAAGAGATGTACTTCTAACAGCCAGAGCACGCTCAGCACTTTAGTTACTGACAAAACCATAAAGCTGGATTTCAGAAACAGTCCATCAAGCCCTGGCCTATAAGACTCTCTATAGGCTGGTTTAGACAGGGCAACGCAATTTAAGCACACGCAGAAGACTACTGAAACTGTGCTTTGAAAAGCATGGGTGTATCCAAATCCTAAAGTAACCCTAATAGCAGCTGGGCAGAAAAGGAATCGGAAATTACCTCAGATGCTCACTTGCCCTGCAAAGTTAATCGTACATGCAGACCTTTCTCTTCAGTGTTTCAATCATGCTATTCCAAATCTATGGATTCCTTAATGGTCTCTATTTCTGTTATCCCTTCATGCTACTCTTAAATGAACACCAACTACTGGAAAAACAAATTAAGACTCAACTGCTGTACTAGAGGAAAAAGTAACACTCCACATACCACAGCTAAGGTATCTAAGACTCCAAATGTGAAGATATCGCCATGACTGCTATATAGGTGATACAACAAGTCAGCAGTCACACACAGAGAAGATAAGCGAGAAAACAGAGAAAATTAAAGTAACACATCAGGAAGAAAAGACCAAAAGAAATAAGTCAGTACTTTCAAACCTCTTCTGCAACTTGACTCAATCAGGTTTGTTCTGTCCCCCCAATATCTTATTTTAAGCCCAGATTACAGAAATAGATTACAGCGGACAGAACACTAACCCGTAATCACTTACCGAAGAATCAGGGATATCTAGAGGGCAAGAACTGTCCGTTGAACACAGCTTTCTCTTAGATCGTTTTGGCTTGAGCTCCTTTCCTTTGACATTTTCTGGTTCTGCAGACTTGGGAGAGCTTATTGTTGCCATCAGCTTCTTTGCTACAAGAAAAAATTTATTGTAAATCAATGTCTTATTGGTTTTATGAGCCTCAAAATTAATGAATAAAGGTTTAATGAATAAAGGTTTATTAAAATCAGTTTAAAAATGAAACAGATGTAGTCTGAAATTTAAACATAAAAATTCAGAAGTGGTATGTATTTGACTACCACAGTCTTCTATATCCTGAAACAGTTTTCTATAGCTTCAAATGCAAAAGCTTAAAGGACACATTTAAATAGCACCAAAAAAATCAATTGGGATTCAGATTTCACTGGATGTTAAATACAACAGGAATTGAAAACCAGGCTTAACTTCTTTGTACTGACAGAAGCACAAGGTTGAGTCAATTTTCTCTATGTACTTGTATAGTTTTATCAAACTAGTACCAGCTCTATGAAGAGATGAGTGTGTGCATCTTATGAGCTAGAAGGAAAGAAGAGATCCCAATCAATACTAAGTTATGCAAAGGAGGGAAAAAATACAGGACATGGTAATAAAGGTTACAAATTAGACCTCATTTGCTCAAATAAAGTATTTCCAGGGTGAAATTTTGATTACTCTGAATTTGGCTTCCATTGATAATGACATGTTGTCCTCATGGAACCACTCTGACAAATGTGAAAAATGTTAGAAATCCCACTATCTTAACTGTGCATCGTGAATAATGACTAACCTTGTTTTAACCAGCCAAATAGTAGTGTCTTTTAGAATTTAACACTGGTGATTCTTTGTGCCCTCTGCTAATTTTAATCTTTTTTTTAAAAAAAAACCCAGTAACTCAGAAATCATGTCTTACTGTAGGAAAGAATAAAAATATATTCTTCAATGGAAGGTCCTAGCAGTTAATTTTCCCAAGGCTATACTTAAACTTGAAATCCATTAACTGCTTCAGAGCTAGTTTATTGAACTCTTCCACATATTTTCTGGAGATACTGGCTTTCAGATTCTGTAGAACTAATCTTCCTCTCCTACATACATACTTCAAAAAACATTAATACAATTTCCACAGAAACAAAACAGGAAGTGGGGGGGAGATTGCTTATAGAACAAGGTCAGATCTGGGTTTGAATTCAACTCTTGATTTTTTTAGATCAACAGGTCAAGTTTCTGAAATTGCCTTTAACTGTTTTACTGTAAGCAAGAACAAAGTAACTCAGACATTTTGAGCTTATCATTGCTTTTATGATAAATTTATATGCACATAGTCCACACTGCATCCTTTCGCTCTACCTGGCTTACCTTTCACACTTAACCTAAACTTTAGAACCATGTGGTCCTTGTAATCCAGTCGGCCTCTTCTACTCTGCAAGATTCAGCAGAGCAGGCCCCAGCTCAGACTCCATTGTTTCATAAATGAAAGAACAACTGGATGCAGCAGACGTGGCCTTTAACAGCACATACATTAACAGATTACAGTAGAAAAAAGCTATTCTACAATACCCAGATAACATGGAATAAGCCTTATTTATTCTGTACAAACCTTTAGAGTGAAAAATAACAGGAGAACTTTGGAAAAAATCTCCAATTTTTTGTAGTGTTCCATCTTTCTTTTTAGCTGACTTTTTACGTGAAGTAGATTCTTGCTTTCTTAAGGGGTATTCTTTTCTTTTCTTCTGTGTAGAAGACATCTGTACAGAAATACACAGTCATTGTTTAAGTCAAAAAGTTGACTTATCTTCAAGTTTAATTCCATTTTGTTTGGCTTCAATGTTATTTTCAAGCTGACATTTTGAGCTTTGCTACCGAAACCTCTGCTCATTAATGATACTGCCGCAGCAAGCAATGTAGACAACCTTATTTTATACCCAAAAGAAAAAAAATTGTCAGTTTCACAGAATACATCTAAGGGCATGAGTAATATAGGAAACAAATAGTTTCTTTTAAAAAAGTAGATTCAAAGTTTTAGAGTATTTCATTAGACTAGCTGTTCTAGTTATAAAACAGAAGAAAACTGATGGTGAAAATAAATCTACTGTCCACCCTTTGAGCCTGCCCAGGTTACTACTAAGGCCTAAAATCATATTTTTATAGTTGTCATGCATATAGATGACACAAACCTTAGTTTTACTTCAAAAGGAATTGCCTATAACATGACATATGCTAAGAGTATGCTCAAACTAGTCTTCATAACTACTCAGCATGCAACATCCTTCCCTGGGAATCCCTGTACGCTGCAGCCAGTACACGTTCTGGGCAAATACAGACTGACTCTCCTTGGTTAGCTTAGAAAGTTTAGTAGGAAGACAACGTACGTGTTTAAGAATCCTATTAAAATACATAGATAAGGATTAAGATACTGCTGCATAAGAATGTTTGCTCCTTTCACAAGTCCACCTTTACAGAAAAGGTGGACTTATGAAAGGAGAAACTAACTTCAAAATTGAACAAAACCAAACTATTTTCTTGTTGCTTGTAGAAGGTGAATTAGTCATAGCAGGTTTTGCATTTTCTTGTTCTCACTTTTCACAAAATCCTAAGAAAATAAACATGACAAATTTTAACTAGGATTCTTCCGGAAAGAATAATGATTACCTATATTACAGAAGCAGCCACTATTTAAATGCTATGACTAACAGTAGGGAGGCATTGACTACTGCTGGATAGAGGTAACTATTCAAACGTGAAATAAACACTAAACAAACTTGTGGAAGGGAACTAGAAATGCCTGTAGTCAAACCATTCTGACATTTACTATTTTCTTCTCTCTGTTATTTCCTATACTTTTGACTTTAAGAGATTTGACAAGCCAACACCCAAATTGAAATTAATAAATCTAAGTGTAAATTTGGATTTATGGTGACAAGTATATAAAAAACAGGTTGGTAGCACAGTGCCATTGTTAAGCTGTCTTTTAATGACATCTTCTATCTTGTGAAGTGGTGCTGAGAGATTTCAGATAACCGACAGCCATACCAACTGATAACAGCATCAGAAAATGGAAAGAGGATTTTGTTCTTTAATTAGAAGGGAGCCTCTGAAAAAGATTTGGTTTTGTTTGTTTCTAAAACACCAGGGAGTTTGTTTCATTTTTAAAAAAATTTGACATGAGCAGTATGTGGTTATTTTAGCACTACAGGTTTCCCCTCAGTTTTAGTTTTCACAATGCTTTTCAGTTTTAGGAAATTTAAAAAAACAAACTGTGTCTTCAGTAGACTTGTAACAGTTAAAGTTACTGAATCATTTTATAATCTGTTTGGCATATGTAACATGAAGATAAATATTTAAATATTTAAATATGGGTACAGAAGGCCCCATATGCAGACCGGACCCGCTTCATAGGGAAGTCTGCTGCCTCCCTGGGGGCCGCGTCAATGACCTCAAGGCAAAACTCCCCACTCTAGTGAGACCCAAGGACTACTACCCTCTCCTGGTTTTTCAGGTAGGTAGTGACGACATTACTAGGAGAAGTCCTAAAGCAATGAAGAGAGATTTCAGGTCCTTGGGGAAAGTGATTAAGGGGTCGGGGGCACAAATTGTGTTCTCCTCCATCCCTTCAGTTGGAGGGATGGATGAAGAAGAACACAGGAGAACTCAACAGATGAGCTTGTGGCTCCAAGACTGGTGTTACAGTCAGGGCTTTGGATTTTTCAATCATGGGTTGGTATACAGGGCGCCAGACCTTTTGGCATTAGATGGAATGCACCTGTCCCAGAGGGGGAAGAGGATCATGGGACAGGAGTTAGCTGGGCTCATTGACAGAGCTTTAAACTAGATTTGAAGGGGGAAGGGGGAAAACATCAGCCCATCTGAAGTACATGTATACCAATGCACACAGTATGGGTAACAAACAGGAGGAGCTTGAAGCCATGATGAAACAGGAAAATTATGATGTTGTGGCTATTACAGAAACATGGTGGGATGTCTCCCATGACTGGAGTGCGCCTGTTGATGGCTACAAGCTCTTTAGAAGGGACAGACAAGGAAGGAGAGGTGGTGGGGTGGCGCTGTATGTTAGGGACTGTTATGATTGCCTTGAGCACAAGTGTAGCGAAGACAGGGTAGAGTGTCTTTGCGTTAGAATCAGGGGGAAGGCCAACAGGGCAGATGTTGTAGTAGGAGTCTACTAGAGGCCACCCACCCAGGACAGAGAGGTGGATGAAATATTCTATAAGTATTTAGAAGAAATCTCATGATCGCTTGCCCTTGTTCTTGTGGGAGACTTCAACTTCCCAGACATCTGCTGGAAGTACAGTACAGCAGAGCGAGACAGTCCCGGAGATTCCTGGAATGTGTGGGAGACAACTTCCTGACGCAACTGGTGAGAGAACCAACCAGAGAAGGTGCCCTGCTGGATCTCCTCTTTGTGAACAGAGAAGGACTGGTGGACAATGTGGCAGCTGGAGGCCAACTAGGGCACAGTGATCATGAAATAATAGAGTTCTCTATTCTTAGAGAGGCCAGGAGAGGGCTAAGCAGAACTGACATCCTGGACTTCAAAAGGGCTGACTTTGTATTGATTAGGCACCTGCTTGAAAGGATCCCTTGGGAGACAATCCTGAACAGTATAGGGGTCCAGGAAGGCTGGGCACTCTTTAAGAAGGAAGTGTTAATGGCTCAGGAACAGGCAGTCCCCAGGTGCTGTAAGAGAAGCCAGCGACAGAGAAGACCAACCTGGCTGAACAGGGAGCTTTGGCTGCAACTCAGGGAGAAAAGGAAAGTTTACAGCCTTTGGATGAAGGGACTAGCCACTCACAGTGATTACAAAGACACAGTGAGGCTATGCAGGGCAGAAATCAGGAGGTCTAAAGCCCAGCTGGAAATTACCCTGGCTTCAGCAATCAAGGATAACAAGAAATGTTTCTATAAGTATGTCAACAGCAAAAGAAAGACCAGGGAGAGTCTCCATCCCCTGCTGGATGCGGGGGGAAACATGGTAACAAGTGATGAGGAGAAGGCTGAGGTCCTTAATGCCTTCTTTGCCTCAGTCTTTAATAACAAGACTAGTTGGACTGAGGGAATCCAGCCTCCTCAGCCAGAGGACAGAGACTGGGAGAACGACCCCCCTGCAATCCAGGAGACAGTCAGTGACCTACTGCATCACATAGACACACACAAGTCTATGGGACCTGATGGGATACACCCGAGGGTGCTGAAGGAGCTGGCTGGGGTGCTCGCCAAGCCACTTTCCATCATTATCAGCAGTCCTGGCTGACCGGGGAGGTCCCGACAGATTGGAAACTGGCCAATGTGACGCCCATCTATAAGAAGAGTCGGAAGGATGATCCAGGAAATTACAGGCCTGTCAGCTTGACTTCAGTGCCCGGGAAGCTGATGGAGCACCTCATCCAGAGTACCATCACACAACACATGCAGGACAACCAGATGATCAGGCCCAGTCAGCATGGGTTTATGAAAGGCAGGTCCTGCTTGACAAACCTGATCTCCTTCTATGACAGGGTTGACCTGCTTATTGGATGAGGGAAAGGCTGTGGATGTAGTTTACCTCGACTTGAGTAGGGTCTTTGACACCGTTTCCCACAGCATTCTCCTGGCGAAATTGGCTGCTCGAGGCTTGGATGGTCGCACACGCTTTGCTGGGTAAAAAACTGGCTGGATGGCCAGGCCCAAAGAGTTGTGGTGCATGGAGTTAAATCCACTTGGTGGCTGGTCACGAGTGGTGTCCCCCAGGGCTCGGTTTTGGGGCCACTACTGTTTAAGATCTTTATTGATGATCTAGACGAGGGGATCGAGTGCACCCTCAGTAAGTTTGCAGATGACACCAAGTTGGGTGGGAGTGTTGATCTGCTCAAGGGTAGGGAGGCTCTGCAGAGAGATCTGGACAGGCTGGAGCGATGGGCTAAGGCCAACTGTATGAGCTTCAATAAGGCCAAATGCCGGGTGCTGCACTTGGGTCACAACAACCCCCAGCAACGCTACAGGCTTGGGGAGGAGTGGCTGGAGAGCTGCCAGTCAGAGAGGGACCTGGGGGTGTTGATTGACAGCCGGATAAACATGAGCCAGCAGTGTGCCCAGGTGGCCAAGAAGGCCAATGGTATCCTGGCTTGTATCAGAAATAGCGTGGCCAGCAGGGCCAGGGAAGTGATCTTGCCCCTGTACTTGGCACTGGTAAGGCCGCACCTCGATTACTGTGTTCAGTTTTGGGCCCCTCACTACAAAAAGGACATTGAATTATTCGAGTATGTCCAGAGAAGGGCAACGAAGCTGGTGAAGGGTCTGGAGCACATGTCGTACGAGAAGCGGCTGAGGGAACTGGGGTTGTTTAGTTTGGAGAAGAGGAGGCTGAGGGGAGACCTCATCGCCCTCTACAACTACCTGAAAGGAGGGTGCAGAGAGCTGGGGATGAGTCTCTTTAACCAAGTAATGAGCGATAAGACAAGAGGTAATGGCCTCAAGTTGCACCAGGGAAGGTTTAGACTGGATATTAGGAAGTATTTCTTTCCAGAACGGGTTGTTGGGCATTGGAATGGGCTGCCCAGGGAAGTGGTGGAGTCCCCATCCCTGGAGGTGTTTAAGAGTAGGTTCGACATAGCGCTGGGGGATACGGTGTAGTTGGAAACTGCCAGTGCTAGGTTAACGGTTGGACTAGATGATCTTCAAGGTCCTTTCCAACCTAGATGATTCTGTGATTTAAGAGTAACATTCAGGTGAATAAAACAGCAATAAGATACTTCTAAAATTAGTTCCATGTTATTGAAAAATTACTTAGCTAAATGTTATCCCATCAGGATATGAACATCTACGCTATGAAAGGATTTATAAATGGATTGGTAAAACAGTCTTCTCAAAACATGGATAACTATGTTAGATGAAATATATTCATCTGTAGATAAGGTTCAGTACTTTTCCAGTGCCTTCAGAAGGATGGTTATTTTTACACTTACTTTTCCAGCAGCCTAAGAGAATACTCCTCTCAAAGAAAATTGGTTCAAGACATAGGAAGTTTAAATCAAATCTGGACATTATTCCAGAATGAAGCGTTCAATTCCAGATGAATTAACTTACACAACTTTTAACAGTTACTTTTGCAATCCAAGTTTAACAAAATGAGTTTATTGAAGTACTGTTGAACACTAATCACTGAAGTGACCGTTTCTCTTAACTATTTTACTAAGAGATTAAAAAAACATCACTTGAGAACACTTGAATGAGAATGCTAGAAAACCATCAGACACTTCACTCTCCAGCTGAGACAAACTCAGAGTGATCACTTGCCACTTATGCAAATGACCCACAGGTCATCTCCCTATACTCACCTGTCAGCTTCAGAAGTCCTTAGAAGTACAGAGATTCATAAGCCCCACAAGTAGGATTACAAGTAAGTACCACCACAATGAGGTATTAGGGTTTCATAGTCTTTGTGTCTTAGAAATAGCTCTGTTCATGCTAATGTTGATAAAAGTCAGAGGAAAGAAATGTGCGGTTCAAGTAGGAGCAGTGAAGATTTTTACCACCCTGAACTGCTGTGAAGCCTTAGTCTCGCACATAAACACCACAGCACACTAAGAACGCTGGCACATATAACCTAGCACAACTGAAGGAATTAAAGAGGAATTAAGTTCTACAGAAAACAGGGAGGTTCAGGTGCTCGTGCAATTAGTTCTGTATATTCCCTTTAAATACAAAAAGATCAAAGAAAACACAGACTGGACAAAAAGTCAAAGGAAGTGGTCTTGAAACTCTGAAATGCAATGATTAAGCCCAGAGGCTTAACTTTTAATTGCCTATTAGAAGAGGTTATAGTTGATACCAATGATTGCTTAAACCAAAAGAAGCAGTTCTATTGAACTGGTCTCTAATCCTGCAGATCACAGCTACAGACAGAAGCAAATAGTAAGAGCAAGGAGAGAGAAATGTAAAAGGTGAAGAGGAAGTACATATCAGGGACAAGCGTCCAGAGTCTGGATAAATTGAAATCTATGACTTTATTCAACATAGGCCAGAGATCCACACCTTGGCAGGAGGTGGGGGGTGGGGGGGAAAGAGGTTTAAATATTCTCTGTATATATCCTTAGGATCTCAGTGAGAATCAAAAGGATAGGATTTTAACAAATGATCAGAGTAATAAATTGAAAGACTACACAACACATTTTGTCAGTTGGTCTAGGTCATACCTCATCCCTCTCTTCACTTGTCCTTTTCTTTCTTGGCTTGAGCACTTTAACTGTAGCTGGTAAGGTGCTGCCCTGGTGTTTCACCTCCATCTTATCGGGTTCCAGAGGTGTGAACTGAATTTCCATCTCTGGTTTTGGGAACCAACTAGTATTTCCACTTTCTGTGGACACTTCTGAAGAGTCAAGGACAATTTCTGAATGCTCCTGCAAATACATGGAAATTTTAAGAACACAAGTTTTAAAATAACTGAGTTAAAAAACCCATAATACACATCTTTCCCCAATGGATTGCAAAGTAAGCATTCCATTTCCCAGCTTTCACTTTCAGAACACTTCTAATTGAAGGAATCTACTTCAACCATAGCAGAGTTTAACCCTTACTTTCTAAAACTTTTTTGTTACATTTTAAAAAGTTAACGTTTCTATCTACAGTGACAGAACTTGAACTCAGCCTGATACTTTGTTTCCAAGTCATTTTGCTCAAGGGCAGAGACAGTCACAGTTTTCACAAGTAGCAGTAGTAGAATGGACATGACTTTCATCTTAACTCTGCTGCTCCTTAGGAGCTAGGCAGTGATAGCAGCTTTTGAGAGAAAAGTATAACCTTTCTCTAGCCTATCTTTAAGGAATTTTCCCTTCCCCTTCTACACCAGAGAAGTTGTGTAAGTAACAAGGTCCAACTAGCAAGCTACAAGCCAAATTCAACCTATGAGAGGCTTCTACATCACTACCTGTTCTCTGGAGGAAGAGCAGGCATTAAGGCAGCCCGCAGCCCACAAGCTGAAAACCTTGTCTTGTACCTGCTTACAGCCAAACTGCAAGAACTGCACAGTGAGGGTGGGATGGAAAAATCAGTTTGACAATTCTTCTTCCTCAGCAGCACTTACCTTCCACCATCCACCCAACCTGTTTTTCTTAGCAAAACCAGCAAGTGAGAGCTGTGGTCCTCCCAGCTCCTGCATCTCTGTGGCAGCAGTTCAGCTGCTGGCTAGCATACAGGAATGGATTCAGCAGCTGTTTGAATGAAACCTGAAAGACAGGCTGCTGGGGTGGTTGGTGCTTAGAAACTGCAGGTGGCTGCTACTACTGCTGCTGGTGGGGTCCCAAACAGAGCAGCTGCTGTGGCTTCTCGAAGGGCACTCTCCTCCTCTCAAAAAGGAAAGTGATCAAAGCTCATGGAAAGCCCAGAGATAGTCACATTCTGCAACAGGCTCTGCTGGGATTCTGAGTAAGAATACAAGCACCACTGCATTCCCAAGAATGGAGTCGGCTAATAGAAACATTTTTCTTTATAACTGCTATTTCATGAGAGTTAGCCATCAAAAAGTTACACAGGAATGGCTAGTGTCATTAGCTAACACAGCTACACACAGGAATCCTGTAGTGGAAGAAAGCAAATCCAATTTGCCCTGCTACTGCTCATCCATTTAAAAGGGTTTATATATTTGTTTCAAGTGACTTATCTAATAATCAGCCACTTCATAAGCATTGGTGAGAGGTAGGATTTCAAGAGCATGCAGCTGAAGTCAGATATAGCTATTCACATGATTATGTTATACATCTTTTATTTCTACCAAAAGCCACTAAAATGAGGTGATCTGATCACCAAGAAAGGTATTTGCAGAATAAAACTTTAGAATTATTCAGACAACAGGATACATTTTCTTCCCTATTCTGCATTTAGCAAAACCCATACAACTGCATAAAATTTTTAAATTTCAGTTTTGTACCAACCTCACTTAATGAAGAGGCACTGCCAGGACATTGAGATAATGAATAATTCCCTTTAACTGCGTCATATCTAACTGAAATACTTGACAAAGTATAGGATTAGTCCTGCTTTGTTTTTCTATAAACTGTAAATATTTAGAACGAGAAGAGATTATGCTAAACTGTAAACCTCAAAATATTTTGATTTTTCTAAAGCTACAATATAAAAGCTCAAGTGCAGACAGCTAATGAACACCTGGGCTGAGAGACAACACAAGTTTAAGGCAGTAACCTCTACTCATGATGCCATCATGAGATGTGCCCTGCTGGGTCTCACCAACAGTCCGTCTAGTTCAATATTCTGCCCCCAGAGTGGCAAAGGGAGATGCTATTTAAGGATAAGATAGTGATCCTGGTCACCTTGTCATCTGTCCTCTCCATACTCTCCCAGCATTCTTAGCTGTGCATTACAATTGTCAGAGTCTACACCACTGTCTAACCCTCAGAGTATCCATTTAAAAATATATTGATGGATTTCTACTACAAAATTTTTCTAATCCCTGCTGACAGTAACTGTTTCCACCACCTCCAGAAAATTACTAGCTGCTTCATATAGGAATATGTTATTTTAGCTGTCTTAAAATTATTTCCTATTAGTTTCACGAAGTGCTGCCCAGTTCTTGCAGGATTTTAACAAGGACAGTTCTGCCTTCTGTTTACCCACCGCAACCATGATTTTGTAAACCTCAGCCCCACAACCCTCTGGTGGCCTTAACCTCTCCTAATCACAGTGCCAGCTTCTTAGCCTCTCCTCACAAGGCAGGAGACACACATCGTCTTGATCACCTTAGATTTTCTTCTTTATCTCCACTATATCTTTCCTGAGAATTATTTGACTTCCCCCCAAAACTCTACCCCATTCACTTCACACCATAACAGTTTATCACATGATAATCCTGGTAGTAGCCTCTCCTTATTCATAACATCAAGTACTGTGGCTACTGGCTTGAGGTAAATACTTCAGCACCAACTGTTCACAACAATTCTTCTCTGTAACTAATTTTATAGCAAAAATAACTAACTTTATGGTGCTCTCTTAGCTGCCATTACAAAGCTGTATAAAGCAATAACCATTCTGAGAGCTCCTCTCTACTCCCTCATACATCACAAGCTTTATCTATACGGCACCAGCTGAATTGATGAAGTAGCAAGAAACTGGCCAGTCTTATTTGGCAGTAGACAGGAGAGAGATGAAGAGATGCATTTCATCATTCAGTCCAGTTCTGCCACAAGAGGAGAATCGCATCTTCTAGCAGCCAGGGGAGGGTCTGCTAGGAAATCCATGTTCAGCTCTCTTCATTACTAGTTAGCAATGGAGTCACGGAGCATTAATTCAGTTTGGGAGGAAAACTACCTCACTGAATACTGCTCACGTAGCACACAGGGATTTGGTCATAATCAGAAGGCTCAGTACAGGTGCAAGCCTTTCAATTTTTGTTCAGGAAATATGCAAAGTCGATCTTTTCTTTGTGTAAACTTCAAATATTGTTTTGTTTTTAAGTAAGATGCAAGATACCGTTCTGTTCTTGTGAACCCCATACGGGCTGGCAGCTCTAATTACAGAACCATCTCTACTACCACACTATAGGTGGTATCAGGAAAGTTGTCTGAGCTGAAATCCCCTTAGCACTGACATAACCAAACAGAGGTGACATCACAAATATTATGTCTTCAAATCTCTAGAATCTGGATTAGTTAACTAGTTTTTCCCTCAGGTACAGAAGTTTTATAGTGTATAGAGAGGTGGTATTCTCTTAACTAAAGTACTTCTTTTTCTGAGAGGGAACTTGAAAGAGGGAGAGAGAAGAATAAACAAGAACTCAGAATTAATGATATAGTTAAAGTACGAAGAACTACAGAAAGTAACTTCTGGGAGATTCCCCACATTGCTGAAATATATACTGAGAAAACAACAAAAAAAAGATGTTACTAACAACATATCATTAGTACATACTTTCTATAAATATAACAAACATACCTCTTTGTTTACAGACTGATCTATTTTATCTTGTCCTTCAGGTAAAGGTACTTCTGCCAAAGACTGAAGACTTTTATGGTTAACGCCTTGTTTCAATTCCTTTATAAAGTCATCTTTCTCAGTCAGCTGTTTTCTTAGTTCTTCTGTATCAGTTCCCTCATCCTAATAAACATAGCAAAAATTGCCACAAATTGCAGGATTGGCAAAAGAAATTAACATGTGCATGAGCATCATTACAATTACTCAGTAGCATCAGTTTTAGAATTGCAGGCTCAAACAGCCAGCTGTCCAACAAAAAGCCAACAACTTCATGTATGAGTGGCCTCTACTTAAAGCCAAGAAAGGTCATACAACAGCCTGGGAAGATGCAATGCAAAATTTTTATTTTAATCTACTTATGTAGGGTTATAAATTTCACCTCCCATTGTTTGTGAAGTTCTTGGTTCTGTGCAAAAGGCAGCTGATGTGATAGTTGTTTCAGATTTCCAGTCTAATCAAATTGCAATCAAATGATCAAATAGACTTGAGTGTTTATTTGAACTACTAAGTTTTTTGAAACTTCAGTTACTGTTACAAATTCAGTTTCAGAAAAGCATAAAGCTTTTTTTTTTTTGTATTAGCTGCAAACAATTTCAATATGTTTGGAATAGAGCCAAAACATAGTGTTTTGCAGAGTTAGTGAATAACAAAAGAAAAATCACAAAAACAACTAAAAAAAAAATCCCACAGAAACAACAGAAAGAATGAGAGAGGACCTTTCCTGAATCATTTACTGCAGCTTCTTTCAGTTCTGCTATTTCTTTATCTTTTTGTATGGTGATAGAAGCCAAAGTCTTGAGCTGTACTTCCAAAGCTTCTATTAATTTATTTCTTTCTTCACGCCACTTTTGAAGATTGTTGTCCTTTTCTACCAGCTGTGCAGCAAGTCTTTCCTGAATGGGGGAAAAAATAGGTTAGAATTGAACACCACTTCTACAAACCATCTGAACTGTTCTGACAGCTTAGTTTGGCATAGTCAGTACTATTTTATGGCCTCAGTAGACTTGAGAGCCTATGTAGATCTTAAAAAGCTCACACAGAACTAGTTTCACTACAAATATACAAAAGCAAACCATGCTTCAAATGAGAAAAAACTGTATCTATATTTATACTGTTTGTGAAGAGAATTTTTGTCAAGAACCACCACTCCTGCTTGCCCACTTACTGATTTTATTACTGGAAAGTCTCAGGCAAGCAAAGTCACAGACAAAGTGAAAGTAGTCCCAAGCTCCTAACATCCCCCTGTACTGATTGCAGGTCCAGAAGGTCATTGCTAACTACTTCTAGATGCAAGTACAGTTTTAGATTGCACAGATTCATACAATAATTTCATATGCTTAAGAAATTACAACCTTGATACAGCCCAGTGACCAGGCAAGGTATCCACCTTGTTATTAACTATCAGTCACCCTACTTTGAAAGTGGTATGGGAGCAAAACCACTAGCATTTTGACCAAGTATTTTTACTGGAAAGATCTGGAAAGAGGCTTTTTTTGTCAACTACTGCTTGCTTCTTCTCTTCCTTCTAAAGCCTCATAGGCTTCTCCCCCCCCCCCCCCCCCCTTTTTTTTTTTCAGAAAAGCCAAGCAACAAATCTTGTTTTTCAAAGTATGTTTTCTTAGCTTCATTAAGTAGCAATTCATTTAAGCATAGGTTACTTATTGGTGTTTTACACACAAGATGAAGTTTGAAGAAGGTGGTGGTGGTGACAGGATAGAAAGGAACAGGCACACTAACTTCCATTACGTATCACGCTTTTTCATTTTGTGACACTCCTATTCTTCCCTTTCACATTGAGATGATCTCATGTAGGCTTTGTCATGTGATAAATGAGGGGACTTTGACAAAGGCCAGCTCCCCTCAAGCACCCACACTGTTAACACTTGACACGAGATCTGCTCTGTACTAACGACTTACGCTAGAGGACTCTGACGAGACCTCCAGTCACTTACAATTTCTGCTTGCTGCTCTACATAACGTTCTCTGTCATCCGCAAATTTTCTCATTTCTCTGTTGTGATGGCTCTCAGCTTCTTTCACTTCACTCATGAGTCTCATTTTTTCCTCCAGCCAATTCTTTTTATCAGTTTGATACTTTGTCTCACTTTCCTATTTTAGTGGAACCAGAAATAAAGCCATAGGCAGAGATTAAGCAACAAAAAAAAGAAGTCTTAAAATCCAGATTACCATTAAACTCATTAATTTCAAAAAGATAACAGAAATACTAGCACAGTTTTACTCCAGCATATTCCCAAGTGCAAGTATTATATTCTCATTTGTTCCTTTCCAGTTAAAAAAATTGTTCAGCAGTTCTCAGAACTTATTATTCGGACTGGCACATCTTCAGGGAACAGACTTTTTTCCCTCTAAAAAATGCTCTGGGTAGGTCACAAACACTATTAAAGTTACACCAAAGGTAATGGCAAAAAGACCCTTTTTACTTACAAATTCCCAATCTTTTATACTTGCAGAACATGTTAAAAAACCTACTTCAAGACTGAAAGGCAAAAAATGCAGCAAAATTTGAATGGTAAACAGAGAGAGTGTGTAACTAAGAATGTCGCTTCAATCACAGCAACTTTGCCTCCTTCTCTGCCACAATCAAACCTCTTGTCAGACATTCTCCCACATAGGACCTGAAAAGCTGCTTGAGAAAAAAGTCTACTTTCTAATCCAAGGAGAATTAAGAGGTAAATCCTTAGTCTAACAGGAAGGACTTACAGGTCACACAGCAAGCACAAGATCTTTAAACAGTCTGATTTATTTGCCCAAGCAACTGACGGGAAAAAGGCTTGAAACAATCCAACTCTTGACATCTGTTCAAGACAATTTTAAGAGGAGCCCAGCTAGAGAAGCACCGTCCATGGTAGCATAACATAGTGAAGGGTGCACTCCATTATGGAGCATCAGTGATGCTGTATATTACAAAGACACCACATCCAGACTTTGCTGCACTGATGCACGGCAGTTTTTAGAGGAGGTTTCCTTTACCAGAACTTGCCACATTGTGCCCTAGTTCTTGAAGATAGCAACACAAAAAAAATTTAGACTCCTAAATGAAAGTTATGGCTTTAAACCTAAGTATGAATTACATCACCATGTTTTACCTTCAGTTCTTTTCGCAGCTTTATTAATTCCTCATTTTCATCTATGTTTTTTTCTGTGGTTTTGCTCATCTTTTGCTGCCAGTCACTATTGCTCTGGTTATCCAGCTCTCTATATCTCTGCTTCCATGCTTCCAGTTCTAGTCAGCACACAAAATGAGGTTATATAACATAGTCTTAAATGCATATTTGACCACATTCACATCCTTCTACTAAAGTTACTTGGATTTATCAGCCATGACCACAGAGGGACAACAGAAGCCTTTAACTGTTAGAAGTTTGTTATGTACTATATAAAATTAATGCCTAAATAACACTCAGCAAATCAAAACAGAGATTTAAAGCAGCTATCACAATACATCCAAAACAATTTTGTCTCCTTGCTCCCTTTCCATGGAGAGATTACCCCAAACTAATCTGTTGGTCTCTTCTAATTTGGTTTCAATCACTTGATCTTGTTTAATATGAGTCTGTTCTTGTTCTTCTAATGTCATCCGCATATCTTCAATTATTTTTTCCTTTGCACACAGATCTGAAAATATATTTACAGATGAGCCCCCATCCTAGTTCCCACCATTCTCTCCCAAAGTGCCTTCATCACAAGTAATTTCCCCCATTTCCTGAGATCTAAAGCTCTATTAGAAAGAAATAGAGTATCTCTACTAAACTTTCCAAATCCAAAATTCTGAAGTGATTCTCATCAACTTGATTTAGGTGAGCATTTCATTGTTAATGTCAGACTAAGGCTTGTATTATACGAAAACCTAACTATTGTTCCACTGCTAAATGTTTATCAAACCTGCAAAAACTGTTATTGTGCTAGTTCATGTTTCAGGGTTTGACTTTTTCCACAATAGGCTTACTTTCAGAGCAACGTTTTCTTCCCACTTTCAATAGAGTCTCCTCACAATCCCTGAATTGGCTGCTTTCAATCAGTTCATTAGAGTTCTTTTCTGCCAATTTTCTTTTAATGGTAGTTACAGTGTTGTCCTGTGTTAAAATAAGATAAATTACTTTGAAGTTTTACAAAGTGAGCACTTAATAGGCTTAGTAATCTTTTAGATGCAAATATTTTTACAAATCTATCTGGGTAACCTGTATATGGGTTGTCAGAAGAACAAGTCAGTTACAGATCAGTTGCTTAAACAAAAAGCAGGTACACCTTCAGACAGTAATAAGCACAATGCTTTGCACTGTACAGAAAGTAGAGCAAGAGACTAGGAAACTACGAAATGCAAAAGGAGTTTACCACCTGAAGTATCCAGTGTCAAAAGAGTTGAGGAAATCCATGATTTGCTCAAAGGGCCAATGGTCAGCTCTACAAGTTCATCACTTTCTTGTCATAGTTGGTAGAGCTGGGAGTCTTAACCACCTTCAGCAAAGCCACAGATCATTTTTATCATGAAAGATCTGATGCAATTTGAAAGCCTAGTCAGTTCTGTCATACATACTTTAGACTATGTATTTGACCAAGAATAAAGTTTCTTTACTCACAAGATGACACAAGTGGCAAGCCATGCCGGTTGCCAAGGACCAATCACTCATCTAAGTAATTCATTAAAAAAAATAATGATCTATAGAACAGACTTGAGGTTTGTTGTCACATTTTAAGTTTCATCCCACACAGTCTCATAGAAACACTGGACAGAGCTAGAGCCTGTCTCTTGGAAGGAGCAGTGATAGGAAGCAGTCATCACAACTGTTACCACTCTGAGCATTAATACTATTGAAAAGCTAAGTTGCTCAGAGGCAGAGAGGGAATAGAAGATTAAGTATGGTCAAAGCTTTAAGTTCACAGTGGAAGAGAAAAATGGATCAGAGCGCTGCCTAAGTTTAACTTAAAATGTTCTCAGAACTACATTTCAGGTTACAGGGCATCAGGCTCAAAAAAACACCTAACCGCATGTTTTGATTTTTTTTTTTTTAACCTGTGTACATGTAGCCAAGCCAGCCTTTTGGCATTCAGCAGCCAGCAGCAGACTAGCCAGCTGCAAATTTTATTGATCGCATCAAAAGCAGAGATACCCTGGCCATCCACTCTTAGATCAAACTCTGCTCAATACATTCATATTATTGCTCTGCCTTAGAAAGTTTGTGTGCATCATGGTAGTAGGTGGGACACACTGATTTTTGTTGCCAATTTACACAACCACTGTCCTTCTCACACTAACTTCTAACTTCAATTAAATTTGAGCTTTTGCTGCAGCAAAACCTCCTTTCCTTCCTCTTCCATTCAGGCAAAAATAAAAAAGACAGTGACATAATCCCTCTCTTCCCACAGCTGGAGTCCTCCCAGTTTGAGTGTTGTTTTTTTCTTTAGAGTGGCTCTTCATAGTCTCATCGACAGTCCTCCAATAGTAACTCCAGATCACTGCTTCCAGAAATCCTATTTTCCACACACACCTCTGCACACATTTTGCCGTAACTTCAGTTGTAATGCCAACTTCGCCTGCTACCATTTCAAGAAAGTAGCAATTACTTACAGAAAAATTCAATTTTCCAAAATAGTCAAGTCCGTTATAAGCACAGATTTAATTTTTTTGTAAACAGAAAATTGAGATGTCTAAGACTTACATAGTCTTTTATGGTTTCTTCTAAACAGGATATCAAATCTTGCAGTCTCGTGATAGCATCATCTTTTTGCTCTGCGATGTCCATTAGTTCTTGAATCCTTTTATTCTGCGTATTCATTTTCTTAGAAAAGAAAGTAGTTCAGTCAATGCTAAATTCTTGAACTATACAATGCATTTAGAAGCAAGATCAGTTAAGCTAAGCTTGATATAAAAAAAGCTAGAAACATACTACAATAGCATTTTAAGCTACTGAAATTTTGTACTAAAGCAAGTAATTTTGCACAAGTTTTTTTTGAGAAAGTTACCTCAGTTGCTTCTTTAAGCTGCTCAGCAGCCTCATCCGATTTAATCATCTGCATTTCAAAGTCTGTAACAGGAAGAGAAGCCTGCATCAAATAAGTGGCTATTACATGGTTTACTCAGTAATCCATTTTTCCAGATCTTCTGGTACTTCAGTAGCTTTTGAATAGACTCATTTATTTTTGTGTTGGCTTCTACTTACAGGACACATTTCAAAAGTTCAGGTTTTTTTGAACAGAATTGGGCCCTGTAACCCGTATAAAATATAGATCATGTCAAGAGACTTCTGCTGAAATCATATTATGAGGTATTGATACTTTTATCTATGAATGTTCCACAGAATACCTGAAAACACTGCATCAGCAAAATGTGAAGTGCTGGGATCACAATATAACCATGAAATCAAGAATAAATAATGTTGACATGTTACCCCCACAATTCAGAAGTCTTCAACTGACAGTTCTAAGTTTTGTCTTAAAAATGAAATAATCAAGGCCTGTGGAATTGTTCAACCCAAACATACACAAAACAATTGATTACCACCTATAGAGGTAACATACGATTTGGTTCCAAAATCCTGCTCAACTGGATTATTTCTATTTTACAGTGTCATTTCTTTTTTCTTTCACATCACACACACACCCAGCTCACCTTTGGTTTTCTGTGTCAGCTGTTCTTCAATTTTGATTAGTTCATTGGTTTTCTCTGTCAGCTTTTCTTTGGTCTGAGTTAGTTCAGTGCTAGTTTTTCCCAGTCACTTTTCAAGCCAACCTATAGCTTCCTGTGGGTCCTCCAGAGACACAATGTATCTGTATGTTTCTTCCGCCTGCTTTTTGGTATCAACGACATCATTCTGCAGAGAATCAATAACATCCTCAAGATCAATGTAGGTGCCTGGCCCTATGCCATGTTCTCCATCCTGAAAGATAATTTATATCCATTTAGAAGTAGCAAATAGTTACACAATATCCATTATTTCTACTGAAAATTTCAAAGAACGTTATGTACTCAAACATCTAAGTACAGTTAATTCTGACTTCAAAGCCATCTTGTAGGTTCACAGGCAATTTGATTGCCAGTTTCTCTCTACCTTCACACAGAATTCTCCAGCATCAAGTAACAGCTACTTTATTTTTAAAGCATTTAACGGCCCACCATCACATTCCCTTTTATACCACCACAAAAGCATCCCCTCCAAATTTAATATAAAAGCTAGCATTTTTACCCGATGAGAACACTGAATGAACACAGCAAGCAAACAGTTTTAGAAGGAATACATCTGAAATTTTCAAATATCAGTAAAAGTTTGTGAGGTCAAATAAGTTTGTGGTAACTTATCAAATTAAGCTGTACTTAAAACACTGACTTTCTTTCCTCCTTGTTTTTTTAAAAACAAAGGGTTCGAAACTCACAAGAACCAGCCTCAACTTCAGAGTTTAGTTATGCTTAAGTGTATATACAATTCTCATTGCTTCAGTTGTAGCCACAATAGCCTTAAGAGGAAAGAAGTCTCTGGGACCACTCCAGTACCATCCATATATGGGGTCTTAGAAGTCAGCTTCAAATACCTTAAACAGGCACTCAATGCAACAGTTTATAGCATAATTGCAGCTTTTCCCCCAGTTTCTTTGTACACAGTAATTCTCACTTTGTGTTGCAGAAATGCAGAAAACCCCAGATTCCTAAATGCATATCCGAGGCACAGCAACTACTCCTATTGAACATGATAAATATATCTTGCTGAGGATACAGTTAGGCAGCATGCAATTCCTTGAAACCATTCTTCTAATTCTTGAGACGTACCATCACCATAACAGGTAGTTAGTGAAAGGGATGTTATCAGGGGCATAATACCAGAGGTCCAGCTTGTTCACTGCGACGCTTATCCTTTAGTTCATTTTCTTCATCCATGTCTTCAAGATCACCATTTACAAGTTCCTTGAAGATTTCCAGGCGTCTGTCAGAATCTTCTTGAAGCCGTTCTCGTTCATAAGAAAGGAACTCACTATAGTAGGAAAAATAAGTCAGATAAAAGCTAGCTAGTATGAGCTGCTACAAAGTTATTAGTACAGCTGCCTATAAACAAAGATGTTTTTTTCTTTATTTTGGCACAATAAAACAATACACAAAATGGTGTTGCTACACCAGAGTACGCACACTCCTGAAGAATGAGGGGGAGACATATATACACAGATATGGCTAACACTTGACTACAAGCATTTTTTCTAAGCTTCTTGAGCCAGAATACCCATCTGAAGTATCACTAAGACTGCAGTAACCAAAGAATTTGCAAGTGTCACTCTTTCTACAGACATCCTATCAAAGCTCTTCTGTTAGGGAGAGCTCTACAGGAACACTGCTGACAGATTACACACACACACACACACCCCCTATGTGCCCCAAATCAAAGCCTTTCCTACACAGTATTTTTCCTGAACTCATAGTCCAAACAGAAACTGATCTATTAACAGAGGCAGTAAGTCTAGCAGAAGAGTGTGGTCTCTTATAGCCAAGAGACAGATTTAAGAAATAAATGAATGGAATTTAATTTTTTTTAATCATTAACTTTAAAAACCACTTAAAGCTAACTTACTTGAAATATATTTCCTGCTCAGCAAAATATTGGGCAAATTCCTGCATCACCTCTTCACGAATCTTTAGTTCCAGCAGTAACTTATTCTTCTTTTCAGCAATAAGTTTGTTCTTCAACTCTTCTATGAGATTCAGCAGCATCTAGAATTACCATTAGTATTAAGTTTTTCATAACGACATGGTTTCCCATAAGTGAGATTTTTCTCATTCCTCAAACACTACAACACCACTTTACCCTTCCACCTGACAAAATTTCTTCCAGTTCTTTTATTAGCTTATTCATAAACAGGAAGATTTATGAGTAGATCAGAAGATCTCTTTGGTACTAACACAGCAGTTTATAAGTTTGCACAGAGCAGGCATTTGTAAAGAACATCCATTTTATTACAAGAATTCTTGAAGTTGTCTTAAACAGGCTTAAGCTCCACAGGATTTGGCTCTTGTTTTCCAGGTGCTCATTTTTGGGACAATATTAATGAAACCTCCACAAAACAGTTTCTAGTCCTCAGTTCCCTCCTCATCTTCCCTAGAAGTGACTAAATTTGCTGTTCCTTAAGGAACAGTTTTCAGCATTTTCTTGTACACAGAATACAGAGAAACAGTCTTCTGTATTGCTAAAAGCAGGTAATACTTGCTGTGCATTGACCACAGGCTACCAAAAGGAGAGAAAGCCAAATCTGCAATTCTTACTGCTTGGTCTATATTCAGACACATTATAGAGTTTTCCCACAACAGGCATCATCACATCATGAGTAATCCCACTTTTAGTTCTTAATGCTGGATTTAGATAAAATAAGGGTGATCAGAAAAAAAGGTGAGAGGGGGGAAAACCAGAATAATACCTTGCTTCAAGACTCCATGCTACGCTAATTCTTAACATACCCCTGGCACATACCATGTACTCTTTTTTTCCCATAATAACTTTATTATCTTCATGTTTCTGCACTGCTTCTTCTCCTGACATATGCTGTTCCTCCATCTCATTATCATCTTCAATCACATCTTCTAAGCTCCTGTCCCATAGGACAGTAACTCTTTTCCTTGAAATTGGCATTTTAATGTGACTAAGTAGTGATGATGTTGTTGATTTCTGGTCAAATGACTGATCTTGGACAAAAACAGATGTGTCCATAGCTAAAACCTACCCAGAAAACAAAGAATAAAGTCTTCAGTATTTTTTAATCCTCTACTGGCACTTCCAAGATATACCCGCTGCACTTCCCTATAGGTCTCCTGAGCACAGTACTCCCCCAGTCTATCGTCTGTTCAGAGTCACTACTTCAACTGGTTTCCAGCTAGAGTATAAAGGAGTCACTTTAGAGTCTAACCCTTCTTTTGATTGCAGGAACACCAAGTTTCACTAGCTTGACAACGTACAAGAGGGTTGCCACCTCATGCACCTTCAGATTTCTGTATTTCCTATACTTTGAGTTTCTAGTTGCATTACACAAATGCCATCCAACAAATTCTGTTTGTTTTAGTGTTGTACTTAACCCATTTAGATGAGCCCACATTCTAATGGCCTGGATCTCTTGTCCTTTGAACATATTTAACTGTCAACAGAAGTTTTCCATGGTTTCCATTAAGGCTGCAGCACTGATCCCCAATACTTTTGTCTTCCAACTCCACCAGGGTTCTATCCCTGCACTTACTCCTACTCATTCTGCTTAACCTCCACCTTCCCACTGAAGCTCCTGAGGACATAAAGACAACCTTTCAAATTCTCTTTGGTGCTCAACCTACATACCTCAGGTGAGCAATATTCCACATTAAGATAGCAGTAGTATATGGGGCAGCTAGACTTGCTACTAGGTGAGAGCATGCTATGACTACAGAAGAAAAATTCACCCAGATCTCATGGAATTTCTTCCAAATATAGCAAGTGTCTTGTCAGGCTGGATATTTTATGGGAATTACGGATTTTTAATAGGAAATATATGTCCCAACAAAGCCTTTTTAAAAGCTTTACAAGGAAATAAAGCCTGACTAGGAGCAATCAGAAAATACGATTGCAACATGAGACAGAAAAACCCAGTCACTAAATTCATATTCTTAGGAGTGAGGGAACCTGCTCTTTAAAGGCAAATCAGAAGTACTGATCAAGATAAACTGCAACACACTTACTTTTTGTGCAATGGCCGAGAACTTTAACACATGGAGTGTTTCATCATACGTTGAAACACATTGGCTTATGTTTACTATCATGTATACACTCCCCTTTCCACTGAAGAATCCTTGAAGGAAATGAGTTAGTTTACTTTCCCGAAAGGGTATGTGCTGCTGCGACCTTTAAAGACAAAAGAACAGATGACCAGATGTTTAATAATTTCCAGTCAGTGTAAAAGCTACCCAGCATGAAGACTTAAAAATATTTATTAAAGTAGTAGTCATTAAATAAATTAAAATTGTTTTGGACTAGATGCAGCTGTTTGTAGAGAGACCATGTGGCTGTTGTGACTGTGGCTTTAGCCATTATCTTAGATAGGCTATAGCAATATAACCAATGGGAGCACTTAAACTGAAAGTGTTCAACGTTTAGCCTTGGGCAGGTCACACAGCCTCATGCTACACCAAACTATACCCCAACCTCTCTCTTCCCTTCCACATTAATGAAGAGAACATATCTAGTTCTAGGCATGCAGTATCCAACATCATCAGAGATCTCTCTCACTCAGTATCCGGCCTCTGAGAATGGACAAGAGCAAGTGCCTAGGCAAGAAAATGAGCATACACCAAACACATGGAGATACTTTTCAGAACTTTCTTCCTAATCTCCCAGCAGTTTGGCACTTCCTAAAAAAAAAAAAAAAATCACAATTTGTGCCCTTGAATTTAACAGCTGGGGATGTAGTTTTTGATGCTTATAGGAAATTTTATGAGAATTCCTAAAACATGACTGAACGCACACTTGCCACCAAATAGGTTGCCTGCATTTTGGACACATAACAGCTATTCAGTTACATGGACAGTGCTACAGAACTCAGGAAGGCAGCGACACTCCTACCAGAGTACATAGACAGCTCATAAATAGCTTTGCTGCAGGACTGGTAGTCCAAAATAATTTTAAGAAAGTTTCTATTTCCTATTCAACTTGCAAAGGGCATGTATTAACACTTTAACAATATAGAAGAAATGCTCTGAAGCATGATCTCTTAAAATTCCAAGTTATTGGGATCAGAAGAAGTCATTCTGAATACATTAACAGCCCTCTAAGCAGCCGCTAGTTTTAATGCATCCTTCCTATCTGGAAAGAACAGAAAAATAAGACAGACTGTAAATTCACAGAACATAATCAGGAACACACGCTAGCAAAGCTTCTTCATCTTAAGGTGTTACAGACTTTGAACAGGCTGTCAGGAAGAGTGCTACGGGGTAAGTGAATTTGGCAAAGCACATCCATCAGCAGACTGGGTTCATTTAACTTCTGGGACAGAAATAGAGCTGCAAATGAGAACATGTGGAGAAAGCAGTTCCTGGACAGTTATATCCAGCTGTGACTATATATTGTACTGTTTTTTAGACAACTAGCTTCTTGTATTATTTCACTCTTATTTAGATCCCCAAGGTAGGGCATAAATAGCAGGAAGGCTTTCTTTTGTCTGCATATGGTTAGCTGGATCAGGAGGAGAGTGTTAAAAGTTATGTCAGTATTTATTAAAAAACAGACAAATTTTGTCAAATGGTGCACAGTTATGATAGCACAGCAATGTTCTGCTGATGAAAAAATGTTACACTAGAAGTATTAGACAGTTGAGTTAGTTCGTAAGGAGTAATAAAAGGCTAAAAATTTGACACTTACTATGACACTGGTGAAAAGGGGGGTTTAAACTTATTCCAAAGTTTGATTTTTTGATAAACCAAGCTCAGAGGAGTAAAGTTAAATTGCTAAAATATACAATAGCATGCTTAAAGGAGATTAGAATTGATGATTTAAAGAGCAGAACAAGGCAAGTTTAAGATGACTTTGGTAGATCAACAAGTCTATACATCATTTCCACCAAAAACTTAGTATTAGCATTGCATATTTTAAACATTGTAGGTAATACCTAAAAGCCACAACCAGTTTGCAATTCGTACAAGGACTTACTTTGACTGTTGAGAATTCTTGAGTGCGTTAATACACTTGCCTAGAATCAGAAGAGAGGTGTTTATATTTCCACTCTCTTTCAATCTATGACCTTCATTGTGGGTCTTGGCATATCTTTCTCAACCAGCAAGATCACACAGTGACAATCTGAAAACAGATAAGGAAAACTCCCTTTATTTACCTTAGAACATGCACAAATTATTCACTTTTTAAAATGATCACTGTTTTTAGAGGAAGAATTTCTTGATCTTCATCTGCACAAACACTTCCATTCTTTTCAGTGTTGCTTTCCCAATCAAATTTTACATTACCTCCTGACAAATCTTTTCCCAACACACTTCTTATTTCCCCTCCCCCCCACCACCATCCTCTTCCTTTTGAGGACTTAGACGAGTTCAGGTATATAGCAGGCTAACAGAAACTTGTGCTGAACAGAGGGGACAAGATATAGAACAGCACTGCAACCTGATGGCTGGAGATAGAGGGCCAAGTACTGCATGATTGTAGAAAGTGGGGAAAAGGAGTGGGAAGTGGGTAGAAAGTGCATGAGCTTCTACCAGGAAGCACTGGGTATATAGTCAGTACCAGTACACCAACACAGAAGATAACTGACAACTTCATCACAAAAGAAGAGAGGGTCTCTGCTCTGAACTTACTCATTGACTCGGGTGACTTGTGGGGCTCCTGAATCTTCAATTTTTAGTATCTTAACTGTGAACATGCTGTGACTAAAAGGAAAAGTTTAAATCAGCAGAGAAGATAAAGTAGACTAATACCTTCAAAATATTTTTAGCCTCCACAACATCTGTTCAAAACACTGTTGAATCTGTCAACTTGTCTCAGCATATACTCTATCAGATACAAACTTTTAAAGAGATGCTGGTGTAGCCTTTATTTTGCTTTTTCCTCAGACATTTAGATGGAATAAAGCTAAGTGCTTTTGCTTGAAGGACAGTATTTGATAAATCTGTTAGCTTTTGTACAGGTTCATCTTACTGACGGATTGAATCCTTTTGACTAAAAACATTGGGTCACACAGTGCTAAAGGATGCCAAACCTAGATATCTAGACCCTGTTAAAGCCTCTTCCCCTCCTAAAAGCCACAATCCATATTTTAGTTCCCCCTTCCTCCCAGACACCATCCTATGCCCAGTGCTATTCAAAAAGTTTCTCACCTTCTGCTGGCGAAAGTATTTAGCTTCGTGCTTGCGATACTCTGGTGTTTCAACCCCAGTTTTAGAAGTCTAAAAGCTTCTTTAGAATCAGAAATCTGAACCCACTGCAGACCTTTAGGAAGAACAAACACAGTAATCTTGTAAATATCATTATCAAAAAGAAAGAAGGGATTAGGGGATAACGTATGCACACCAAGAATAATACGTTTATTTGAGACAAAAACATTTTACTAAGCATGCTTCAGACAGAAATTATGTGACGACAAAATCAAGATTCTTCCTTCCATGGGAAAGGAAGGGCACATATCTCTCATCATTTCATCCTATTAGCACACAGAAATATGCTCCATCCAAATTAAGTGAGCAACCTTAGCCTCCACTCTGAAAAGCCAAAGCACAGGGTCTAATATGAGCATGAATGCCCTATGTTCATACTCATCAAGGCAGAATTCTACCTGGACAGCTTCTCTGGTTTAGCCTACGATTTTGAGGGTGCGGGGGGAAAATCACCTAGACATCTTTCAGGGCCATCAAGTTAAAAAAAAAAAAAAAAAAAAAAAAGAAAATCAGTGAAGAATTTTGTCTGCAATATGATGACTGTATATCACCTTGGTATGGGCTAGAGTAAATACCTACAACCCTACTAATGGAACTTAGAATATGAACATTATGGCCTCTGTTAAACTAGAGGTCACCAAAATTGTACTAGCAAAAATACCAGCTGTGAGGAAGAAAAATAAGAAAATCATCAGCTGGTTTTCCTCTAGAACATCAGGAACAGCCTTATACCTCCAAATGTTATAAAAAGAGATTATGCTGAAGCATAGCTCAAAGCAGACTATTTCCTACTTCACACCTCTTCTAGTCTTTGAAGAAATGAAGGAGTTGGGTTTATCATCTGATTCAGCTTTTTGAATTATAATTTGGCATATAAAAGATAAAAGGAGCAGGCCAAACACCTCCAAAAAAGCCTTTAATCTAGAATTGGTGTCTTGATTTTCCAAAGAACCTATAAATCAAATAGGATTTGAAACCTGTTATTTCCATGGCCAGAAACAAACACTGAACTGTTAGAGTTCTGCTAACCCCCCGCCTCCCCCAACCCACAACAAATCACATCACAGGCTTCATTAGAGTACTGTAAAATGTAATTTGCAGTCAGACTGAACTTTCTCACATATTCTCTGAAAATACTAACAAAATAGAACTGTTGAGCCAATTATAACTATAGGTAAGAATTTGGAGTCTTTTTTAAGAAAATGGAAAAAATCAAAACACTAAAAAATTTGTCAATTGTTCTCAATATTTCTCCCATTTCAGAGAAATATCAAGTCAGTGGAGTGCACGCAGGCTTTTAAGAGTTACAGTTAACAACAGAGAGAAAACACTATTAAAGGTACAGATACTTCTGTGTATGTAGATTGTTGCCTTTCATACCCAAGGCAGACATTTCTAGTGCCACAGTGAATACAGTTAGGAGTTTTCTAATCTAGAAATAAATATTATTACAGGAAGACTGACTTCTCAAATTACACGTTTGGCAATTTGCAATGTATTCTAATCACCTTTTACATAAGAACATCCCTTGATGTCTTGAGCAAGGCGTAGTGTTTTTCTTTTCTTGTCATTTGACATAGGAATCAGTAGATCATAAAAACATTCATTGTAAATCTCACAAAATGAAACCCAAAGAGAAAATTTCACGTGATTTTTCGCAGTTGTGCTAGATTGTTCTGAGCCTTTTAAGAGTTCTTCCAAATCTGTCAAGTACAAAATATTACAAGTCAGTATAGACCTTGTAAAATAAACTTTATTCAAAAAATTAGTAAGTGAAGACTGATATTACAGCAGCCTTCTAAAAAGCACTTACCCCAGACAAAAATCCCTTGAAACTTTTCTCCCCTTTCTTAAATATCTGGAAGTCACATGCTTACCCTACATATCTGCCAGACACCTCATCTACCACTTCCTTTCCCACTTGCAAATTCTATCAAAAACATGCAGCTTTGTTAGAATTATTCAAGTCTCTTCAATGTCTTTAAAAGAATCAAACTGACAAGTACATATCATTCTAACATTTTAAAGCAAACCTAGTATTTAGGTAGTTTTTAAATGCTAGAATTAGGTTTATCTAATTACATACAGGGTCAGGATACCACTAGAGACCATAGCATAAGTAGTACTATTTTTCCTTGCCATAGTTTCATCTCATTTAATGTCTGTTCAGGTAAACTTCTAACCATTTTATCCTTGTGTTTTCTGGCCAGATAAATTGATCACTATCCAATTCACAGGCATATAAAAATGCCAAGCAGTCATTTTATTATTAACATAGGCCAGAAGTCAGTTGTTGACTTTAAGAAAGCTTCTTTGCCTGCTTTAATTGCAATTCTTTAATATAAAACATACCCTTACAACCAACTGGTGCTTTGCTGTTAGTGCTATCTTGATGGTCTACCTACAAAAGAGAACAGAGGCTTTAAGATACATCGTTGACAGTAGATCACCAGTTCCTTTTGTAACAGCTCCTACTAGACAGTAATACAGTGTAGTTGCAATATGCCAATACAAAGATCCTGACTAGGCATCATGTCTAGTTCAATGCACCTGTTCACTCCTATTGAAAGGATTGTTCTTACCTTAATACTCATCCCTGACACTTCCCTTACATCAGGCCCTATCACAGTACAGAGCACTTCAGCTCCCTGAGCCAGAGGAAAACTAGCCACAGAAAAATAGAGGGGTGGGACCCCACAGAGAAACAGGGTGATTTAACAGGATGATTTGCGGAACTCCAGTTGCAGTTTACACATTATTCTTAACCTGGTGAATCTAGAGAGTCTGGAAATTTTTTAGTATTGGTATTTTGCTAATTCAGGATTCCGTATCTTACAGCTTCCTAGGTCAACTCTCAGAAATAGAGGTAAATGTAGAACACTTGTTCACTTAAGAAATTAAGTGAACAACTTACTACTACATGATACAGGCTGTATCACAGTTGAAATAAAGCCCAGGTTTTAGAAAGAGAAGGAAAACTTCCTTCTGCTGAATTCTTAAAAAAAAAAAAAACAAAAAAAAACCAAAGTAAAACAAATCCCTACAGATAGAGGTTAATACACACACACTCCATTCCCACTCTTAGTTTTGGTTGTTTGGTTTTTTTAGGCACAGAACTGCAAAGAAGTGCAACTCGTCTACCAAAACCAGTATGCTTAAGAGAAGAAACATGGATTAAAAAACAGGTGTGATTTGGGTTGGGTTTTTTTAATGTTTTGTCAAGAGCATATGTCATATAAAGCTGGGATTCCATAAAGCAATTCCTGAAATAGTTAAATACGTGTGTAATCAAAACTTTCAGGTTTAAGCTTTACACATATAAAACACCCACCCAAACCTCTCTCTGTTGAAGTAGGTGCAAACTTTGAAAACTGTTGTTATAAGAACAGCTTAGAGATTTAGTGGCAAAACTACAGGGGACACATACATGATCGTTTTTTCTGAAGCCCTTAAAGACTGCTAGAGCTAGATAGAACATACGCCTGTGCTTTTGAAGTGAAGTCTTGAAGAACTCTGCTGCCACCTGCCTTCCACACTGGAGAATTCTAGTTAAGTAACTCGGATAAAAATCAAGGTAACAGATAGATTCCATCCCACAACAGCCACACCACTGTATTATAACCCAGCATACCACTAGGCAGATAATTCTTTTCACTAAAAATAAAAAATGCACTGCAATCCATTTCTAGTTCCAATTCCTAGCATATGCTCAGTTTTCTTACATTATTGCATTCATTTCAGAGTTAAAGACACCAGGAAAAAGGTATGCTTATACAAAATACAAATCCCCACAACTGTAATTGGACTAAACAGCTTTAGAGTTCCAAGCAATTCATGAAACTGAAGTGTATTTCTGGACTACTCAATAGTGAACTGTTTAAGAATAAAGTCCAGCAGAAACCTGTTTGAATTCAAATCTTTAGAAATCCAACAGCTTTATAGCTCTGCTGTTCCAAAAAACCCTTTGCTTCCTTTGAGGTTATTGGCATAGACTGGAAGAGGGGAACAACCTCAAAATCATTCATTTCTTTCAAGTATCCTGGAAGAGAGTAAATTGTTTAAAGGAGCAGACCTACTAGCATCCCCGCAGATGGCGAGACTATTTGCATTCCATCCTTATTAAGCACCAGTAACCCCAGAGGATAAATTATCAGATGCTCAAACTATAGAAAAAAACCTTAGTGTTTACATTGTATAAAGTATTCAGCCACAAGGCAGAAATTCACAGAACAGGGTTCATCAGCAATATTGCTCACTTTGCTGCTCATCTGAAGAGCTACCTGACAGCAAAGACACGTCCATACTTAAATACAGAGAGTTGCTTCCCATTGAAAAATGAACATGGTAACATTGAGCTATCTAAAGATGCACGTACTCGTCAGTACAGAAAGAAGTGCTCCTCTACCTCTTTTGTTAGGCGAAGTATTGAATTTTTAATAGCAGTTTCTTCTTTCACTTGGTCTCTAGTCAGCCTTATATAATCTCTGCACCGATGGGGTTTGAAATCCATTGCTGTGTATAGCCTCCCTTGAATACTTTTAAACAACATATCCATAGTCCTTGGCAGAATACCGATGTCATCTTCTGTCCCTGAAAGCAACATACCAAAGAAAGACCCTAATTATTACTGTGAACAAGATATACAAATAAACAAAGACAGAAAGATAAGCAACTCTAATCTCAAGGCATACATGATGGATTTGGAGGCCACTTACAGCACGAAGCAGTGGGTTTTTTATTCTCAAGGTAATAGCAATGTCATTAGTGTTCTGAAAGGTATTTGGCTTTCAGCAACAGCTCATGCTCTACCCCTTAGACAGTAAGGGGCAGAACATAAAAACTGATGGGGTGTTCTGCATAAACTTAGCCTTAAGGAAAAAAAACAAAAAACAAACCAACCACAACCAACGCACATTCAATAGAGATTTGCAGTTTTTCAATTGCATTTCATAGGCTGCCTTCACTCTCTCTCTCAAGGAAGTAATCTGCAAATACAACTGATGACTCCTCTCTCAGCTGCAGTCCTGTACTAATTCCACAGACCCTACCAAAAAAGTTCTAGAAGCCTTGTGAAGACTCACTCCTTTCCCTGTCCCAGACCCTTTCCTACCAAAGCATCCTACTTTTGCACATGAAAGGCAAAAAGGAGTCAGATAAAAGCCTCAGTGAACACTTGATCTTTCTGAATCCAGATGCAAGTTTAAAAAGGGTTCACTTAACTTTGATTTCTAAACCAGAGAGGAGAGGAAAGAGGGGAGAATGGAAGAGAAACAACTATCCTGTCTCAGACTGACAGCATTATCTTCCAGCCTCTGATAACTCCTACCGCTCCTGAGACAGATGGGCTTTCACCAGTTACAGCACTAGCTGTGTTGCCCAAGTCAGAACCTATGTAAAATCTAGCTGGCACTCAAACACCAAGCTAGGAACCAAATAACATACTAAAGTACTGTTGGATTACATTTGTTTCTCCTCATCTACTCGTAATTTTTTGTTTCTCGTAATGCCACTTGTAATTCAACCTCACATGAACAAAGTAGCAGTCACTGGCAAACAACAAACAGTCCTAAAAAACTGTTGCATCTTTCACTTAAGTCCCTTGCCATTGACTGAATACAGACTGCCATGTACTGCCACAAAGGAAAGGCTATATTGACAATACTGGGAATAACAGAAGAGGAAATCATGGCACCCCGTAGGCAACATTCTGCCCTGACAGTTCTTATCACAAGTTGATAGTTAAGTCCTAGAAAAATATAATAGCATGAAAAAGTCTGCAGAGTCTGAAAAGACATGAATCAAAAAGTCTTGAAAACCCACACAATATAGCCCAAACTAGCCAAGCATGCGGGACTGTACACTTTAGGAATTTTGGGGGGTTGTTATTTACCTATTATTTATTAGGACAGAGCATGCCATCATTGCCCCAGATTAATGATAACTGAAAATACTGGCAGTAGTCTTTAGTTATAATCTACCTAACAGAAGATCACTTAGAAGACAATGTCACTTCAATAAAGATCAATTTCATATGGCATAAGACATATTGTCCTTCTACTACTTCTGTGTATAAAATAAGCATTATAGAATCTAGAACTGCCATTTTATTACAGGAGAAATTGTTTCCATCTAAATCAAGCCACCTTATTTGTTAAAATGTTTTGAAAAATAATTAAAGAATGACATCTTCCAACCAGAAAGGATATTGAGCTTTAACAGTACAGAAACAGTACATCAGGAGACAAGGTCTCCTAGGATATTATTGATAAACTCAGAAACTCGAGACAAGACAGAAATACTTGGAAGTACTCAAATATGTTTCAAACCATTTATGCTCTGCCTGTAATAATTGAAACGGACTCAAATACTATTCCTTATTTGGAGACAATGCATATAAGATGCATATGACCTTTATAATAATGATTAAGAAAATATGAGTCTGGACTTACACACTTTTCACATTCTGATATACAGAACACATATTTTCTTAACTCCCCCCTCCACCCTCTAGATACTTGGAGGAAAAAAGAAGTCACGTACACCTGGTTGAAATTATTACAGCCTTACAAAGCAATACCACTGTATGTCTACGTAAACTCTGGCAGTGACTGTCAGTTGGCAGTTTAGTGATATTGGTTATGGAAGGAGACTTTCAAAGGCTATTTATTATTATTATTATTCAAGAGAAGCCAATGTACAGGGCCTACAGCTTAAATAAAGGAAAGAGTTATAATATTTCTGCTAGAAGTAATCCTCTCAAAAAAAAAAAAAAAAAAAGGAATTTCATTCAAGAACACATTTCTACTTATACCTTGGAATGTGTAGGTTTTCCCAGCATTTGTAACGCCATATGTAAAAATAAGACGATTATATCCATCTAAGAAGTCTTGCACTGGTTGCTTCATGGTGCCTTCAAAAAATTCTTCTTGAGTTGTTTCAGGGGCAAACACCTGAGCATTACCAAGAAACATCTTTATTTTGTTTCAGCAATCATTAGAGACTTTTAAAGAATCCTTTAAATTCTGTATGTTTATAATCTTAAAGACTATTGACAGTTTAAAAATCTAGTTGGATTGCTATTTAATAATATAAAGTTAAACAAATTTTTCCAGGAAAAGATTAAAAATTTTTAAAGACAATTCATTTACTTGTGAAAAAGTGAACTTCTGTCCAACAGTTTTTTCACTCAGTCGACTCAAAGAATATTGGGGTGGCTTCAGTATGACACTTGTTGAATCTTCAATCGAAACACAGCTCTATTAAAAGGAACCAGAAACAATGCAGGCATGAAAAGTGTATGAAAAGCTCAGCTTAGAGGAAAAAACAAACCAAAAACCCCAAGCATACATTTAAGGTATTTTCAAGTTATATAAATGTCACACCTGCAATTCATTTTCTCTCTCCAACGATGTAAATGGCCTAATACGCAGGCAAACTTGTATGTGTCCCTTAGGCTCCAAAACGTTCCTCTTAAATAAAAAAAAAATAAGGAAGTTAGAAATTTGACTAGCTTCTTTGTTGGATAGCTAGCATCTTAAGGCAGTTTTATTTTCACCAGGCTACTTTGAACAGACTTATTTGATGACAAGAGAAGCAAAAGTAATTCACTACATCAGTTTTCACAAGTGCTTAGGCCTCTGCAGAAGTTCGCTGTGATAACTTAAGAGTTCATAATCTTGCAGCATATATATATACACACACACACGACACTAAGGCAATGAGAAATCAAGAATGAAACCCACAAAAACATTCTATGATTAAGCTGCTCCAAGACTGATGCGCCCAATAAGGTATCAATGCAGTGCCACACAACTTAGTCTAATCCTATCTATCTCCTCCAAATTAAAAACATACTAAAGATGCTTTTCATCTTCTCTGTAAAATTCTGATTATTCGTATTGATGAAAAGACTAAGCTTATTAAAAAATATCCAAACAATGCAAACGTTAAAGCTTTCTTACCTGGCTTGTGTCCGAGTCTGAAGAAACCAAAGAAAAATCACCAGAGAGATCTGTTTTAAGGTCTTCCACACTTACTGGCCCTGTTCTTTGAAGTGGCTCAGCACTAGCAATATAGGATGGTCTGAAAAATTCCTCTTTATCCAAATTTGGTTCCATCCTGCGAGATAAAATAAAATCCTTCTTTTGTTTTCTGATCACATAACATAGAGCTTCTGAAGTCTCTTATATAAGACAAGCCAATTTGAAACTGATAGCTGCAGTTTCTTTAAGGAGAAAGCTTTCTTTATCCTATTCAAAATTTACACAGCAAGTTTCTGATAGCTGGGGAGAGGGTCTGCAATGGAGTTCACATCACGATGAAACAAGACCAGCCATTCTTCTTTCAATGCAAAGCAACTGTTTACGAGGGAAAAAGCCTTACACATATACCACAACCTTGCTAAAACCCATGTTTGACAAGGAAGATAGAATTAAAAAATAAAAACACCAAACAATCATATTGTTCCACATCCGTTTCTCCATCATCCCATTATTGTGTCCATTTAGAATAAAAGTTCATTGCAAGAGTAACCCAGACTTCATGGTTATCTCTGCAGGACCTGATAAATAATTGGTATTATAAATATAACACAATGTAGCTTAATGCATGACAGAGTTCAGAAAAATTCTGAAGACTAGCATATAGTTTTAGCTATTAAGGGGACACTAGAAAATTAGACCTCATGCCAGAGGGCAAGTTACAGAATTGCTTTTTAGTAACTTTTTCAGTCATTTTATAGATCAGCAATTCATCTATTAATCCAAAATTTAATGATTTTTGTGCATCTCAGAATCTGGGCAGTGAAAATTTGCTATAGAAAATGAAAGTAAATTGATTCAGCGTTGATAGTAGACAGGTAGATTTCAAAATAATCTTTAAAAAGTGCATTTTATTTCAAAATATTAGCGTATTTTGTCTGCCCTTCACTCTCCAGTTGCTTTTTCCTGTGATGTTACAGACGTGGCTTGGCAGCTTTTGTTATGAATTAAGTTTAACTCATTGGGCTCACAGACTATGACAGCAACTCACTGGGCTCATAGACTATGGCAGCAAGCATTCCAGCAATTAGACATCTACCACATGGTCTCCTACAGTTTTGAAGCTTTGGACATGATGAGTCAATGGTCTAATACTACATTCCCATGTCTATGCTACAGCCACGTATATATATTTTGTCTCTAAATACTAATGGAGAACACACAGCATTCATTAAAACAGTGGACAGACCAGGGCTGGTTCAGAAAAGGTGTTGCCTATTAAGCAGTCGTAATATTTTTGTTCCGCCCAGCAAAAAACCTGAAATATGCCAGCACTTTGGTGTCAAAACATTTAACAGTTCAGCCTGACTATCTAGCTTGTAAAAGGCAGATACAAGGCTTCATGAAGCCAGACAAACTTCACCAAGAGGCAAATGAGGTAAAGCTATACATAAACTAAGCAGCAATGTTTAGTTTAATCTACAGTTCTTATTTTGTCAGACAACTATATGAAAACCAGGAAAAACTTGGCCTGAAATACTGACAAAGCTTGAACAAACACCAAGTTGGGAATAAGCTACTACTGGAAAGAAACATACCTGTGCTGTCCCGATCTAGAAGTCTTCCTCATCAGCTACACAAAGTCACAGGGCAAAACTCTTACCAGACCTTGACAGGAAACATAGTTGTTAGGTAACTGACAGTTTAGTTGTTTTAAATATAAGCTTATTTTAAAGTGTGATTTGTCGAGATTATGCTCTCACTCTGTGCTTTTTTACCTAAGGGGCAAAATACAAACATTAAGCTATGTATGTAAAGCTGGAATTCAAAGCATTCATATGAGCCCAGCATTCAGATAAGTCAGGTTGAACCACTAATAGCATGTAAAACACAAGATGCAAACTGTCCATCTGTCTGCACATTGTGTCATACAGCACTGTAATTACCTTAGATGTTCTGGGGTAAACAGGTATACTGCCCGGCTGTAGCCTCTAAAATGTACTTGTATACTGGGATACGTTATTGTAATTCTGCTTATCGTGACAACAGAGTTTAGAGCTGCAGACACCTTAAGAGAAGGGTATCCAGAATGGCACACAAAGCAAAACCTGGTCACGGTACACACACAACCTGTAGCACTGTCAGACAGCACAAGGGTTGAAAAGGCTCCAAACCTCACAGCTGGCAGCTTATAAAGAAACATAACGCATCCGTACTTACACTTTAAAAAATTTAAAAGAAAAGTTTTCCTCCGCAATTACCAATCTCTCACTGCAAGGCTTCGCAGTGTTGTCCCGTTCTTACGGGACACTGTCGCATGGCCTGGTCATAGCCCTGGACGCTACCCGTGACTTGCACGCCCCTCAGCAGTACCTAAAAGTTTTCACACACACATCCCCCGCTCCACAAGTTTTCACCCACCGTAGTGCCAGGGGAGAAGCGAGGGGAAGACCCCCCAGCACCGCTTCCCAGCTCCGCGACCCCGAGGTCGAAACCGCGGCCTCCTTCCCTCCTCTAGCGAGCGGCCGGCAGCCCGACAGCCCCACAACCCCTTACCGGAGAGCGCACGGCAGGCTGAGCGAGCCCAGCCACCGACCTCCGCCAGGCGAGAGCCGCTCGGCTCTGCCGAGCGGCCCTAGCAACCGTTGCGACTCACCAACAAAACTAAGGCACGGCCGCGATTCTTTTCAAATCTGACCAATGGCAGAGCTCGGCGCCGTCACGCGACCGCCGGCGAGGGAGGGCGGACGTTGCCGCGGCGAAAGGCTCGGCGGGAAATGTAGTCTGGGGGGGGCACGCGGCGGGGCCGGGCCGGGCCGGGCCGGGCAGCCCGGCTGGCGGTGCGGGGGGGAGGTTTCCTCTGAGGCGGCGGCTGGGCTTCGCAGTGGGGGCGCGCTGCGCTGCGAGGGGTGTTCTCTGAGGCTTCTGTGTTGCAGGCACCCAGAGTATGGAAATGTACGGATTTAGGTAACAAAAATCACCATAAGTTTCTCTTTAGACTCAGACAGGAATTCTTTGAACTTTAATAAAGAATGTCTGCCTGTTTTAAATTGAAATAAAAGGAAAAGTAACTTGAAAGTAGTCAATAACTACCAAAACCAAACGTTTGTCTTTCATTTGAAGAAAATGCCAGCTAGTGCAAGCAATTCTGTAAAAGAATAATTCTACACAGATCCTGTATCAGCTGCTTTGATGAGGTTGTCTTTAAGATTATATCCCATCTTTCGTTAAACAGAGGTTGTGTCGTATCAGTAAAAGATGTGTGCTTGATTTCAGTTCAGATGCAGACCATGTTGCAAGAGTCGGTGTGTTTTAACAGCAGAAAGTGATGCGATTTTGGATTTGAAATTGCTTGCCAAACAAAACCGAAAAGCTCTTGTAGACATTCTTTAAGACTTAGGCTAACTTTTTTAAAAGTATTTTAGTTTCTATCCTGAACAGAACAGTGAATTCAAACTACTGAACTAACCTAATGCCAAACCACCTTTTTCATACCAGGAAGGGACTGAGAATGGTTCTCAAATAAAGGGGAAAATTAGCTCCTGCGAGCAAACCTGAAAGTTGTTCTCTTCTACTTGTTGAAAAGGAAAACTGAAGATCTTCTCGGAATATTTTTCAAGGTATATTCCTAAAAATGTTGGGTGCTGTTTTCTGCAGAACTTGGGGCATAACAAAGCTCATAGTACAAGCAGTATTTTGGTTTTGTTTGAATATTAGATTTCTGAAACTGATTTTAAAATACTGCACATGCTGCGTAATTTAAACTAGTATCTCAAAGGACTACCATCAACATACTAAAAGAGCAAAACACAATCTAACATGTGCTCCTAGCCTCACACAAACCATGATAAAGAAAACATTACATCAGCATAACCAACCCAGCCTGTTTTGGAGTGGGAGATGATGAAACTCTATCTATGTAAATAACCTATATGGCTTTTCACCAATATATTCTCCTTAAAGTAGTTTATGCAAGGACAGCCAGTTGCAACAAAAATATCTGCTGCCAAAAGTGTTAACTCATTAGCTCCTGAAATTTGATTATGTTTCTTTTTAAGTCCTCTATAACTTGTGGAGCAAGGTTGCCACTCTGCAAGGGGAAAAGATTTTTTTTATGAATTACTTGTTACAGCTCTCATCATTACCCTTAGAAACTTATGCTCCTTATATTTGGGACAGGATTGAAAAGTTGTGGATAGTCTCCTCATCAGAGTGATGAGATGATGCCCTCTGAGACAGCGTATCTCGGGTAGCTTTTACACTGCTGTCAGAAGAAATTAGAGACACAGTCAACACTTCTGGGACTTGGCCCAGCATCCTTCAGCACATCTGAGCAGCAGCCAAACCAGAACTGGCTTCAGCGTCTTTGTACTCAACTCATCTTCCCCGGGGAACTGACAAAGCACTTCAGTTTCCCCTCAGCACTCCTGGTTCTGCTGCGCTTCCCTGTGCCCTGACAGCGCTGCCTTCCCATCCTGGTTGGAGGAGAGTCCTTCTTCTGCAGGGCTTGTTTGGAGCTGACTGGCAGGAAAGCTCCCGTTCCTTGTCACAGAGGTGCCTTGGAGGAAAATGGTGTGCTGCGTTACCTTCTTGGTAGTCTGCCATATCAGCCCCTTTTCACCTGTCTTTCAGGGCAGTGCGTGTCATTGATCTTGTGATTTGCACAGTCCTGTGGGTGCATTTCACACTGCCTTTAATTTGAACCTATATAGTGGTACCCTCGTTGGCCCAGTGCCATCAATTGCCTTCAGGTGACATTATTTCTAAGTCATATACAGCTGATTTTGTGAACTCATGACTTTGCAGGCTGTTGATTTGTGCATTCTTCTTTACTGATATAGGTATATTTTCCTTTATGTCTTTTAAGCAATAAGCTGCTTCTTCAGTGTCACATTTCCCAGTTCATCCAATATATTTTTTCCACAGCTGACTTTCAATTCTTCAACTATTTGCTTGTTTCCTGCTCAAGATTAGCTTTAAAGGCACAAACTTAAGAGAAAAATGACTTGAGTTTGTCCGTGTAATTGTTGTGCATCAGCGTGCATACGTTCAAGCCTTCCCTTGAACCGAGGGGCGCAGAGGCAGTCACTGGCAAGCAGACGATATTCACGTTGCGGTCCGGTGTCAGTCGGCCAGCACAGCGTCTCTTCCTTCAAAGGGACCTGAACTTACGTCAAATTAACGACGGGAGACAAGGTGACGGGGCCCGGAGCGCGAGGCCCGCCGTAACGTCCAGCCGTAGCACCTCGGCCCCACCGTCAAGGCCCCACCGGCCCCGCTGGCCCGGCAGCGCTGGCGGAAGCCGCCTCGGCGCGAAGCGAGGCCACAGACCACCCGCCGCCGCCCCGACCCCGCCGGGCCCTCGCACCCAGCCCCGGCAGAAGGCGCCCGGCCTGGGGGCTGCCGCGGGCGCTCCCCAGCTCGGGAGGCGTCACCCCGGGGGCAGGTGACGGCGTCGAGGCCCAGGAGATCCGAGCGGGGCTGGGCGTCCCCGGCCGGGAGCAGGCGGGGTCCAGCCCTGCAGGGTGGGGGGCGGCTGGCTGGAGCCCCACGGCGGTGTGGGGCCGGAGCCGCAGCCGTCCCCGGCGGTATCTGTAGTCGGGGCCCTTTCCCCAGGGGCAGGGGCTTTCTGCCAGCCGCCGGCCTCCAAATGCTGCGGCTGTTTCGTGGGTAATTTGGTTAACTGAGTAATTGCGGGAGTTCGGGCAGGGTGGGAGGAAGGAGTTGGCGGATGGTCATGAGGCCGCTCCCTTGAGGTGCTCTGGAAGCATAAAATACAGTCTGGAAAATGAATCCCAGACCCACCGGCAAAGAGGGGGCTTGAGCAGCACATGGCAGTGTGAAATAGCCAGCTGGGGGCCTGGGGAGGAAGGAGGGGATCGCTGATGGGCTGCTGGAGGCAAGCCATAGCACCTGGTGCTGGACTCGGGCCTTGACACTTGGCCTCTGGCGGCTTCCCAGCGCCAGGGCTGGCTGCTGTGGCAAGTAAGGTGTTGGGGTTGCCTGTTGCCCTGTGGTCGTTTAAAGTCATTCACTGAGAAGAGAAGAGACAGGGAGCTCACAGCTGGAGGCATGGTTGTGTTAAGGCATGTTTAGGTACTGCTGCATGTGTGCTTTTCATAGATGCATTGAGGCCACCTGGTCCCATGACAGGGTTTTGTGTTATAAAAATGTGCTACATGTGCTCAGCATATAATTTTCAAATCTTCATAGCTTCATTTGAAAGCATGTACATGGCAAACATAGTATTACTCCTTGAGCAGGAGCTGTATTGTTTTGTATTGTATAGAAGAACTATATTTACTAAGATGTATGTTGTTCAATTTGAATAACTCAAGACTTAGTCCTTGGAAAGAGTGCAACTGAGACAAAAAAGCTATTGCTGTTTCTCCCTCCACCCTGGTTATTCATTCTACCCTTTGATTTATTGCATAATTCTCTGATGAGCTAAAGAGATCATTTCAGCTTTAACCAACCTTTTAATCTTGTAATTAAACCAAATAGTTTCAAAATCGATTATTCTCTGCAATACGGTAATATAAATGATTACTGTTTTGAAGGTCAGATCTAGCATTTTGAAATCAGAAACTTCTATCTCTCATCAACAGGCTTAAAAATGTACCTGAAAACATAATTGTGTGTCTTGGATCATTACGCTTACCAAGTGTATGAGTGTACTTAGGTTCTCAGGTCACTTTAATTCGAACAGCTCTTAAAGAAGCGTGTGTAACCAAGTGCCTCACAGTAATAGTGTTCTATACTGGCTCTAGCAACTAAAATAAGTGAATGGCTTGGATATTTTGAGGAATTAGTAATGCAGTTTTTTTCAGTATTAGTGTGCTGTATATTTTTTACATCCATCCATCCATCCATCCATCCATCCATCCATCCATCCATCCATCCATCCATCCATTAAATCTTTTGTTACTATGATTAGGAAGCTTTTCAAGGCAGGATCATTAGGGCCTTCCATTAGTGCAGTTGTACTCATGTTTGCCTAATACAGTGCATTCTTAACCTCACAGGAGCTTTTTAACATCATCACAGCATAAATGATGATAAAGTATGTTTCTTAAATGTTTCTGTGACATACCCTACTCATTTAAACTGCCAATCTGGAGTAAAATTTAATAGACTCTCAAGATGAATAATAATTGAGAAATATTTTGTGTATGTATGTGCGTATATATATATTTATATGTTTTACTACCAAAGGAAACTGAAGCTTTACTAACTGGAGGGGAAAAAAACCCAACTTTTATTTTTCTTCTGCGTTTTCTAGGGTCTTTCTGTAACTCTGGCACAGATGCTGTAAGACCACC